>NC_041753.1:19210164-19515288 GCF_004115215.2 Ornithorhynchus anatinus | reverse complement strand
TCCAAAAATTATACCTAACATGGAATAGTCTATTCTAATAGTGACTATGTTTGAAGCAAGTGGGAAAGAGAGTCACTTTCCCCTAATGCTTGGAACTCCATCTTTTCCTCCTTTCAAAAGGTCGAATCATCAGGTGCTTGCCAGGAGAAATTCAAAACTTTATTTCTGCTAAGTGTCCTTAGTAAGGGCTTTATTATTAATTTGAATAAAGTAACCTGTCCCAATGACAATCTCTTCATCTTCAGCAAAAGTATATAGCCTCACAGGATTTTATGTAGTCATGATTTCTAGCTGTAACTACAAATTTCTTACTACAGTGTCAGGATTGATAGCTCTTCATAAGTATGAAGTAGTTGCAGGAAATCAGAAATGTATTGGTACGGCCTTTTGCTACAGAGTAATAAAAATAATAGTAGTAACTGAGGTATTTTTTAACCACTTACTGTGTGCCAGGCACTGTACGAAGCACTGGGGTGGATACAAGCAAATCGGGTAAGACATAGTCTCTGTCCCGAATGGGCTCACAGTCTTAATCCCAATTTTACAGATGAGGTAACTGAGGCAAAGAGAAGTGAAGTGACTTGCTTAAGGTCACACAGCAGACAAGTGGTGGAGCTGGTATTAGAACCCACAACCTTCTGACTCCCAGTCCACTACACCACGCAGCTTCTCCAATATACCCATGTAACGGCACCTTTCATGACATAATCCCAAAGCTAAAACTTGCAAATCTCAGAAGCAATGGGCTCCTCTGCCCTCTTAATGACATTTATCATGTGATACATTGGTGGGGAGATAAGGAGAAAGTTCTCCTTCTGACCATCTGTTTCATAACAGAACCAGGATGGAGGGCATCAATGATACTTTGAGAAGCAGCATGGCATAGTGGATAAAGCATGGGCCTGGGAGTCAGAAGGCCATGGGCTCTAAACCCAGCTCCACCACTTGTCTGCTGTGTGACCTTGGGCAAGTCACTTCTCTTCTCTGGGACTCAATTACCTCATCTAGAAAATGGGGATTGAGACTGTGAGCCCCACAGGGGAGAGGGACCGTGTCCATCCCAATCTGCTTGTATCCACCCCAACACTTAGTACAGTGCCTGGCACAAAGGGGCTTAACAAATACCATAATTAATTATTATTATAGTTTGAAGAACAAAAATTAGAATGAAAACTACAAACAAAAATGGGAAGGCAATGGGTAGTGAAGCTATTTAAACACCACAGAATTTCCATTTACAATTTACTTATGGTAAAGAGATGGACAGCAACCCCCGAAAAGGAAACTAAGAGTGTTGGGACAGTAAGCTGAAGACAGTTTCACTGTCTCAAACAAACAAATCAAAATCTCAGATATAAGATACTAGTGCATCTCATTAAATGTCTCTAAGGTAATTTCTTTCCAGAGCTTAAAGAAACTTGTTACCTTGTTAGATGAATTGCTTTTGTTTTAGACAGAGAAAAGAAACTGAAACAGGAATAGGGAGTCACCTGACTCTAGAAGCGCTGTTCTGTATCCACCAACTGACACTAAATCCAGAGGAAGGGGAAAGTGGGATATAAAGTGGGATAGTGAGCCTAAAGTGATATGATATGGAAAGAAAATGTACCAACCATAAACTTTCCCAGTTACTAGAATCAAAACAGATTCAGTCTTCCTTAACAATCCAAACATTTTGTTTAATTCTATTGTTATTTCATTCTGCTGCATTTTCCAGCTTTGATTCAAATTGGAGGAAGAAATACTTGACTGGCAGTGAAAATGCTATTTCTGCACTGATCCAAAGCAGGATGTACTGGAACTCTTGTGAGGAAAGCTGTCCAGAAGTGTGGATGATTATCCAAACTTTTCTATTTGAAAAATCAACCTTGCAATCTCATGAGAACAGAAATCCTTGGGAGATTTTCTGTACTTTCTGGTTTGGCCAAATCAGAAATCTTCCATAAGGGTTCTTTTTTGTGTGGTGCTCATGCATTCCTCCATTTGGTCTGTGCAGAAACCTGAAATGGCAGTGCCAACCAAAGGGGAATGGGAAACAATCATTTTCAAAAATCCGTAACGATCTAAGGTATAACTAACCAAATCCCAACCCAAAGGTCATACAGGATCTTTTGGGATAAAAAAAGGATATTTTATGCTTTCATTTACAGAACTCACCCAGCTTGGTGTAGGAAATATGGAAGGGAGAAGAGTTTTCCTCTACCCTCTCTATCCTAACCTCCAGATGAATTGTGACTGTGCTCACTGAATTAAACCATACCCTAACTGCTGTTTTCCGCCAATCTCTAGCATCTTAGATAAATGAGAGAAGACTTTTGAACACCATTTCAAAGCTGTTGCAATAATCAGTCAATGATATCTTTTGAGTGCTTACTATGTATGTGCAGAGCACTTTACTAAACTCTTGGGAGAGTAAAGTACAACAGAATTAGCAGTAATATTCCCTGCCTAAAAAGAGTTTAGAGTCTAGAGGAGATGACAGGCATTAATATAAGTAAGCACCCTCTCAGAGCAGCTGCCTGTGTCAGGAGAAAGTAGTATTTGAGAAGCAGTGTGGCCTAGTGGAAAGAGCCCAGGCCTGGGAGTAGAGGACCTGGCTTTTAATCCCAGCTCTGACACTTGCCTGTTATGTGACCTTGGGCAAATCACTTAATTTCTCTGTTCCTCAGTCACCTGTTCTCCCTCTCTCTTAAACCCCATTTGGGACAGGGACAGTGTCCGACCTGTTCATATTGGCACATAGTAAACTCTTGTCTGATGTTGTTGAGTCATTTTTGATCCACTGTGACTCCATGGACACCTCTCCCAGAACGCCCCACCTCCACCTGCAATCATTCTGGAAGTGTCGTGTATCTGTAGAGTTTTCTTGGTAAAAATATGGAAGCGGTTTACCCTTGCCTTCTTCCATGCAGTAAACTTGAGTCTCCGTCCTCGACCCTCTCCCATGATGCTGCTGCCCAGAACCGGTGTGTTCTGACTTGTAGCAGATTGTCTTCCACTCAGTAGCCACTGCCCAAGCTAGGAATGGAATGGGTAGGCCTCTGCTTGACTCTCCCTCCCATAGCCGAGACTGGTAGAGTACTGGAAACTCTCCAAGTGCGATCTTGAGAGAGGCATTAAACTCTTAACAAGTATCAAAATTATTATCACTATTTCCCCTTTGAGGGGGTTGCTACCTAGTACAGTACCTGACAGAAACATCATCACAATTAGGATCAGGGTGGATCCTCTATGCCTTGATTCCACTAGTAGTTGTAGTGGGAGTGGCAGTATTCATTCAGTGGTATTTACTGAGCGCTTTCTGTGTGAAAAGCACTGTACTAAGCACTTGGAGCAGTAGTATGTATCTGTGTACTGAGAACCCACTTGGGGAGGTGCAGTCTCAACAGAGTGCTTTTACTCTAGCATGGGAGAGACTACTAGTTTCCCTATAATGCACATATGTTTCAGTCTTTAAACTGCAAGTCCTCTGGACCGTTAGCTCATTATGGGCGGGAAACGTGTCTGCTAATTCTGCTATATTGCACTCTCCCAAGTACTTAGTACAGTGGTCTGCACATAGTAAGCACTCAATAAATAGCAGTGAATGATTGATTGATGTTACACCACCACATAGCAAGGGGAGAGGGGGAGGAAGAGAAGGTATTCCACCCGGGCAAAGGATAAGAATAGGGCTAAGTACATACCTAGTGGCCCACATTCAGTACAGTTCCATATTACCCATGCACTAGAGTACTCATCCCCTAAGCACTTTGACACTCCCCCCAAATATCTTTAAACTCTGTTGCTTCCCCCTACCTGTAATTTACTTTAGGGCTAGTCTCCCCAGCTAAATTGTAAGCTCCTTGAGAGCAGGGATTGTGTCTACAGAAATTTATAAAGTGAAGCAGTGTTGCCTAGTGGATAGAGCATGGGCCTGGGTGTCAGAAGGACCTGGGTTCCAATCCAGAATCTGCCACTTGTGTGCTGTTTGACCTTGGGCAAGTCATTTAACATCCCTGTGCCTCAACTACCTCATCTGTAAAATGGAGATTAAGACCATCAGCCCTATTTGGGACAGGGACTGTATCCAATCCGGTTGCATTGTATCTACCCTAGAGTTTAGAATAATAATAATGTGGGTATTTGTTAAGCGCTTACTGTGTGCCGAGCACTGTTCTAAGCGCTGGGGGAGACAGAGGGGAATCAGGCTGTCCCACGTGGGGCTCACAGTCTTAATCCCCATTTTACAGATGAGGTAACTGAGGCACCGAAAAGTGAAGTGACTTGCCCAAAGTCACACAGCTGACAAGTGGCCGAGCCGGGATTCGAACCCATGACCTCTGACTCCAAAGCCCGTGCTCTTTCCACTGAGCCACGAAGCAGTGTGACTCAGTGGAAAGTGCCTGGGCTTGGGAGACAGAGGTCATGGGTTCGAATCCCAGCTCTGCCACTTGTCAGCTGTGTGACTGTGGGCAAGTCACTTCACTTCTCTGTGCTTCAGTTCCCTCATCTGGAAAATGGGGATTAAGACTGTGAGCCTCACGTGGGACAACCTGATTACCCTGTATCTACCCCAGCGCTTAGAACAGTGCTCTGCACATAGTAAGCGCTTAACAAATACCAACATTATTATTACAGTGCCTAGCACGTAGTAAGTGCTTAACAGACACCACTGCTATTATTATCACAAAATCTATTGCATTTTCCCAAGTGCTTAGTATGGCATTCAGCACAGAATGTTCAATAAATACCACTGCTTGATTGATGGATGGCTATTGGATAACCTTCTCGTTACTCTGAAAATGCTGTTAACAACTTTAATAACTTGCAGGCTTCTAAATTTGAAATGATCTTTCCCTCAGGTTAAATGGCATCACTACACCTATTAAACTAGTTACCAAATAAACTTACGAGTTACTTCAGTTTGTTTTTCTCAGTGTTGCTCTGTGTTGGGTATGATACTAACGGGATGTAGTGAGAAAAATCATAAAAGAATTATTCGGCTCCACACTTTGTATGTTCAAACATCAAATCTTTGTAATTAATCATTCAACAGGTATATTACAAACGCACATATGCCAAATTGAAAACAATAACATGTCAAAGCCTTGAGCTCTGAAAGGAAAGGAAAAAAGACAGTTTATCCAGCTCTCCAAAAGCAACAAAGAATGTGCCAGACCGCTTTTGGGAAAACTGGCAGGTCAAATTCTAATCAACTTTATAAATTTCTGTAGGCACTAAGACAAGCTAACATGCACATTATATGCAAAAGAAAACTATGTTGATGTGATCTTCCGTGGGATAAATTAATTAATTCCAATTACATTGAAAACACTATATAATGAACAATTCAGGCTGGTAATTCAGCTCTCATCACCCCAACTTTCCCGCAATATGCTAAGTAACATAAAACTCTCCAAGTGAAGGCTGTAACATGGAGTTATTTCTTGTTAAAGGAATTAATTAATAGTTTGGTCCGCTAGATGTTTGTATGTAACCAGGGCCTACTGCAAACAAAGCCTCAATTTAATGCCCTAATTAAAGAGCACCTCATTTAACTGATGGTCCAGCCTGGGGATTGTAGACCACCCACCCAAAATACAAATAGATCATGTGTCTCTTTGTAAGAAAACATACCCTTCAAGCCTTTTACTCTCCTGTCTTTAAACAATGTTGACTGTGTAGGAATATCATTCATATTATGCATAGTTACCAAATAAACTTAGGAGTTGCTTCAGTTTGTTGTCTACATATTACTCTGAGTAGTTTGCATTATACAGGTGGCATGGGCTGAAAACTGGTGTCATTTCTAATCCCGGATCCTCCACTTGTCAGCTGTGTGACTTTGGGCAAATCACTTAA
Organism: Ornithorhynchus anatinus; assembly: GCF_004115215.2. Taxonomy (NCBI): domain Eukaryota; kingdom Metazoa; phylum Chordata; class Mammalia; order Monotremata; family Ornithorhynchidae; genus Ornithorhynchus; species Ornithorhynchus anatinus. The sequence goes on along the minus strand of NC_041753.1, from coordinate 19,509,444 downwards.
CTTCTATGTGCCTCAGTTAAATGTAAATCTGTAAAATAAGATTAAGACTGTGAGCCCCACATGGGACAACCTGATAACCTTGTATCTATCCCAGCACTGAAAACAGTGCTTGGTACATAGTAAGCGTTTAACAAATACCACCACCATCATCCTCTTTTGACACATGAGGGTTCCAGTTCCCTCAGTAGAAATGGGATGCAGGGAGTTGTCAGGCATCTGGAGAATCCAAGCCCCTGGAGAGCATGCCTTCAAAATAAATAAATAAAACAGCTGACATGATGACAGATTTTTTTTGTTTGTTAGTTTTTGTTTGGGAATTCCTACACCCGATCCAGCCCATCACAGCGCAGCCTCTGGGGAACCATTTGGGTTCCAGCCATGTGGATCTCAGCAGCACAGTCTGCACTTGTTCCATACATGGGGATTTGGTTGACGTCACTCAGAATTCTGGGCAAGAAATAAGAGGAACACGTACCACCGCTGTATACAGTGTTGACTGTTCAGGAAGAGGGAGTTGTCTTATAGACTGTAAACTTGTCCTCTAGACTGTAAGCTCGTTATGGGCAGGGAATGTGTCTACCAACTCTGCTGTAATGTACTCTCCCAAGCATTTAGTACATGGCTCTGCACATAGTAAGAGCTCAATAAATACCACTGATTGTTACCTCTGACATTCTAGCTCATTTGATACTTGATTGAAAGCATATTAGAAAAGACTATATTGCATAGCATATGGAAAAGGCAAAATTATGAAAATTACCACAGAATTATTTAAAATATAGATATTCTCTCCCCCCACCTCCCCTTTCTCTCTCCCCGCTCTCCTTCTCTTCACCTTGTGATAACCTTTAGAGGGAATGATGCTTTGGCCTATCCAGAGAAGCATTTAAAATTGTCAGCAAAGATGCTGACATGTAGTTAAGTAATATGGTACTTCCAGGTGAATTAGGGTTAATACCTGCCTCATATGTTTAGGGAACGCTTTGATCTTCACAAGGAGGAAGGCAAGGTGTGTCCACTGATTCTTGAGTGGGGAATATTCAGTAATTGCTCTTGTGCAAGTGAAGGTTTGCCCTCCTAGGGGAAGGTGATAGTGCCATGCCTATTCTAGACAAGGACTCATAATCACCCACCCCACTGAACTGCTATCCAATTCTAAGTTGACATACAGAAATAGTTTCAATTCTAATCCGTTTTCACCTGCTTACAGTAAGATTAAACTAAACACTGTCTCATATTATAGTATAAACAGATGATTCAGAATCCAAATATGCTATAGAGCACACGCCATTCATGTTTACTGCCCAAACCAATACACACCCTCACTACTTCGCTGTTCTAATGTTACTTGCCACCCCTATTTCTGACACTCAGTGGCCACCTGGAAAGAGCATCTATAGGTAATTTTTCCAGTGACGCAGTCAGAGGCTCCTTTCCACAAATTCCAGCTAGATGTTAAATATTCCAATCCTTTTCCCCTATGCTAATAAAGAAAAGCACTTAAGCTTGGAACCAGATCCACTCGATCAATAGCATGTATTGGATGCTTACTCTGAGCAGAGCATAGTACTAAGCGCTTGGGAGAGTTCAACAGATTTAGTAGACATTCATTCACTCGTATTTACTGAGCGCTTAGTGTATGAGTTTGAGAGAGTACAATACAACAACAAACAGACATTGCCTGCCCACAATGAGCTCACGGTCTAGACACTATCCTTGCTCTCAAGGAGCTGGCAATCTAGTCGGGGAGATAGACATTCAAATAAATGACAGGATCCAAGGTCCTGTGGGCTTCTAGATGATTGAAGCCCCAAATATTTCTTACAGCGGAAAGGAACTTGTACGGAAATTAGTACAAAATATGCAACGATAACTCTAAGGAGTTACACAGAGAAGAATGAAGATGATCTTTCCTAACCCTGAGTCTTTTTTGTCAACCATATTTATTGAGCACCCACTGGGCATTGGTGAGTTTTTTGGGTTTTTTTTTTAGAAGTAAATGCTGCTTTGGGCTCCAAATCTGCATAGACAAAGCCTCATGTTCTGACCTGATGTTATTTATCGGTGATTGAGGCAGGTGGAAAAATTGACATTAGCACAGCCATAACCTGCTCATCCCACCTCTGAACCTGCCCCAGGAATCATGACATCAGCTCATCTGTCTGATTGTCAGTAGGCACAAAAGGCTTTGCCACCTCCCCACTCCCTAGCCCAATGCCTGCCCTTGTGACTTCAGGGAATCCCCAAACTTCAAACAGGCTGCTACTGAGGTGAAAGAAGAGCATGGGGCTGCCAGTTGCCCCTGGGCAGGATGCCATTTGTCCATGGCCACAGGCCAATCAGGAGATAAGTCCTTGGAAATAACCCCACATCACCCAAAGTTGAACCTAATGGTTTCCATCCCTTCTAAGATGAACTGTCACGAAGTATTAGCTTCCCGAACTCCTTTCATTAGTCACTGAACAAGCAGACTCACAGTAGTGTCATTCAGAAACACAAATTCACAAACATGCAAATCTCTAAACACAAGTGATATAAGCCCAATAAAGATAAATCAGAACTCTCAAAAAATAACAGAACCATTACCATATAGTTATGTTTAATATATTCAATTTACCATGATCATTTTACAGTTGACCCTGCCACATACACATATTTTGACAGGATTTAGAAGGACTGGACCTACAAATTTCCGCACCTTCAGATTAGGCTGGGTAGGATGTTTACACACATTTACCCTCTTCTCAGGTACTTCCAATAGTTGCTTATTCATCTCTGTATCAAACAGAAACTCTTCACCATTCAATTTGTTCTCTCCTTCCTGCCTATCCTCACGCCTGTCCCACTACAAATTAGCCTGCACACTTCACTCTTACAGCAATCTACTTAATGTGTCTCGATCTCGTCTCTCTTACTGTCAACTCTCTTGCTTGTTTTCTCTCGTCTTCCTGGACCTTGTTCCCCTTCATTTCTGACAGACTACCATTCTCCTCATCTTCAAAGCCTTACTAAAATCACATCTTCTAAAGGAAGCCTTTTCTGACTAACCCCTCATCTTCCCCCCATATTGTCCCTCCCTTTAGCAATGCCAATGCCCTTGGATCTTTAACCCCTAAAACACACCCTTCTCCCACAGCACTTCTGTACATATCTTTATACTTGATTGATTACCCCTGCTTATAATTTAACTATCTTGTCTATATACCCGACTAGATTGTAAACTCCTTGAGGGCAGGGAATATGTCTACTAACTCATGTGTACTCTCCCAAGCCCTTAGTACACTGCTCTGCACAGAGTAAGCACTCAATAAATACTATTAATTGATTGATTGCGAGGGTTTAGCTAAGTTCAATTGAGCCCTTAAACTCCAGTATTTGTAGATCAAAACATTGCCCGGCTCTCAAGATGCTCTGGGCAAGCATTCACCAAACAGCCTTGAAAGTGGATCACTCTCAATCTAAATTGGCAGCCTAATGAAGGGGAAGGCAGGGGGGAGTTGAAAATGCAAAATCATTTTAAGTTTTCAGAATGCTTTCAAGCTTCCCACACTAGCAAAGTCAAGTTTAGGGTAAAGTTGAAGGTCAATTTTTATTCCTTTGAAAACCACTTTTGTCAACACCCTTGCCTATTGTGCAACAGAATTCAACGTATTGTATTTGGACTGTCAGTCAAGTATTCTACTACAGTGGTTAAGTTTTGTTTCCAGCAACTCTCCGATCATGTGAGGGGTTACTGGTGGTCCAGTTGATTTCAAGCTCAAGAGCACATGGACAATTAGACTCAATAGTGTTTTGAAATAAGCACAAACAAGAAATTTTAAAAAAGGAACAAAGACATGATAAAGAAAATAAAACTGCAATGTGTCAATTTGGTGCTCTAACATATAAACTGATTTGCGGTTAAACACAGTTAAGGCTACTATATTTATTATGTGCATACCCACAAAATTCTAACGCCATACCTCAAAGATCTCAATTATGCAGTAAATGTAAGCAGATAGTGTTTCTCACTTTTAACAACCTAATCTCTTTATAGGAGAAATGACTACATCCACATGGATGTATGATGAATGGCAAAAAAAATTAGAGGTGCTTTGTTAAGCCTAATTTTAATTTTATCACAAGTGGTGTGAAACAAAGGATTTGGTGACCGACTGAATATTCAGATTGAATGAGAGATGAATCAAGCATAATGCTACGGTTGCAGGCTTGTGAGACAGTGACGATAGTGGTGCTGTCTATAGTGAAGGACAAGTCTAGAAGAGGAGAGGGTTTAAGTGGGAAGATGAGAAGTTCTGTATCAGACACGTAAAGCTTGAGGTGTTGGCTGGACATTTAAGTATAGATGCACTGAAGGCAGGAAGGAATGCATGATTTCTTAAAAGGAGAGAGGTCAGGGCTGGAGTGGTAGATTTGGGAGTCATCTATGAAGAGATGATAATTGAACCCATGGGAGAGAATTAATTCTCCAAGTAAGTAGGCTTAGATGGTAGGTAGAAAGGGACCCAGACCTAAGAGACTCCCACAGTAAGGAGTGTAAGGCAGAGGAGGAACCTAAGAAAGAGATTAGCAGCCAGGGAAATAGGAGGAGAACCAGGGGAGGACAGGATCAGTGAAAATACGGTTAGATCATTTTTCCAGAGGAAGGGTGTGGTCAACAGTGTCAAAGGTACCTGAGGGGTCTCGGAGCATTAGAATGGAGTAGAGTCCTTTGAACTTGGCAAGATGAGGGTCATTGGTGACCTTGGAGAGGGCAATTTCAGAGGAGTGGAGGGGATGGAGGCCACATTACAGTGACTCCAGGAGAGAGTCAGAGGAGAGAAAGAGGAGACCATGAGTGTAAACAACTCATTTGAGAAGTTTGGAAAGAATGAACGTCACATTCTGAGTATCCTTAAGAAGAGGTTCACATGGTCTGTGTTTTTATCTTAAGCAGACCCTGCCACCTAATTTAAGCTCTGGTTGGTGGAAAGAGAGAAAGAATACATGAAAAGAAATGATCCTGCTTGAGGAACTGGGAAGATGAAGAAAACTTCTGGGCTTGGATGGAAGAAAAATCCAATCCAGAGCTATTGGGGGCCAAATTCTTTCAGATTAGGATCCATTTACTCCAATGGAATGGCCTACCTCTCCTCAGAGAATATGCCAAGGATTCTTCCTCCCAAAGATGAAAAAGTTATCATGGATGCACCCAAGACTAAACAATATAATTTCACCAATAATATCATCAGTCAGAAAATACTGAAAGATGTTCTTCCCACTGCAGCCACGCCAGGAGCCAAGGGTTGGTCTGATCATCGACACATACGCTCTAAGCTCAAGCAATTAGTACAATTGATGCAACCAAAAATGGCATATAAACCATCAAGACAACTAAATATAAAGGCCATTATTTTTAAATCCAAGGCTCCTGGAAATGAAGCAAACTACAAAGTCTTCCACAATATCACAAAAGCCCAAATGAAATAAGGAGCACCACGTGCAAATATAATTACAGAAACATGGGTACTTCTCAGAGACATCATTTATTAGGCAGCTAATAAGACTGTGAGCATAGCAAAGATATAACATATTTGTTATAAATGACTCAGTGATTAAAAATCTACTTGCACAAAATCAAGACTATGCATCAACAACATCTCACTGATCCTTGGGACCACAACACAACAGCCCTATAAAAGTCAACAACGGGACGTCCAGATCAAACTTAAAAAAAACCCAAAAAACAAAAACAAAGAAAAATCATATTCACCACCAGTGATGGAATGCCAAATTTGAAGAGATATAATAATGTTGGTATTTGTTAAGTGCTTACTATGTGCCGAGCACTGTTCTAAGCACTGGGGTAGACACAGGGGAATCAGGTTGTCCCATGTGGGGCTCACAGTCTTCATCCCCATTTGACAGATGAGGTAACTGAGGCACCGAGAAGTGAAGTGACTTGCCCAAAGTCACACAGCTGACAAGTGGCAGAGCTGGGATTCGAACCCATGACCTCTGACTCCAAAGCCCGTGCTCTTTCTACTGAGCCATGCTGCTTCTCTATGAAGAGATATAGTCACTGCCACCAAACTGAGGATTTATATTCATCTCTAAAGAAATTCTATGACTTCAAGCAGCCCTGAAATACACATTTGGAACACAATATATTACATACTAATCCAAACTGCTACCACGTTAATCCAAGCACTTATTCTATCCTGCCTTGAGTACTGTATCAGCTTCCTTGCTGAACTCCCTGCCTCTTGTCTCTCTCTGCTCCAGTCCATACTTAACTCTGATGCCCAGATTATTTTTCTACAAAAATGTTTAGGCCATGTTTCTCCACTGATCAAGAAACTCCAGTAATTTCCCATCCACCTGCGCATCAAGCAGAAAATCCTTATTATTGGCTTTAAAGCACTTAATCACCTTGACCTTTCATACCACACCTCACTACTCTCTTACTACAACCCAGCCTACACATTCCTCTCCTCTAATGCCAACCTTCTTAATGTACCTCGATCTAGCCTATCTTGCTGCCGACCTCTCAGCCTCATCCTGCCTCTGGACTGGACCTCCCTCCCTCTTCATATGTCAGGCAATTACTTTCCCCACCTTGAAAGCCTTATTGAGGTCTCATCTCTTCCAAGAGGCCTTCCCTGACTAAGCCCCCTTTCCTCATCTCCCCCTTCCTTCTGTGCCATTTTGACTCGCTCCCTTTAATAATAGTAATAATGGTATTTGTTAAGCACTTACTATGTGCCAAGCACTGTTCTAAGCACCGGGGTAGATATGAGGTAATCAGGCTGTCCCTCATGGGGCTCACAGTCTTAATCCCCATTTTACAGATGAGGTAACTGAGGCACAGGGAAGTTGAGTGACTTGCCCAAGGTCACACAGCAGACAAATGGCAGATTCAGGATTAGAACTCACACCCTCTGACTCCCAAGCCCATGCTCTTGGCACGAGGCCAACCAGCCTCACAGCACTTATGTACATAGCTGTAATTTTGTTTATTCATATTAATGTCAGTCTCCTCCTCTAGACTGTAAGCTCATTGTAGTCAGGGAATGTGTCTTATGTTGTTATATCGTACTCTTTCCAGTGCTTAGCACAGTGCTCTGCATACAGTAAGCTCTCAATAAATAGGATTGACTCACTGACTGAAGAAACCAGCCTGTCCAGTGAGTGCTACCTGTTACAGTTTGAGGTACATTGCTCTTAAGAGGGCATGCAGTGTATCCTATGAGGTGTTTACTTAGAGTCGCTGACTCTGAAATTATCACACTTGGAAATCTGCCATTAGTACAATAGGAGAAGCATTTATCCATTTGTCCCACAGCAGGAATCTTGAAAACATCCCTCAATTAAAAAGCATTTCAAATCCCTGAGCTGGATCACTATTAAGGGTTATTAGAAATAGCTGGAAGAGGTTCTGGCATTAGAAAGAGCCTAGGAGTGTCTGTTTGCACTTCAGAATTACTGCCATTGGATTTTTTTCTCCAATATATTTCAGGTTAAACCACTTTTTTAAATAAATGATTTTGTCCCTTTAGTATTTTTTTTTAACCAATACGACTGTCATCCTCAGAGCTAGCAAGGTTCAAAGGAAAACTAGCTTGCATGCACTATGTCCAAAATCGTAACGTCAAAATAGCTCACTTCCACCTTTGAAGTCTGTTTTGTCCCATATAAAATAGTACTGGTTTTAACCCTTGCTCTGTAGATCCAAGATGTAATTCCTGTTAAGCTGCAGCCCCTAGTAGCCTTTAAAGTCCCCAATGTCTACTTCAAAAGAAGCTGAAGCAAAGGTACATGACACAGTCCTAGGGTGCAGAACGTCCTACTGATTTGGTATGTAATGAATCAAGAAAGTGGCTAATGTGACAAGTTCAGGCTCTGCTCAACACGCGCCTTAAGAATATTTATGACATTTATTAGCTGGAGCAAGTTCACCTGCAGGACTGAAGCTGGTTATTTTGAAAGCAAAGATATCCTCTGAGCTTTCCTAATTTGATAGCTGACTAGTTTGAGGCATAGGGAGATCAGAATGAGCTATCCAAGTGGATGAGGTAAGTGATGCTGCTTCAAGCTAAACTAGGCTTGATCTGGCCTTTGCTACCAATAGATCAGGTGACCTCCCCCAGCATTTTATCCAGTTGTTACTTGGCTTTTGCCATTCTCAGCCGAAATTCTTCCATCAGTTTTCCACGCTCGCCTTTCACAGGGATGATTTCATCCAGTTCTTGAGGGCAGAGATCAAGTCCGTTTAGACTGTGAGCCTGTCCGTTTAGACTGTGAGCCCGTTATTAGGCAGGGATTATCTCTATCTGTTGCTGAATTGTACATTCCAAGCGCTTGGTACAGTGCTCTGCACATAGTAAGTGCTCAATAAATACTATTTATTGAATGAATGTCTACCAACTCTATTGTACTCCCCCAAGGGCTTAGTATAGTGCTCTGTACACAGTAAACACTCAGTAAATACCACTGATGGATGAATAACATATATCTCCACTATCTCAAGGCATCCAGGAACCTTTCCATGGTCACACAGCAAACAAGTGATGAGGCAGGATTAGAACCCAGGTCCCCCGATTCCTTCTCTCTCATACCCTCCCTCCTACCTGGAATTCTCCTCCCCTTTACACCTCACAATTGGCTATCCTTCCCATCTTTACTTCTCTCCACTCTATACTCCCCCCAGCACAAACTACTCCTTTGGCAGTTCCAAGCCACCTAATCACTTGAAACTCATAAACCCCATTTAAGTCAATCAATCAATAGTATTTATTGAGCGCTTACTATGTGTGGAGCACTGAACTAACTGCTTGGGAGAGCACAATACAACAGAATTGACAGACACATTCACTACCCATAACGAGTTTACAGTCTAGAGCATATCTTTATATTCATATTCATTTTCTCCTATCAATGATTTATTTTAGTTTCTGTCTTCCTGCTAAATTATAAACTACTGGAGGCCAGGGATCATATCTACTAACTCTACCGGACTCAACCAGGTGGTTAGCACAGTGTTCTGAACAGCATAAATGATCAATAAATTCTATTGATTGATGAATAATGGGATGTCAGATTATGTTGCCAGTTTTGTACCAGATTTAAGCTTCACTGAACAAGATTTGCCACCTCAACAGAATAATCAAAACACTGTGTTATTTCAACTTTAGTGCCCTGGGGTTTCATTAGTTTGAATCTTGCCCTGATACTACTGAATGAGGAACATCATTATTATTCTAATGCGATGAGGTATGGGAACGGTTTTCATGACTTGGGCGCTTGTGGCTTTCCATTCACTTCTGTTATATTTTAATTTTGATTTTCCCCAGTCTATTCCTTTGTCTTTAGCAGCTGCCCTTCTCCTTCTGCTACCTATTTCCGGTTATCAAGTCCCCTTCAGAGACAAGGCCGTAATAAGACCTTGGAGAGTTGCCGACACAGTCACACTAGGGAACAATTCTCTCACTTACGCTGGGAGCACAGAGGCCCATGACGGAGCACAGTGCTTCCAGGTCAGGGGTGCCAGGAAGCCAGGACCATGGCATATCTGTCGGCATTCTTGGCACTAGTATTAGGCAGAGAGATGGGCACATGCTCACTGCATCCTTAATTTATCACCTTTGTTAAACACTTATAACATGCCAGACACTCTATTATGTCCTGGGGATACAGTCTCTAGCCCATAGGGGGTTCACAATCTAAACGCACAGGGGGGAGAGAAAACAAGGTGATACACTGAGCATTAACAACCAAGAAAGTAGCAGTGTGTTACTGCTGGGAAGGAATGGATCAAAATAATAATAATAATAATGGCATTTGTTATGTCCTTACTATGTGCCAGGCACTGAACTAAGTGCTGGGATGGATACAAGCAAATTGAAATGGACACTGTTGCTGTCCCATGGGGGGCTCACAGTCTCAATCCCCATTTTACAGATGAGGTAACTGAGGCACAGAGAAGTGAAGTGACTTGCCCAAGGTCACACAACAGACATGTGGCATATCTGGGAATAGAACCCATGACATTCTGACTTGCAGGCCCATGTTTTATCCTCTAAGCCATGCTGCTTCTCCAAAAGGTGCAGGTCTCCTCACAGGCAGCGGCAAGTGGACAGGGGCTCACTGGTGACCAAGCAAAATATTCATTCACAATCAACCAATCCATCAGTGGTATTTATTGAGCTCTTACTATATGCAGAGCACTGTATGAAGCACTTGGGGGAATACAATACAATCCAGTTGGTAGACACGTTCCCTGCCCACATAAAGCTTATATTCCTGTCAACATGGCACACTCAATCCTGCTGCCCCTGCCCCTCTCACAGCTCTGTAATGAATCTGAGAGAGATGCTTAGGGTAGTTGCAGAGAAAGGAGGGTCTTGTCTTGTCTTATACCGTCGAGTCATTTCCGACCCATAGCAGCACCAAGGACATATCTCTCCCAGAGTGTCCCGCTCTCCATCTACAATCTTTCTGATAGGGTATCCATAGAGTTTTCTTGGTAAAAATATGGAAGTGGTTTACCACTGCCGCCTTCTGCTCAGTAAAATTGATTCTCCACTCTTGACTCTCTCCCATGTCACTGCTGCCCAGCTTAGGTGAGTTTTGACTTGCAGCAGATTGCCTTCCACTTGCTAGCCACTGCACAAGCTAGGAATGGAATGGGTAGGCCTCTGCTTGACTCTCCCGCCCATAGCCGAGACTGGTAGAGGACTGGAAACTCTCCAGTTGCGACCCTGAGAGGGGGAAAGGAGGGTATAAGGATTTAATACTGAGTCAATGCATATTTTTTGTTGTTTTTTAAAATAATTCTGATTTGGAAGATGACTTCCTGCCACTCTAAAATAAAATCTATGAGGTTCAATGTAATTAAAAGCAAAATCAAAAGCTGGATTATGACAACTTCCATTTTTGGAGTTCTCATTTTTAACAACATAAATGGAAGTGTGTTTTGAAGATGCCAGTTGCCTTTTCTGTTCCTTTAGAAAGAAAGAGATGATATGACTAATACCGTCAAATTGACCTGCTTATCTATAGTTAACTTGGGTATTGACCTGGTTACCCACAACTGAAAAACATTAGGAATGATTTACCTCACCTATTAAAGCAGCGTGGCTCAGTGGAAAGAGCTTGGGCTTCGGAGTCAGAGGTCATGGGTTCGACTCTCGGCTCTGCCTCTTGTCAGCTGTGTGACTGTGGGCAAGTCACTTAACTTCTCTGTGCCTCAGTTACCTCATCTGTAAAATGGAGATTAACTGTGAGCCTCACGTGGGACAACCTGATGACCCTGTATCTCCCCCAGTGCTTAGAACAGTGCTCTGCACATAGTAAGCGCTTAACAAATACCATTATTATTATCATTAAGAAGAAAACAAACACTAAATAATCATTACTTACAATTACATGAATAAGGTATGTAATTGCTATGGAGATGCCATTTATTAAAAATTTCCAATACATTATCCTTTCAATAGGAAATATTTATAAAGAACAGAAACTTCCAGTGAGACCCCTATTATGTGAGGCCATTTACGTGCTGTGATTTGTTCAAAATGACAAATGCATTGTATTTTTAAAGAACATCATAATAAAGAATAAAAAATCCTTCTGGAGACCTCTGTTTGGACTGTTGCTGTTTCCAAGCTATAACAGTTGGACAAATCAGTAAGATTTTCATCATCATCATGTATATGTGCAGGAAATAAACATTCCATCACCCAAGAACAGAATGAGAAGAGTCAGCCCTTTTAATTATTTTACTGCCATAACAAAGCAGTTAGGTTTTATCGGGCTCCGAATCATCAGTCATTCGCACAATTTGTTCTGAATTATCATGTCTTTGTCAAGTCTCATATATGTTTGGTTTCTGTGTTGTCCTTGTCCATGTTGATTACTGTCTTCTATATGCTTAGTTTTATTTTGTAGGTAGCATATGATTTTACTGGAGAAATATTGGTTTGAGCATTTATCGGTCAAATTCTTTCTGTACTCAGATGACGATGATGATGATAATTATGGTATTAGTTAAGTGTTTACTATGTGCCAGGTACAGTAGTAAGCGATGGGGTGGATACAAACAAATCGGGTTGGCCACAAGTCCCTGTGGAGCTCACAGTCTCGATTCCCATTTTGCAGACAAGGCAACTGAGGCCTAGAGAAGTTCAGTGACTTGCCCAAAGTCACACAGCAGAGAAATGGCAGAGCCGGATGAGAACCCATGACCTTTTGACTCCCAGGCCCGTGCTCTATCCATTAAACCATGCTCACACTTAACTCCTGTAACAACTGCAAAAGGTGAGCATTTGAAAGGAGTCAACCAAGTATTTTATTAATTGCAGCTGGTGGTTTGCTAGCTCTAGTGAATTATTGTATCATCTGTACATAAAGGATTTCAGCATAGGTCTTCACATGCCGGGAAAATGCCCCAGTCTTTCAAGCATAGCATGTGGTTATTACCGGATAAGGGTATTATATTTGGAGCAAGTGCTGCTGTCACTGACTGATAGAATACTAGCACTTTATGCTCTAATTAGGTAACACCTTTCTTTCAAGGAGATCAACAGGTTATTCAGACATGGCTTCGAGGGTAAAACCTACCCTTCTCTACTCACGCACTTGTCTAGCTGTCTTTCACCTGGTTGTTGCCATCATACACAGGACACTGAGGATTAAGTTGTTTTCAGAAATGATAATAAATGTGAAATGGATTTCATTAGCACTGGAGTAGATATAGAGCACTGTAATGCCTAATAGTGCAGAATCCAATTAGTTGGGGTCAAAGAAGTAGCATGGCCTAGTGGTAAGAGCATGGGCCTGGAAGTCAGAACACCTGGATTCTAGTCCCAGGTCTGCAGTGTGTCTGCTGTGTGAACTTGAGCAAAACTCTTAACTCTTCTATGCCTTGGTTTTTTTCTCTGTAAAAGGGAGATTAATTACCTGTTCTCCATCCTGTCCAGACTATGACTCCTCTGTGGGACAGGGACTGTGTCCAGCCTGATTAACTTGTATCCATGCCAGTGTTTAATACAGTGCTTGGCACATAGTAGGTACTTAACGTATACCATGATTGTTAGTATCAGAGTAAATCATACTCTCCCCCGGGCCTAAGACTTCATTGGCAGAGCCATGACAAGGATACGGCAGAGGTAGAAGTTACCACAGGCTCAGCATCCAAGGTTTGGATGTGGAACCTTTATAAATATAAATGCAGGGAACACTGAACTGCATATAGGAAGTGGTGAGTAGAGGACGGGAAGGTGTGAAAAATTTCAGTATTGTCACAGGGACCGGTATATCTAAACATGATTCTGCTTTCTGGAAGTAAGCTAGATAATAATAATGGTACTTGGTAAGTGCTTGCTATTTGCCAAGCACTATTCTAAACACTGGGTAGATACAAGTTAATCAAGTTGGACACAGTCCCTCTCCCACATTGGGTTCACACTCTTATCCCCATTTTACAGATGGGGTCCTTGAGGCACAGAGAAAGTGAAGTGATTGCACGTCACACAGCAGACATGCCAGGGATCCAGGATACTTAGGGAGGCAAGTTGATCCAATCATGTCATTAGGGTAGCATGTAAAACACAATGATCTAAAACAAGGGTATTCAACCTCTTCATAGAAACTCAACCCCTGCAGTTTTAAGGTTTCACCTGAAGTACTAAACAAACGCCTCTGCCCTCTGCAGTCAGGCAAGAATACTTCTCCATCTTTATTGGCTCCCATACTTACTGCCCACACCAGCTGGTCCAAATGTTTAACTCTGTCTTCAAAGCCCCTGTCCTCTGCCCCCACTATCTCGTGCCCCTAATGACCTGGCCACATACTTTGTATTTTCTTTTCTTATTGGTATTTGTTGAATGCTTACTATGTGGCAAACATTGTTTTAAATGGCGGGGTAGGTACAAGTTAATTAGGTTGGATACAGTCCCTATCCCACATGGGACTCAATCTAAATAGGAGGGAGAACAGGCATTTAAACCCTATTTTATAGTTGAGGAAACTGAGGCACAGAGAAGTTAAGTGATTTGCCCAAGGTTACCCAGCAAGAAATTGGCAGATCCTGGATTAAAATCCATGTCCTCCAACTTCCAGGCTCTGGATCTTTCCATTAGGCTCTGCCAACCAGTTCCTCTCATATGAATAAACCCCCTCCAAACTCTTCAAAAGTTCAGGGCAGCAGCTATCAATTAGGCAGACTCCTCTGTTGAAATGCATAGGTCGAGATGGGAGTTTTCAAGTCTAGGCACAGTCATTCATTGAAAAAATAAGAAATATGCCATTTAAGAATTAATTTGGAAATGAACTTCTGTCTCTGCTTCATTATTATTGGTTTTTATATGTTCTACAGCATCTCGCTTTTGAGAAATTCAGGAAACTTTCCATGCTTTAAATCTGATCTGAGCCCTTGCTAATGGGCTTTCATGAGGGCAGAGAAGTAAAGATTAAAGGGGAATGGGAAAGGAAGAGCAGTTTGGAGTTAGGTTTTGTGAGAAGAAAGAGCTGATAAAAGGAGAGGAAAAAAAGAAACAAAAAATCCCTTATCATTTCTCAAAATGCATATTTGTCCAGCAGGTTGCTTCATCCAACCTGAAGCAACCTGGTCCAAGAGGTGAAGCAGGAGAGGGGTAGTGATAGTAAATAGATGAGAGTAAATAGATAATGGTAAATAGTAAATAGAGAGTAAATGTGAGAATTGGAAGAGCTCATGAAAAGTTGCATTCTTCTTCAGTATTAATTTGCCCCGCTTGAGGAACAGTTTATTGATTTATCTAATTTATTCATCTATCTCTAGATCTGGGCTTAATGAATGCAGTATCATTTTTTTCTGCACACCCTGTGAAAGAGGAAGAGTGTTTAAAACAGAGTCAGAAAGAAGGGAAAAATTCTTGTGGGATCCAAGAGTCACCATCTCAATCACATGATCAGAAGGAGGTGCATGCTCTCTTTCTTCTGTCCAAGCAAGGTGTTTTCTCTACTGTGAGTACGATGGGACCTAATTTCAGGTTTTTCCTGCCAATACCACACATAATCTGAAACTCACGTATGATCCATGGTTTGTCAGTCAGAGTAACGCAATCTCTGCTCCTGAAGATAGGAGATTAGGTAAAGTGAACTCAAATACGTTCTTTTCAATCTGCAGTCAGTGAGATCCCAGATCCCAGGAAGGCATCTGTAGGTTTAGAGTAATTGAGTCAAAGAAAGTGAAATTAGGAAATCAGGAGGTACAACATGCAGCACAATGCGAAGAACCAAAGTCAATGATCTCCAACAAGAATATGTGGTTGTAGGGCTTCGAAAGTAGGAGAGCTGTGGTGTGTCTGATATGGGGAGGGAGAGTGTTCAAACTTGGGGGAGCAGCTTGAGTAAGGAGATAGAGGTGAGAGAATAAGGAAGGTGAAGGGGTTAGAGGAGAGGCGACATGTGGGCTGGGCAATGCTTCAGGAAGATGATTCAGGCAGTAGCACGAAAGCAGCATAGCCGAGTGGAAAGAACACGGGCCCGAGAGTCAAAGGATCTGGGTTCTAATCCCGGCTCCTCCACTGGTCTGCTGTGTGATCTTGGGTATGTCTATTAACTTCTCGGTGCCTCGGTTACCTCATCTGTAAAATGGGGATTAAGGCCCATGACAAACGTGGACTGAGTCCAACCTGATTATCTTGAATCTACCCCAGGGCTTAGTAATAATAATATTGGTATTCGTTAAGCGCTTACTACATGCAGAGCACTGTTCCAAGCGCTGGGGGAGATACAGGGTAATCAGGTTGTCCCACGTGAGGCTCACAGTTAATCCCCATTATACAGATGAGGTCACTGAGGCACAGAGAAGTTAAGTGACTTGCCCACAGTCACACAGCTGACAAGTGGCAGAGCTGAGAGTCGAACCCATGACCTCTGTACAGTGCCTGGCACTTAGTAAAAGCTTAACAAACACCATTAAGAAACAAAGATGATGTAGTGTAGATTGGAGGAGGAAGGACTGGAGGCAGGAAGGCCAACAAAAAGGCTAGTGTAGTAGTCTAGTCATGGCAAGATCAGAGCTTGTATCAGGTAGCAGTGTAGGTATTTTTCATAGGGATATTGAGAACACAAATGAATAAAATTCATGAAAATGTTCTTAGAAGGAAAGGCCATTTTTAAATCAAAAGTATTATTGAATTTTTATTCTGTGGACAGCGATACTGATTGTCCATGTACACAAAAATCTAATTTCAAAACTCAAAAATCTCAGTTCGGCATTTTAAGCTCCAAAAGCATGACATATGTGCCAGTGTAAAATATGACTTGGCAGCATTTCATTTAAGATGCTCTTTGTTAGTTAATGCCACTGTACCAAATGAATTTGAAAGTACCATACAGATGAGTATGTATGCATTCTGGACTTGAGTAATGAGACAGACTTCTTGAACCAACGACACAAGTGAAAATATTCAATTTCCTTATGTTTTTGCAACGTTTCAACATTCCTGGTGCCCTCCATCATTTTATTTTATTGTCAGCATGGCAAATATTTTCTCTCAGCATTCATTCAACTGTATTTATTGAGCGATTACTGTGTGCAGAGAACTGTACTAAGCACTTGGGAGAATACAACAGTAAACAGACACATTCCCTGCCCACAATGAGTTTACAGTCTAGAAGCAGGGAGACAGACATCAGTACAAATAAATGACAGATATGTATATTACTTCTATGGGTCTGAGAGGGGAGAATTTATTCAACATTTCTAAAGAAAACTGATATTTTGTCAATCAAGCCTCTAACTGCTTGCTTTGCCTTTCCATTCATCCTGTTAGAAAATTGTGTTTTTAACTACAATAAAATTTTCATTTTTCCTTTCACATTTCAAATTTAGATTTTGCTCTAATATTGCCTCTGGGAAGTTTTTTTTGCAAACCCTGTGATAACTACAGCACCCCATCGTTTAGAGGCAATACACTTACTTCTGTATGACTAAGGAAATTTATAAAAGTAACTAGAAACCAGCTTGATACTCCTTATTTTGAAGCCTTTGGAAGTTCAAGTACATGATGCTGTGTGGGGCCAAGTTGTCAGACAGTAGAATACAGTGCTTATATTTTTGTGTTTGTATTTGTGTGTCCCATTCTATCTCACGGAGCTGAACATCTTTCCCCTTCAAAGTACAAAAGGTTCAGACATTTTAAGAAACGCATTTTATGTCTATAGGTGTCCAATTTTTGTCCTCTATCTACAAAATCAGACATTTATTGTTACCATTAACAATAGCATCATCACCTTCAAAGTAGTAAATGGCTTTGAACAAATACCAGCTCATTAATCTTCACATCTCTTTGAGGGGGCTAAAGAACAGTTATCCCTTTCCCAACCTGTTGACTGATTTTACCAGCAAAGCCACATGCCTAGTCCCAAAAAGTCAGTGGGAAGCCCAGTCAAGGTTCAAATGAAGTTGAACTTTTTCTATAGGTTGTAGCACCACTAGAGAAAACACTAGGGAAACACACACACACACACTCAAGCAGCATGGCCTAGTGGATAGAGCATGGGCCTTGGAGTCAACAGGACCTGGGTTCTCCTCCTGGCTCCACCACAAGTCTGCTGTGGGGCCTCGAGGAAATCACTTCCCTTTTCTGTGTCTCAGTTACCTCACCTGCAAAGGGAGAATTAAGATTGTGAAGCCCATATGGGACAGGGACTAAGTGCTGTGTGTCTAACACTGTTCTAAGAGCTGGGGTAGATGCAAATTAATCCAGTTGGCCACAATCCCTGCCCCAACGTGGGGCTCACAGTCTAAATAGGAGGGAGAACAGGTATTGAATCCCCATTTTACAGTTGAGGAAACTGAGGCACAGAGAAGTTAAGCAACTTGCTCCAAGTCACATCTCAGGCAAGTGGCAGAGCCAGATTTGAACCCAGATTCTCTGACTCCCAGGCCCAGGCTCTTCTTATGGGATGTCATGAGGTGCCTATTTACTCAAAGAACCTTTTTACTTCCCGGGAACTCTGTTTTTCAGGCCCTGCACACCCCATAAGTACTTTAATTCTTTTACATAAGGTGAGATTAGTTTCAAAAAATATTGCAGACGTTGAACACTCCTTCCAGGACATGCCATGGGTTGAGTTCCATTTGCTTAGCATAAATCCCACAAGATGAAGTCAGCTGTGTAGTGACTGCACCACTGAAACAAAAGGTTTTCTCCCTGATGACATGCCTCTGATTCAGTCTGCACTGACAAAGCTATATAGATTAAGTTTCCTTGCCTAAACCTGCTAGGAGAAATATGACACCCTTTACTGGCTAAGAGGAGAATACACTTTATTAAACCAGCCTTAATTATATTCCATTTTGAAATTCAATAGTTTCGATTGCAACACCAAATGAAACTAGTGCATAGTACACACCGTGAGACAGAGTCCAAGCACGGTATTTGAACAGAACTTCAATATTGTTAATCCATTTGTGTCTATTCATCTGATGGGAAAAGCAGGTTAGCGCTGGGATCAACCATCTGCAAGGGAAGCAGGCTTAGTTATTACAAAGTTGTCTAGTACCGTGATGTGAGCAGTGCTCATTAGATTTGGAGATTTCTCAACTAAGGTACCTGAATCAAACTTTTGCCAGAGGACCAATTAACCAATTGTATTCATTGATCATTTACTGGTGTGCAGAGAAGAGTCTGGAATTATGCTTTTTTCACAAAATGGAAAATCATGAGAAAATCAAAGGCAGTCATTGTCTATGTGCAGATCCAAATTACCTTTCATTACCACCTACCTAGACTCCAGGCATAACCTAAATGGTTTCACCCTTTACCGACTTGACTGTGGATAAGGAGTTGCTAGTCCATTTTTAGGTGAGGGAGTTAACCTTGCACAATACTTTACAGTTTTATATTCTCCATGGATTTAGCTCCTCCTTCCTCATTCAGTTGAGAAAATTAAAGCACAGCCAACTATCAAGCAAGCTGGTGGCAGAATTCAAACTCAATTCCTGTGGATTTCCAATGAGTCACTTAGTCCACTCTGCTGGCCTGCCTTCCTCTACCTTTATCTATTTAATTGCCAAACCCAGTACTTTGCTTTTTCTGTGCCTTGTAAAAACCTACTCATTCACTCAACCAGGGAAAGTAGGAGACAAATATGTATAAAATAGACAAGTGCATAAATCTATACCCTACACCCAAGATCCCTGAACTCAATAGAGAATAGGTGAAACAACCCCCTTTGAGTTAATGGTTGCCTAAATCCATCAGATATAGCAATATTTCAAACCTTCCAAACAAGTCAAGGCCCAAAGGCAGTTATGCCAAGCACATTTCCCTTATTTTTTCAGATCTTGCTTATTTTAAAGACCATTTCTCCCCAACTTGTTTCTGTTAATTTCTGCTAAATTTATAAAGTGATAGAAAGTGTGGTTGACCTGAAGCTTGGTGGATTCTAAGGCTTTTATTTTTATTTAATTAAAAATGGGAAGTTGTCTGTCCAAAGCCAAGCAGCTTCAAGTTGTGCTTGAAAGGAACAGATGAAAAAGAAAATCATACAGGAAGTCTGAAATTAGGAAATTTCAAATCCAAGTTTATGGACAAGAGGAATAGGCCATCTGAGATGCTCTTCCATTTCTGGAGGCTGTGGGGGTACTAGATCAACTATCAAAGTAGAGTCAAGGAACTGTCTCAACATCTGGGAAACCGGTCCTAAATCTGGTCTGCACTAATAAATTACCCAGAGAATTTCAGTGTCAATATCAGTTCAGTATCAATTATTCAGATATTTCAATCTAAGTATTCTTTTGGCAAGAGTGCTCATGTGCCCTGAAATGTATGGACATTTAATGCCAAATTATAACTTGGGGACCTGAATCATGTGAATAATTTTCTCGAATAGGCTCAATTTACACCTAAATATATGCTTTCAACCTCCAAAGCCCATCACCCAACACTTCATAAGGGCATGGCATTTGTATTAAACAGAGTGGGAAATAATTCCACCTGAATATCAATGATATGTTGTAATTCTTTATGAGAGTACAGCAGCCACCCAAGGACTATTGAGGGAAAAACATTCTGATCCTCTAAAATTGTTTTTCAGTTTTACTAAAATGGAGCCAAGTTCTCATTCTCTCAGTTAAAAATAAAATTTTCTCCTAGTTTTAAAAGCCTTCTGCAATTTTGGGGTACAGGAGGAGGTGGGGAATAAGACTGATTTTCCCTCTGGGTACTTGGAAAACATACTCCAACATTAGAGGATCATTCAGGGTGGTCCCAGACTGGGGCAAGTAGGGCAAGGTGGGAAAGGCCTTTTCCACCATTGTTGTATTTACTTGATGGAAAGATGTTTCTCACCTACTCCAAGCTGGCTCATCCAGATATATGCTTTATTCCTTTTGTGAGTTATTCCCCATGCTAGCGTTGTTTTCTTTCTTTCTTGTTTTTTGCTGGTGCCACCACTGATAGCAGAAACAGAAGTCAACAGACAGAGCAAATGACTGGGTTGGCACTGGGCAAGGCATATTTTAGGGAGGATTTTTCAAGGGTGAAATTTATCTTGTGATTTGAATCTACATGCTGGAAGTCTACCACTCAACATCCAGTTACCACGGAGGGAGAGTGCTGGGCAGACAGGTGTAGTGACTTTGTAGTCCCATGTAGCCTACAGCAGAACGTCTGTCTCTTCAAGACTTCATCACCTCTCTTTCTGCCAGAATGAACCTTTCAAGTAACAACACAACAGGGTCACAGACACCGTATGGGGCTTGATTCTCCATCTGCCAAAAGCCATGCTGTTCTTTTGATCCTGTTTTCCACTTCTTTGTCTCTCCATGCCTCACTGGGTAGTACAGCACTCAGATCTGACAGTAAGTCTCAAGAAAATATAAGGCATATACCAGCTGATTCCACAAAAATCCTATACATACAACCACTGGTTTTCACCGGCAGTGAAGAACCTAAAACAGTTGCCAAATTCTGCTATACGGTCCAGTGATGCATGAATAGATAAAATGATAGAAAACAAGAAAATAAGTCTGTAAGGCTGAGTGTGACAATAATAATGATAACTGTGGTAATTGTTAAGCTTTTATTACGTACCAGGCACTGTACTAAATGCTAGGGCAGATATGAGCAAATCGGGTTGGGCACAGTCCCTGTCCAACATGGGATTCACAGTCTCAATCCTCATTTTACAGATGAGGTGACTGAGGAACAGAGAAGTGAAGTGACTTACCCAAGATCACACAGCAGACAGGTGGCAGAGCCAGGATTAGAAACCATGACTTTCTGACTCTCAGGCCCGTGCTCTAACCTCTACAAACTTCCTATCAAGCTGAAAATCTACAAGACTGTTGTGGTGTCCACCCTTCTACGACGCTGATTCCTAGACTTACCACAGAAGTTACAACCAGGTTTCGAGCAGTTTCATCAGTATCAGCTACATACCATACTCAACATCAAATGACATTCATTCATTCATTCAATCATATTTATTGAGTGCTTACTGTGTGCAAAGCACTGTACTAAGCGCTTGGTAGAGTATCTACAACAACAAACAGACACATTCCCTGCCCACAGTGAGCTTATGGTCTAGAAGTGGGGAGACAGATATTAATATGAATAAATGTTACAGACTTGTGCATAAATCCTGTGGGGCTGGGAAGGGGGATGAACAAAGGGAGCAAGTCAGTGTGATGCAGAAAGCAGTGGGAGAAGAGGAAAGGTGGGTATAGTCAGGGAAGGCCTCTTGGAGGAGATGAAGCCTCAGCAAGGCTTTCAAGGTGGGGAAAGTAATTGTTTGACAGATATGGAGAGGGAGGGAGATCCAGGTCAGAGGCAGGATGTGAATGAGAGGTAGGCAGTGAGATAGGTGAGATCGAGGTACAGTGAGAAGGTTGGCATTAAAGGAGCGAAGTGTGTGGCCCGGGTTGTAGTGGGAGAATAGAGAGGTGAGGTAGGAGGGGGCAAGGTGATTGAGGGCTTTAAAGCCAATGGTGAGGAGTTTGGTTTGATGCAGAGGTGGAGGGGCAACCACTGGAGTTTTTTGAGGAGTGGAGAAACACATCCTGAATGTTTCTGTAGAAAAATGATCCAGACAGCAGAGTGAAGTATAGACTAGAGTGGGGAGAGACAAGAGGCAGGCAGGTCAACAAGGAGGCTGATGCAGCAATCAAGGCAGGAGAAGATAAGTGCTTGGGTTAACATGGTAGGAGTTTTGATGGAGAGGAAAGGACAGGTTTTCACAGTGTTGTGAAGAATGAACCGGCAGGATTTGGTGACAGATTGAATATATGGGTTGAATGAGAGAGATGAATCTAGGATAACACTCAGGTTACAGGCTTGTGAGACAGGGAGGATGGTAGTGCTGTCTACCAGTGATGGAAAAGATGAGGGAAGGACAGGGTTTGGGTAGGAAGATGAGGAGTTCTGTTTTGGACATGATAAGTTTGAGGTTTCAGCAGGACATCCAAGTAGAGATGTCCGGAAGGCAAGAGGAAATGCAAGACTGCAGAGAAGGCCAGAGATCAGGGCTGGAAATGTAGATTTGGGAATCATCCGTAGAGAGATAGTACTTGAAGCCATGGGCATGAAGAAGTTCTCCAAGGGAGCGGGTGTAAGCAGAGAATAGAAGGGGACCCAGAACTGAGGTTTGAAGTACTCCCACAGTTAAGGGAGTGGGAGACAGAGGAGGAGCTTGCGAAAGAGTCTGAGAATTACCAATTGGAGATATTAGGAGAAGAATCAGGAGAGGACAGTGTCAGTGAAGCTAAGGTTAGATAACGTTTTCAAGAGAAAGAGATTGTTGACAGTGTGGAAGCCAGATGAGAGGTCGAGGAGAATAAGGATGGAGAAGAGGTAATTGGATTTGACAAGAAGGAGATCCTCCTATAATCAATAATTAGCAGGGTAATTCGGAAGACATGGAGAAAGAGTTGGGACTGCAAGGAGACTACCTAGCTGTTAAGAACTTCTGTTGCTGTTTCTGTGACTGTCTGTCTCCTGCTTGCTGTTACTCTTTTGAATGATATTTTTCTTGTGGTTGTTGAAGCTGTCAGGGTGAACACAGGCCTGATGTAAGGGACTGGAAAATGAGCTGGTACAACAGGATTTATAATCTATTTTGAATCCTTATGCCTATGATCCTTTTCCATCTGAACCATCGAGCCAGGGTTACCGATTCAGCCCCACTCCAGGCCGCCCCTCCCCGCCCAATATCCCAGTTGCTGTTTCACCATGTCATCATCCTCCCTGCCCCTGCGACAGACGGACAGATGGAGAGGTAGGCAGGCGGACGGACAGGCAGACAGACAAGCAGACGGTCAGGCAGACGGACAGGCAGAGGGACAGGCAGGCAGATGGATAGACAGATGGAGAGGTAGGCAGACGGGCAGGCAGATGCACAGACAGACAGAGAGGCAGGCACCCTGGGGGAGCTCTGGCCCCAGTGCATCCAATCATGCTGTTCTGGAACACACAATCAGAGCACTGCATCCAGCGTAACTAGGGCAGCTACCTGCGTCATGTCCCTGCCCTGCCACTCCTTCAGCAGGAGAAGCGCCAGTTGTGCCCAGAGAAAGAAGTCAATCTGCTTCCATTTCAGTAGATACTTTGT
Source organism: Ornithorhynchus anatinus (assembly GCF_004115215.2). Taxonomy (NCBI): domain Eukaryota; kingdom Metazoa; phylum Chordata; class Mammalia; order Monotremata; family Ornithorhynchidae; genus Ornithorhynchus; species Ornithorhynchus anatinus. The sequence goes on along the minus strand of NC_041753.1, from coordinate 19,485,858 downwards.
GCAGCCACCCACACAAAGCCTCATAAAGAAACACTGACCTACCTCAACCAAGGTCAGTCGTATGAAATCTGTCTCCTAGAGAATAGGAAACTGGGCAATTTTCAAGATTTGAACATGAAACGTGTCAAGGGCATCATTCTTGTGATTTTTCACGATCGGCACCTGCTGTGCAGAGAACACCAGCAGCTAGAAGGCTGGAGATGGAGCCAGCATAGGGAATAGCTTCTGGATATGGATGTGCCTGTCTCCCATCCTCCTTCCTTGCCTGTAACCTATATCCATAGAATGTGAGCCCCTCGAGGGACACAGCCGGTGTCTAATTCCCATCTGTATACTCTTTCCCAGCACTTAGTAAGAGTGCTCTGCACACCGTAAGTGTTGAATAAATACCTGAGTTTAAGCACTAGTTGCCTGCTCTGTGACCTTAGGCAAGTCACTTAACCTCTCTGTGCTTTAGTTGCCTCATATGTAAAATGGGAATAAGATAATAATAATAATGATGATGGTGGTATTTGTTAAGCACTTACTACATGCCAGGCACTGTACTAAGCGTTGGGGTGGATATAAGCTAATCGAGTTGGACACGGTCTCTGTCCCTTGTGGGGTTCACAGTCTCAATCCCCATTTTACAGATGAGGTAACTGAGGCCCAGAGAAGTGAAGTGACTTGCCCAAGGTCACACAGCACACAAGCGGTGGAGCTGGGATTAGAACCCATGACCTTCTGATAAATGGTTATCCCCTTCTGGCACAGGGGCTGTGTCCGATCTCATAATCTCATATCAACTCCTGTACTTGGCACATAGTAAGTGCTTGATAAATGCCATAATAATAATAAAACATTCTTTTCCCTGCTTTACCTTGCAAGAGAACAATGGTTTTTCAACAACCATTACAGGGTTTGAACTCTTTTTGAGAATTAAGAGTTGACGATTTGCAGAGGGAGAGCAAAAGCTTTCTCATTCGAGAAATATTCCAATGAAATGGAGGGACAGTGACCCCTACTCCCAGAAGACCCTCTTCCCCATAAGAAGGTTAGAGGAAAACATAGGCAGATGTAAGATGACAAGCCTAAGCTCCCCTTTTCCTCTGCTCCTCTTCCTCTCCCCATTGCCCCGACTCCGTCCCTCTGTCCTCTTCTCTACCCCCCTCCCCACAGCACTTGTGTATATATGTACATATTTATTATTCTATTTATTTTACTACTGATGTGCATATATCTAATTCTATTTATTCATATGGAAGCTATTGATGCCTGTTAACTGGTTTTGGTGTGTGTCTCCCCCCTTCTAGATTGTGAGCCCCTTGTTGGGTAGGGATTGTCTCTATTTGTTGCTGAATAGTACTTTCCAAGCGCTTAGTACAGTGCTCTGTACACAACAAATGCTCAATAAATACGATTGATTGAATTAATGAATGAATCTACATAAGACTATCTCTGTCCCAGGACCCTAACCTCAGAATATCTGCTTGACCGATGCTTTTTGTTCCCCCTCAGGGTTGCACCTGGAGAGTTTCCAGTACTCCACCAGTCTTGACTATGGGAGGGAGAGTCAAGCAGAGGTGTACCCATTCCATTCCTAGCTTGACCAGTGGCTAGCGAGTGGAAGGTAATCTGCTACAAGTCAACACTTACCTGTGCTGGGCAGCAGCAGCATGGGAGAGAGTCAAAAGGGGAGACTCAAGTTTACTGTGTGGAAGGAGGCAGTGGTAAAACACTTCCGTATTTTTACCAAGAAAACTCTATGGATCCACTACCAGAACGATTGCAGATGGAGGTGGGGCATTCTAGGAGAGATGTGTCCTTGGTGTCGCCTTGGGTTGGAGATGACTCAACAGCATAGGGCAAGACAAGATACTTTTTGTGCTTTTCCATTCCTCTGCCCTACCTCTCCATCTTAGGCTGCTTTGAGAGCCTCCGGGCCATGACTGTTAAGGCAGGTTGGTGTTGAGGAGCTGCCCAGAGCTCCCTGTATTTCCAGGCAGCAGCTATCAATCAGACCAACTCCTGGACCAGTTGAAGACAACCTACATCTTCCTGAAATCACACAGTCAAAAATGCTGATCTGTGCTGGCTCACCATCATCACTTTGAGCTGATCATGAAATAACATGACAACATTTCTTTGGTTTCTTTGAAAAGGGAGTTGGTCATGGTTATACCATTAAGAAACATGTGGGTTTGGGGGTTTGCGGGGGGCAGGGAAGGAGTTAGACTTTTGCCCCTCATAGACCTAGCCACTATTTGGCATCACAATTTTATGCCACTAATCAAAGCAAATGCTTCTATGTATATGAGCGAAAAATTCCTTCTGGGGTCAGTCAGTAGCACAGATGAATAAGAGAGACAGGCTCATCAGCGTGGTGTTTCTGGCAATGCTGAATGTTAATGGTTATAATTTGTATCACATACTTGGAGCTCAATGCTGGCAAACCTTCCCAGGATATCTGGTGATTTGTGAAACTAAACTGGTAAGTCTCCGTACCCTCACTTAGCCCTACCAGAGCAGCCCAGCTCAGCTTCAAAGATTTATCGCTCAGCTCTGTCATCATGACACTTGGCTGCAGCAAAGCCAAATGCCTTTCCAGCACCCACCCTCAACCAATATATGCATTAGCATGTATGGACTAGGGTGTGGTGGGGAAAGCGATCCCCTCGGTGAAAGCCAAACTCCAGAGAACTTTCAGGAACTATTTAGGAACCACACAGTAGTTTTCTGTGCCAAAGGCATTTATGAAGAACAAATTGCTCAAAAAAGAATTCTCCTTGGCTGAGGGGAGACATTACTCTTGGTTTGTCATTATTCTTCCCTTTTGAATTCTCCTGCCTCCCTCATACACTACCCAGTCAAAGAGCGCCTCAGGACAGGCATTTTCTTTTCCAAAGGGAACAAGTTACATTCCTCAACACTGTGTTTCTGGGTCAGGAGGATTTTAGGATGTTTGCTGCAGTATAAAGGGAAAGTACAGTAGAGGCTCAGTGAGTTTAGACTCGAGCCCTAAAAATAAACCACCTCCTAAAGGGTTCAGTTCTTGCCCCAGCTACGTGGAGGCCTTGGTATCTGCACCATGGATCTCTATTGCATAGTCAGTAGTTGATCCTCACATGGAGAATTCCCACTGACATCAAAGAAGACCAATTCACAAGCAAAGGAGATTCCCAGAAGAGATAGGAGAGAAGAACTGGATCTTTTCCATTAGTAGGCAGACACTCAGGGGAGAACAACCTAAATATGACTCAGAGTGCCCTTCTGTTCTTGTTATAAGAAGGGCAAACCTTCATCAAGTCACTTCCGTATAAGACAACAGGTGAGCTGCCCAAAATAATATGGGGGATAGGATTCCTCAACAAGATGTTTTTGTCTGCTAGAAGTTCTTATATTGAGCACTTTAGAGAGAAAGGCAATATATCAATGCAGTGTCAATGATGAAATGGAATAACAAATTGAAATTATTTTTCTTATTCTTAACCAAAAATCAAATTATAAAATTAGAAGTAAATCTAATTTGTTCTCCAACAAAACCAAGTCCAGTTGTTATAGTTCTTCCTTACCTCTCTTTAGAATTAAGAATTTGGACAAGACTCCACAATCTGTGCTTTTGGGAAAGCTGTTTCAGCATCACTGGATCCTCTCCAGATTAAACACTGTCGGTGAAACTATCACTTTCCAGCCACCTGGAAGCTCACATATTGCCTGCTGAATGACATTCAAGCACTGTATTTTTTTTTCAAGTATGGATCTTAGAAAATGAGCCATCTCTGAGCCATCTCTGATCTAATGGCTCGGTCCTAGACTTGGTCAAAAGGAATGTAATGAACAAAATATTAACTTACGGTAGGTAGCATGTCACTGTTATTTTGTCTTGGGGGTAGGTATTGGAAGCAGGTGAGAGGAACAAATCATATTGCCTTTTAAAGTGTACCTGCTGCTAAAATAAACTTGAGGATGTATATTTCCCTTGGAAGGACCAAAAAAAAAATTGGGGGAGTTTTTTTTGTTTGTTTCTTTTTTAAAAATTGTTGATTATTATTGGTCAATGTTTTCTAGCAGAATAAGCTTGGGACAGGGAGCCAGAAGATCAGGGTTCTAGTCCCAGCTCTCTCACTGGACTATGTGCCTTTGGGCAAGTCTCTTAACCTCTTTGTACCTCAGTTTCCTCATCTATCAATCAATTAATTAATGCTATTTATTGATCCCTTACTGTGTGCAGAGCATTGTTCTAAGCACTTGGGAAAGTACAATACAACAGAGTTGGTAAAAGCAATCTCTGCCGACAAGGAGCTTACAGTCTACAGGGGAGAAAGACATTAAAATAGATTAAGGATAAAGGAAATAGTAGAGTATAAGAATATTTCCATAATTGCTGTGGGGCGCTTGCTTTTCCCTACCTCACAGGGATGTTGTGCGCATAAAAAGGAAATACTGTTAAAGTGTTTCAAGAAATAAAAGCATTATATAATTCAAGGTGTTATTATTGCTACTATTAATAAATACTTCTAGTTCATTCAATCATATTTATTGAGCGCTTGCTGTGTGCAGAGCACTGTACTAAGTGCTTGCAAAGTCCAATTCGGCAACAATTCTAATTCTCAATTAGGCCTGATTATGTGGAAACTACACAGGAACAGGACTCGCTAATGCTACTCCCATGAAAGAGAAATAAATCACCCAAAACTAAATTCTTGAAGTGCAATACTTGACAAATCCTGTGCCACAATTTGCAAGATTTGAAATCAATTCAAAGGCAACCTCAACTGTTGAAAAACTGAAAAAAAAACCAAAAAACCTTTCGGTTTATAGTTAGGATTCCAGCTAAGGTAAGGGCTTGGATTAGGGTAGGAGGTAGGCTTAAAAATTGAAGGTCAGGTTAGGGTTAGGATTTAAGGATGGGTTCAAGTTTAGCAATGATTGGTCTAGTTGATGATTTTAAGTCTAGGGTTGCACATAGTTGATTGATTTGTTGGTGGTTATACTAAAGGATTTTCGGTGCTTTATTACATGGGTAGTGAGGCTGCCATTCCACTTCCAGACTCCCCTTTTTAAGGAGGGGTTGACATAATAAGAGTTTGGATTGTGGAGTTCAAGGGTTCTGCCCTCATGAACTATAACTGAGAGACAACATGCAGGGTATAATATTTTTGCTCTACAGGAAAGCCAAGGGAATAGAGAAACGTGGGTGATTTGTCTTGGTCTCTTTGGTTCATGTCTGATTTTTTCTTACACTTTGGAAAGACAACACAAAAATCTCCCTGGCTACAGTTATAGATGGGATATACTGCTTCATCTTTAGTACAGCATTTAGTATTTTGATTTAACCTTATATACATGTAGAAAAAGGTAGTTAGCGTAACCTAGTGGAAAGAGCACAAGCCTGGGAGTAAGAGGACCTGGGTTCTAATCCCAACTCTGCCACTTGCCTGCTGTGCGACCTTGGGAGAATCACTTAACTTCTCTTTGCCTCAGTTACCTCATCTGTAAAATGGGAATTAAGACTGTTAGCCCTATGGGGTTCATGGACTATGTCCAAGCTGATTATCTTGTATCTACCCCCAGCTCTTAGTACAGTTAAGTGCTTAACAAATATCATTTAAAAAAAGTTTGCTATGAATGGTTTGCTTTCAGTTATTGATTAGTTAGCTCGCCTCACATATAATCTTGCCATTTTAGGAGAATAACAAGCAACATAACTTCATAAATTGGGCACTGAATGGGGCGCCTCATACACCAAATTGTGTCTCTCGACTTAGAGACAGAGACTGTTTTATGATCTGATTATTCTGCATCTACCGCAGCATTAAGCACAGAGCCTGGAATTTAAGAATTGTTTAATCCATACCATTATTATTGCTGTCATTATTATTATTAATACTAGAAGTCTAACTCCAGTGATACACTTTTAGGAAACAAGGATAATCATTTGTCATCTCAATTTTCATGGGTCTCAACTATTTAGAGCTCAGAAGTGCTGAGCTACTTCTGTGAGGACAATAGGAATTTTTAATATAAATCTTTCAAAGAAATATAGAATAAGCACCATAGATATGAGAATATTTCAAGGGTAAAGCAGCACATTATTTGCCTTATCTGAATCCAGGATAAGTTTTATGTTATTTGTCCATTTCATAATCAAAACCCAGCTACCAACCAAAATAAGGCCTCCAAAGCACTTATCTCTATGCCCCAGATTTTAATGTAAAGTTGAAATGACTCAAACTGAACCTGTCCTTGTGTTACAACTCTGATCCTTTTAGCATTCTTGGGAGGCTATAGTAAATAATAATAATAATAGTGGTATTTATTAAGTGCTTACTATATGCCAGGCACTGTTATAAGCACTGGTGTGGATACAAACGAATTGGGTTGGACACAGTTTCTGTCCCACATGGGGTGCTCAGTCTCAATCCCCCTTCTATAGGTGAGGTAACTGAGGCACAGAGAAGTGAAGCAACTTGTCCAATGTCACACAGCAGACAAGTGGGGGACCTGGGATTAGAGTCCAAGTCCTTCTGACTCCCAGGCCTGTGCTCTATCCACTAGGCCACGCTCCTTAGAGTAGAAATGGTTTCACCGAATTTTCTCTCTCCAGAACTCAACAGTTACCAACACAAGGGATTTTTATTGAGGGAGTCCTCACAAGGAAAGGGATTGGCTTTATGTTGGTTATTAATCACACACTGTCATCTAGTGGCCATCCTGGCTGTTACATGGATGGAAACAACAACAAATGAAGAACTATACCTACATCTCCCATGTGAAAAGAAAGACTCGGTGAATCGATTAGATCCATTTTAGATAAACCACAAAGATGTAAATTTTTTTTTCCTGTGATCACAGGGCAAGTCAGGGGCAAAACCAAGAAGATGATTGCATAGGTTCTGTCAGTTATCTGTCAGAGGAGTGAATTTTGTTCCTCAGCCTCAGAAGTTATGTATTTGAACCCTTTCCTCTCCAGAAACATAGAAGATAGCTCTGCACAACCCCATGCATGCCCTGGTCTTCTCCCCCTGCTCCTATTCAAATTCCATTACTACTCACAGTAAGGGGTTGGAGGTGACACCCACCATTCGCCACCAGCCTCCAATCTTGTCACATTCCATTCTCCACCCCTCTGGAGCAGACAGCAGTGGCAACAGAATACCAGGGTCCCTCCCCTGTGAGTCCCCTTCTCCCAACACAGACACACATTTCCACCAGCTTCCTAGCTTTTCCTCTTCCTCCTTCTTCTACCACTGCCTCCGGACTAGGACCTCAAACTCCTCTACCACAGCCATCCACAACCTGCTCTGTCCCAATGTCACCTCTAGGTTTAGAAGAGAGGGGATGGTGAGGTAAGTGGGTAATTGGGGAGTGAGTTCAGCTTGCGAGAAAGGGCCCAAAAAAGCTGTTGGAATGGGAAGGGTGGGCACGGAAGGAATGAAGTGGTTCTAATCCAGGCTCCACCACTTGTCTGCTTGTGGAACCTTGGGTAAGTTATTTAATTTGTCTGGGCCTCAGTTACCTCATCTGTAAAATGGGAATTAAGACTGTGAGCCCCAATGAGACAGGGACTGTGCCAATCCAATTAGCTTGTATCTACCCTAGCACTTAGAACAGTGCTTGGCATATAGTAAGCACTTAAATATTTTCTTTAAAAAAGCGGGGTGGGGGGCAATACTATTTTCAATATGATTCCCTTTTAATTTCAAAAGAATTCTTGGAGATCCATACGTCAATCATTTAGAGAAATAATTCTCCCCTCACTGATGTGGAACCATTCTAATTTCCATTCCTCTATTTGGCCTTCACCCTAAGGCATTCCTTTTCTATGCATATGAATGCCCATCTAGAATTGTTAAAAAGGAAGGCAAGAATTGGAAGTTTGATTTTTATGTGTTTCAAACTGAAGAAGAAATTGGACATTAAGGTAGTAAACTCACACTTCAAATAGGTGAAGTGGAGAAATCCGATAATCTTATTTCATGGAAAGGGAACTTTTTATCTGGAACGAGTTATCAAGAAATGGGGCTGAAGCAAAGAATATACACACACTGAAGGAGTTTATATATGACTACGTGGCCTGTGTATCAGTGCAAAAGTTCTAACTGGTGCTGATTTTATGGCATTAAACAAGTCTGACTTTCCAATAGGCTTTCATATGCACAGAAAAGGAATGCCTTAGAGTGAAGGCCAAATAGAGAAATGGAAATTAAAATGGTTCCACATCACTGAGGGGGAAATTACTTGTTGGGTAGGGATTGTCCCTATTTATTGCTGAATTGTACTTTCCAAACGCTTAGTATAGTGCTCTGCACACAGTAAGTGCTCAATAAATACGATTGAATGAATGACACTAAATGGAACACGTTTTAAAGGTTCCCCAATTTTCTGTCTGTAAGAGGACTGTACTAAGGGCTGGAGTAGATACGAGCTAATCAGTTTAGACACAATCCACATCCCGTGTGGTCACAGTCTTAATCCCCATTTTACAAACGAGGTAACTGAGTCACAGAAAAGTGAAATGACTTGCCCAAGGTTACCCACAGCAGGCAAATGGCAGAGTGGACATTAGAATCCAGGTCCCCTGACTCCCAGGCCCGTGCTCTTTCCACTAGGCCACGCTGCTTATCTAACTTTAACATTCCCTTAAGTCCCCTTACAGTGTTAAGCACTATGGAAATTCATAATTCATCTCTTTGTTTTCCCCTTGGATTTTGAAAGAATTAAGAAATATAAGTAAAATATTCTGAGCCATCGCCGAACATCACAATTCTCTAAGTGGCTATTCTGTTTGAATAATGCCATGATACTTTTGGGGGAAAACAAAAAGGATTACTTGGAAGCAAATGCAAAGCTGAGAGAGAGAAAACAAATAGAGATGCATACCCACAGCACACTCCCCCCTCCCCGCCATGTTGACATTGTTTTGACTGCAGCGGAAGAGGGCTTAAGTAAAACTGCCTGCAATGTTCCGCTAACTGCAGCACCAAGAGCAGTAATCTCTGCCTACTCTATGTGGCTTTTGTGAGGGCAAAGGTGCCTGGCTCATTTGAACTGGGGCCTGGGCATGTGAGAAGCCACGCACCTCATTGCCACTGCTTTAAGTTTCCCCTCTCAGCACGGAGGGAGGGGAGGGAGGTGGAGGCATGAGCTTTCCCTATTACCACTTCTGATATGCTGCTCTAAGTATTTTCTAGGATCTGTGAGAAAGTGGACTGCTTATTGGACAGGGCTACTAGGACTATTGTCCCAGAAATGCTTTTCTGGAAGTTCCTCAATCCCCTCCACCCCCCCCCCCCACTTATCCTTTTCCACTCTCATCTCCTTCATTGGATCTGGAGTCTCTTGGCAAATACCAAGGGAGTCTTTAGGCATAAAAAATCAAAAGAAATGATGCAAGAAACTGCTGCTTAGATTAGGGGTGATGGGTCAAATACTCAAATACCGTCTCATTAACATTCAAAGCATTGACTTTTTAAAAGGCCAAATAAAAATTTGCAAGAAATAGGAGAAAACTCAGAGAGAGATGAGGGGAACAAAGACAAGGAAATTAATGCATTTTTAATGGTGTGAGCTCTCATAAGATTCCTTTAATCCTACTATCCAGCAACTGGAACAGAGTGCATTCTGTAGAGGAATCAGGAAGATTGTACATCTGCTATTTATATTGCAAGTCAGTATGGTATGCTCTTGATACAAAGGGCACAGAAATATGGCCAACATACATTCTCCCCTTCTCCTCATCAACCTCCTGCCTCCAAATCATGTCCAGCAAACTATTTGTTTGACTTTCTTTTTCCGTTCGCTCTTATTCCAGTACTGATTGCTTTATCCACCCTAGTCAGTCAACCTTATTTATTGAACACTTACTGTGTGCAGAACACTGTACTAAGCACTTGGGAGCAGCGTGGCTTAGTGGAAAGAGCAAGGGCTTGGGAGTTAGAGGTCATGGGTTCTAATCCCAGCTCCACCATTTATCAGCTGTGTGATTTTGGGCAAGTTACTGAACTCCTCTGTGCTTCAGTTACCTCATCTGTAAAATGGGGATTAAAACTGCAAGCCCCACGTGGGACAACCTGATTACCTTGTATCTACCCCAGCGCTTAGTACAGTGCTTGGCACATAGTAAGCGCTAACAAATACCATCATTATTATTATAACAGACACATTCCCCGCCAACAGTGAGCTTAGAGTTGTCTGTGAAATGATCACCTATCTCAAGGCAACTCTACTTTGCCCTATTTTTCCTCTTTTCCCATATATAAATCCTATCTGGCTTTCTGGAAAATGTGTACTTTCCAAATAATCCCCTCCTTCCCCACCACTCAGGAGAATTAGTATAGGCTGTGTGTGTAAAACCACCCTAGTCTGCTGCACATACTTGGAAGGTGCATCTCGTGGCTGCCTTGAGAAGCAGCGTGGCTCACTGGAAAGAGCACGGGCTTTGGAGTCAGAGGTCATGGGTTCAAACCCCGGCTCTGCCACTTGCCAGCTGTGTGACTTTGGGCAAGTCACTTAACTTCTCGGTGCCTCAGTTCCCTCATCTGTAAAATGGGGATTAAGACTGTGAGCCCCACGTGGGACAACCTGATTCCCCTGTGTCTACCCCAGCGCTTAGAATAGTGCTCGGCACATAGTAAGCGCTTAACAAATACCAACATTATTATTATTATTGTGTGGAGGTGACTGTTCTGCGGCATACATCAAATCAATCAATCCATCGTATCTGAGAGCTTACTGTGTGCAGAGCACTGTACTAAGCACTTGGGAGAGTACAATTTAACAGGGTTGGTAGATGCATTTCCTGCCGACAATGAGCTTACAGTCTAGATTTAATGGCCAGTGTTGAATGCTTTCTAATCGGCACAGCGACATGTGAACGTGACTACCAAGTCTGTTATATTTTAATCTCCCAGGTTCTTAATTCAGTGCACACAATAACTGCTCAATAAATACAGGTGACTGATTGATTGATCTAGCAGGACACAGCTGTCAGAATTGAAAACTCAGAGAGAACTGCATGGGCCAATGCATTAAGAAAATGCTCCTCTTTCCATGTTAGTAAGCGAAGGTAGTTTCAATTTAAGTTCTGAGTGAAATGTTGGCCTCGGATGTATTTCTAAGAAGGCACTAAGTAGTCCTCTTGATTTCAGTGACCCCAAGTCTAGAAATACCATAAAGAAGCCATGAAAATTAGCACTGGCTCTCAGAGCCAGGGCCTTAAGGAAATCAAGCCTTAATGAAATCAAATAGTATTTTAACACGCTATGCTCATCTTTTCAATTCACTGTTTCTAGGAAACCCATAGCGATTGGAGTTTGTGAACTGGATCTGAGTGCATCTGCTGCAGGCCAGAGACTCTCAGGATATTGATAAAGGGAGAAGTAGAGGGCGGTGGGAATGGTTAGGAGAGAAGGGGGAATGCCTGCCAATGGAAAGCCTGTTAGGACTGACTAGAAATAAAATTCTTGAGACACTAAGGCTTTTGGAAACCGGCTGCAAGGTTGGCATAGGGCAGAGGTGGGCAAAATACAGCTCATGGGCTATATCCGCCCCTCCACTCCCCAAGTGGTTCACTTCTGCTTGAGGCCCGGATCTGGGATGTCAATGTATTGGTAGTAGGAATGGTTCCAATTTCATATGCAGTGGCTCCAGCTGACTCCAAGGCTCAGATCCTGCTTTGGATGCAATCAGCAGTATACACAAGCTATGGCCCGCAGAGGTGCTGGAGACAGTGGGCGCTGTGGTTTTTGAGGTTTGCTATTTGCATCCAATGTCAAGAGCGGTGACTCAGAGTTGGTAAGCAGCAGTTGCAGCTGCTTCTGCCTCTCAAACCACCGTCCACCCCCATCTTCTGCCATTGTCCCAAGTTTGTAAAATCTATTAAGGGATCCACTGACCCCAAGAATTGTTCTCCCCAGCCTGGACGCTCAACTACCCACTCTCTTCCTGGTTTGGATTTTGCTTCTCAGGGGATAAAATACAGCACTGAAGGGGAACAGCCTCTACCTTCCATCTGCAGGTCATATTTCATTAGTGAAGAGAGAGAGAGGCGGGGAAGGGAAAAGCCTCAAAAGGGAAAGCATCCTTTCTCAGCTTAACCTTAATTCAAAAATCTCTAGTCGAGGAAGAATCTGTCAGAGGACAGTTAGTATCCACTTGGTTTCTCTGAAAAGTTACTCAATTTTCTGAAGGAATTGCTGTGGTGGAGATGGCCAGTGTTACTGCTCTATAGATCAACACGTTGGAACGCCAAACCTTTCGCTTGGGAACCAACTAAACATAAAGGTCAGACATGAATAGGAACACTCCCCTTCAGTCTACCTCATGCATTACTCATCTCAGACATGGGCTTGTAAGAAAGGTAGCTTCAGTGGTGTTTACATTATCTTTGGCACACACAGGCATTCTTTTAAACCCTAAAGGCAAACCATTCCTTTGAGGAATGGGAGACCTGATTTTCCTTTTTTTTTTCCTCCAGTTCAGTAGTATCCCTCTGCCCAATCGAAACTCTTAAAATTGAGCTCCTGGTTCTCTAAGAAAAAACTTTTAGCATCTCTAGGATAGCTGAAATCTTCAACCTAAGGTTCTTGCCAATGAAATCGCCACCATGCAAATTAACTACAGGAGTTGTCCTACACAAATGTTGCTTTTACTTCACTTCAGAGTTGCTGAATCACTGGTTTTCTCATTTCATTGTATCCAGGTTGTTTCAGGGATGCACTGACTGTGATTGTGAAATTGTCAGATTGTAATAAAACTGCACCCAGGGAGTGGTAGAAGAGTGAGTGAAATGAGTCACAGACCACAACAAAGCCTTTTCTGACTCAGAGGGCTCATTTGCCAAGCACAGAGGATGTAAACTCAATGGTAATACAAGGCGCATCTTTGTTGTTTGTCAACAAATGACAGTGACCATTACACAGGCTCATCATCTGTTATAGGGAGCCTAGCAGGAAAGAGGAAACAAACAGGCTGGGATCCAGTCTGGAGGAAACCACATACCAATGAATTGCTTCAGAGTCAAAGTTTTGTCTCAGTGATCTGATGCACAGCAAGTCTTTGGTAGCCCTATGATCATTCTTGGATCCCTGTGAATGTTCAAGGAAATCATAAATTACATTCTTCCCTGAGAAGGAAAGGTACAGGCAGCAAGCTGAGAAATTTATTTGCAGGATGAGATTAGTCAATTGCCATTCAGAAATCCAAAGCAAAATGTACCCATTCTGAAGAGGGCATACACTGTTCTTGAAACAGAATGTTCCTGATTACCCCTAAGGAGGAGAACAAACCTCATACAATTCATCTTCCCTTCACCTCTCCGCAGCTTAACCCTCTTTTCCCCCCATTTCCCTCTGCTCCTCCCCCTCTCCCTTCCCATCCCCTCAGCATTGCACTCGTCTGCTCAACTGTATATATTTTCATTACCCTATTTATTTTGTTAATGAATTGTACATCGCCTTGATTCTATTTAGTTGCCATTGTTTTTACGAGATGTTCTTCCCCTTGACTCTATTTATTGCCATTGTTCTTGTCTGTCTGTCTCCCCCGATTAGACTGCAAGCCCGTCAAACGGCAGGGACTGTCTCTATCTGTTGCCGACTTGTTCATTCCAAGCGCTTAGTACAGTGCTCTGCACATAGTAAGTGCTCAATAAATACTATTGAATGAATGAATGAATCTTCTGTATCAGTGTTGCTATAGCCAATGAAGTAAGCAGGAAATTGATTTGGCTGTAACCATGTGCAGCAAATGGCTTTTAACAAGAAATACTTTGGGTCATTCCAATTCATACTGTTACATGTCCAATTCCTAAACAGAGAAAATAGAGCAGCAAATTACATCCATCTCCATTATTCATTAAGATTGAAGATCATTGTGTTTTTGATACTTCAGGAGAACTGTCTAACGTAAAGATGTTCAGGGTATAACAAACATTGCAACTTTGTTACTGCAGTTACAATGAAGTTAGTTATACAACACAAAGATGGTAATTTGGGTCAGTTGAGACATCAGTATTCAGCCTGGAGTCAGCCTAATCCCCCCACACACACACCCCCTTCCTGGAGGCAGAACTGGGATCATAATTTTTATTACTCCTTAGCAATCTCTAATATGTTTTGCATCAAAGCACTGCGGACTGTATTTCAACTGTTATTCCAGTACATGTAGTGATGTTGATACTCAAAGAGCCTGTATATCTTCACTAATCTTGGGATGGAATCAGCCCTTGTAGACAAGATCTTGATCCAAGGGAAGTTAACTTAGATTAAGTTTGGCTAGCACAAACATTTCACAAATATTCCCTTCTCTATGTAATATGAGGGAAGCAGTTTCATTGTGGAGCTAAGATAGAAGGAAGAGATCATATTGTAAAGATGAATTGCAGCAAGATGACTAAGGGTAAATCTAGTGAAGAGTCAAACAAGCTTCTCAAATCCCACGGGTTTCCTGCCTCCTCCTCCTCCTGCTCCACTTAGAGTGAAAGCTTTTCGTGAGCAGAGAACTTGTAGTGAGCTTCTGCTGTACTTCCCAAGAACTAACTACAGAGCATTGGTTTCAGTAAACATAATTTCTACCATCCGTGCATTGGAAAATAAAGTCCTAAAATATGGAAAGGGCAAGGTCACTAATCCTCTCCTCAATCGATCAATCAATCAATGCTTACTATGTGTAGAGCACTGTACTAAGCACTTGGGAGAGTATGATATAACAGAGCTAACAAACACATTCCCTACCCGCAATGAACTTACAGTCTAGAGAAGATAGGCATTAATATAAATGAGGAATTTATAATATATAATTTAAAGATATGTACGTACATGCTGTGGCTTTGAGGGTGGGGGGGGGATATCAAATCCCCAAAATTAATTAATTCATTGTATTTATTGAGCACTTACTGCATGCAAAGCACTGTACTAAATGCTTAGGGAAGTACAATATAACAACGGACACATTCCCTGCTCACAACAAGCTCGCAGTCTAGAGGGAGATAGACAATAATATACATAAACAAATTACAGATATATACATATCTGCTGTGGAGATGGGAGGGAGGACGAATGAAGGGAGCAAGTCAGGGTGAAGAAGGGAGTGGGAGAAGAGGAGAAGAGGGCTTAGTCAGGGAAGGTTTCTTGGAGGAGATGTGCCTTCAATAAGGTTTTGAAGTGGGGGAGAGCAATTATCAGTCCGATATGAGGAGGGAGGGCGTTCCAGGCCAGAGGGTGGATGTGGGCAAGAGGTCAGTGGTGAGATAGATTAGACTGAGGTACAGTGAGAAGTTAGTATTAGAGGAACAAGGTGTGTGGGCTGGGTCATAGTAGCAAAGTAGTGAGGTGAGAGTGTGCAGGGCAAGGGGATTTATAGCTTTAAAGCCAATGGTGAGGAGTCTTTGTTTGATGCAGAGGTGGATGGGCAACCACTGGAGTTTCTTGAGGGGTGGGGAAACATGTCCTGAATGTTTTTGTAGAAAAATGCAGAAAAGTGAAGTATGGATTGGATTCAGGACAGGAAGCCAGGAGGTCTGCAAGGAGGCTGATACAGTAATCCAGGCAGGATAGGACGACTGATTGCATTAACGTGGTAGCAGCGTGGGTGGAACAAAAAGGGCAGATTTTAGTGATATTGTGAAGGTGGAACTGACAGCATTTATGTGGGTCAAATGAGAGACAGGAGTCAAGGATAATACCAAGGTTACAGACTTGTGAGACAGGTAGGGTGTTGGTGTCATCTACAGTGATGGAAAAGTCATGGGAAGGACAGGGTTTTGGGGGAAAGATATGGAGTTCTGTTTTAGACATGTTAAGCTTGAGTTGACAGGAGGACATCCTTCTTGAAGGCAGAAGGAAATGTGAGACTGTAGAGAGGGAGAGAGATCAGGGCTGGAGATGTAGATTTGGGTGTCATTAGCATTGAGGTGATAGTTGAAGTTGTGTGAATGAATGAGTTTTCCAAGAGAGTGGGTATAGATGGAAAAGAGAAGGAGACCCAGAACTGAACCTTGAGGGATACCCAGAGTTAGGGGTTGGGAGGCAGAGGAGGAGCCTGCGAAAGAGACTGAGAATGAGCAGCCAGGGAGATAGGAAGAAAACCAGGAGAAGACAGTGTTAGTGAAGCCCGATTAGACTGTAAACCCGTCAAAGAGCAGGGACTGTCTCTATCTGTTGCCGACTTGTACATTCCAAGCGCTTAGTACAGTGCTCTGCACATAGTAAGTGCTCAATAAATACTATTGAATGAATGAATGAAGCCAAGGTTGATTAACATTTCCAGGAGAAGGGAGTGGTTGACAGTGTCAAAGGCAGCTGAGAGGTCGAGAAGGATTAGGATGGAGTAGAGGGCACTGGATTTGGCAAGAAGGAGATCACTGGTGACTTCGAGAGGGTGGTTTCTGTGGAGTGAAGGGGATGGAAGCCAGATTGGAGGGAGGTCAAGGAGAGAACTGGAGGAGAGGAACTTGAGGCAGCAGCTGTAGACAGGTCGCTCAAGGATTTTGGAGAGGAATAAAAGATCGCAAATTACAAAGATCACAGATCCAAATGCATAGGTGATGCAGACCTCTACCCCCCAGTTGGAAATACAAAGTTTCAGCTAGCATGGGAGCCAAGGAAAAAGCTGAAACATGAGACAGCATTTTGAATGAGATGATGGCTTCTTTCCAGTTATTGTTTTAGGCAAGCTGGTGGCTGGATTGTTTTGGAGGGATAGGGAAGAAGAAGTGAGAGTAAAAGAGGGTCAATCCATTTCATTAGTCTAGTTCATTTATTCCTGTATTAATCTATTTAGCAAACATTTTTAACTTTGGGCCTCAGTTTAACTTTATATTTCAGATTTTCAATCAGTCAGTCAACTATATTTATTGTTTACTGTGTGCAGGGCACTGTACTAAGCACTTGGAAGAGTTCAACACAATAATATTAGACACATTCCCTGCCCAAAATGAGTTTTCATAGGAAAATGGTAAAAATGACAACATAGAACATACTTTTGGTGTGGCTCTATGGAACTGATTCAAATGCAAAACTTTTCTGAATCCAGTGAGAGTTCTATGCTTCCACT
This sequence comes from Ornithorhynchus anatinus, assembly GCF_004115215.2. NCBI lineage: Eukaryota > Metazoa > Chordata > Mammalia > Monotremata > Ornithorhynchidae > Ornithorhynchus > Ornithorhynchus anatinus. The sequence goes on along the minus strand of NC_041753.1, from coordinate 19,468,824 downwards.
GGCTCCATCAGATTCCAAACAAGACCAGAATCTCTTCAACTGAAACCCACCAGATCTGAAACAGTCAGTGACAGAAAAACTTGGTGTGCAGCACTGAGTGGGTTGGTTCTTTTTGACTAAAGGTTCAGTCAGCCAGTGAGTGAGAGAGGTAAAGTGTGGCTGGAACCATAGGCCAATTACTGTCCAAGATGCAACAATATTTAGGTGAACACAGTGAGAAAAGATTTGTAAGTTATATGTCAACTACATGGACAACATATTGATAGTGACTGTTGTCAGAAGGCCAAAAATGAAAATCAGTTTTAAATTACCAAAGGCAAGGGTGTCTTAGAGTAGGTATTTCTTGTCTCAAACATTTTCCTCCCTCCTAGCCGCTCCCCGCCACCACCCCCCCACACCTGAAATGGTGGAAGTGTAACCATGTAGTTTGTGTGGGTGAACCTGTCCAGCTGATTGCCTTTCCATATTGCTGAAAGGTTAAGGCTCGTATCTGTCACAGCAATGGCCTGATGGTAGTTTTAAAATTAATCAGTTTTCTGAGAATAGAGATTGGAAAAACAAAACAGCTTAAGGACTGAACCAAAAAAGAGCTAGGGGCCCAGGACAAATCTAATTCATAATGATGACACTCCCCAATTTTCTCCTGCCCTGCTTCCTTGCTTCTCTCTACTTTGGTTGGTTCCAAATCCTGTTCTTTTGTAAAATCCCCTTCCCCAAAAGTCATAGTAGTAGGAATAGAATTTATCATGCACCTCCTGTGAGCAGAGTACTGTATTGACCCCTGGGGAAATTATACACAGGTGGGAGTCAAACACAGTCCCTAGCCCTTCAGGAGAAGGGTTTGGAAACAGGATAGGAAAACTGAGATGAACATAAATATAACCACAACATACAAGATGGAGCTTAGAATCCAACAAGTCCTGTGGCAAAGAAAATCGCTATGGGCCTCAGGGTGCAGCTGCTCAGGTCATCAATAATCCAGTAACCACCAGAACTTCCCAATGTTCAAAAATCTGTAGAGGCCTCGTGTTGCTGCAGCTTAAATCCTCCCCAGTCCCACAGGAACAGGGCAGGTTGGGAGCAAGGGCCCTCCTATCTACATCCCACTTTCAACTCTCCTGACTCCGACCCCTTGCTCACCTTCTTCCCCAGCATGTAATTCCCACCAAATCCACCAAGCCATAGGCTATCCCCTCTTCAAAACTCATAAAATACCACCTAGTAGTAGTGATTCTCCAGTGCTTGATGTGTTCTGGGGCTCAATCCCACGACTGATGGGCAGGAGAGCCCTGGGACTGTGTTAGGGTCCAAGGACCCATGGGCAGAAGCTATTAGAAACCCAGGGCCTTTCTATGGCAAGTTTCATGGGTTTGAATAGCAGAAACACCTTCATCTCCGGTACAGTGGGGCTCCTCTATCACTGCCGGGTCACGGATCTGTCCTGCATGCATGTCAAGCACTTAATACAGTGCTCTGCACATAGTAAGTTTTCAATAAATACGATTGAATGAATGAATGCATTGTAGCCCTCCCACTCTGCAGTCATGAATGGTCCAGAACTGGGCTTCTAGGGACCCTTACAAATGGAGGATCCAGGTCTTGGAATGGTGACATGCAATCCAAAACATCATCCTAGAAAGTAGAGAAAACTGACCAGGTCTCCCTGGATTTGGGGCTAGGACCAGTCTGCACCCAAGAAAATTTCCTGCCCCCTCACTGACCTCAGTTCTCTGGTGTCCCAGCTGAAGTTTAATACTAATAAATAAATTTATTTATAAGTAAAATTGTCTTTCTTTTCAATTTTCTGACTTACATGGCAGATGGGAGAAAAATTATCTAAATAAACTCTCATAATGGAAAACAATGAAGACACGATTCAGTGGAGGATTGCTAAATTTCTCTGGTTGATTTGCTCCATGTAAGAGTCCAATGGGATAATTAAGTTCAAAAAAGAACCCCACTGAGAACCTATTATTATTATATTTGTTAAACACTTACTATGTGTCAAGCACAGTTCCAATTGCTGGGGTGGATATAAATTGATCAGGTCAGACATAGTCCCTGTCCGTCATGAGGCTCACAGTTTAAGTAGGAGGGAGAGCAGGTATCAAATCCCCATTTTACAGATGAGGAAACTGAGAAACAGAGAAGTTAAAATGACTTCTCCAGGGTCTTATAGCAAGCAAATGGCAGAGCTGGGATTTGAACCCAGATTGTCTGACTCTCAGATCTGGACTCTTTCCACTAGGCTAAGCTGTTTCCCAAATTATCCATTTGGATTGTCTAGATGGAGAAACTCAACAAGAACATCCTCAATTCTACATTTCACTGGGGCTGGCCTGGTCAACCTGTGCTTATTTTTTCAAGGAATAGATACAGGCCCTCACTTTCACTTGTTCTTATTATTTGACTAAGTTTAGTAACAGCATGAATAATGTTTTATTATGTACAGAGATCTGAGTGGAAATCTAACATCAGAAGGAAATACTGAATAGCAGGGTAAGATAGAAATAATGATGGACAAATCTCAAAAGGTTTTAGAATCAGAAGTCTTTACTTCACTTTAGCATGTCTTTGGTGCTTGAGTTTAGCTCCGAGTTGCATGTATTGAACAATTTTTTCTCAGATGCACTATTTTGTTTTAGAGAAGTCAGAAATGCTCTAAATATCATTTCTCAGACTACATTTTTGTTCTTTTTTTTGTTCCACGCCCAGTTGAGAAATCTGTACAGAACTAAGGGAGTCTTTTTGCTTCCTGTTTTCAAAGTAAATTAGATGTTTTCAAAATAAGTAAACTGGAGTGGTTGCTTACATAACATCTAAATGTGTATGAATCAATTTGCTCATTCACAAATGGCAAACTTCAGAGAAGAGACATTAGAACTGAGTCTCCTGGTTCTGGGTCTCCTTAACTCACCCAGAGCTTTCTTTAACAAGGCCATATGACTGTGCCTCTAGGAAGATATGACTTCCATCACATTCCAACAGCCCCCAAGGACTAACGTGAGAAGCAGCATGGACAAGTGGATAGAGCACAGGCCTGGAAGTCAGAAGGTCCTGGGTTCTAATTCCAGTTCTGCCACCCGTCTGCTGTGTGATCTGGGGAAAGTCACTTCACTTCTCTGTGTCTCAGTTACCTCATCTGTAAAATAAGGATTAAGACTGTGAGTCCCATGTGAAACATGGATTATGTCCAACCTGATTAGCCTGTATCTATTCCAGCGCTCATCACAGTGTCTGGCACGTAGTAAGTGTTTAACAAATACCAAAAAAAAACCCAGAGTAACAAACTTGCATTCTTAGGCTGGCAGGTATAAGCAGTGACATGCCCACACGGCCAACCCCTAGTGCAGAGTTTGATCTGCCTTGGAGGACATGGATTACTTGTGAGATTCTTGGGATCAGAAGGATCACAGGATCATGGGGGGAAAACTGAACTGGGTACACTGGGATTCCCTGATCTGAATGACTCAGTAACCCTGAAGAGCTATAGAACTGATCATTTCCTCAGGTTTCCTGTCTTGGGAAGGTCTGGACCCGGGGTAACCCAAGGTGTCCCAAAATCTGGAGCACGAAGACAATATTCCACTGACTAAGGCTGTTTTTCACTGTCTGCACTCTTTGTCGAAGCAGTAAACCATTCATTAAATTTTAAAAAAGTTAAAATGATCTCTCTTCTCTGCATCCCAAACAGGAATTTAGATGGTGCTCTGCTCACAGGTGACACTCAATAAATACCATTGATTGATTATTTTTTTTTTTTTAAGAAAAACACATTTAAGAGAAAAATCAAGAAAAAAAATGCCTCAGATGATTCAGAGTTGTATTTTATAAGAAAGGCATTAGTTTTTCTTTTCCGATGGTAAATTAAAAAAAAAACTGTTGGACTAAGACATGAATTTCATGAAGCATAACCCTGAGATCCTAACTGTCAGTGAATTTAACATATAAATGAAATGTAGTTAATTTGTTTTCATGATATACAGAGGTTAAACCTCAATTTCCATGTTCTATAGATTGAATTCTGCCATCAATCATCATATTCAATTCCTTCTGAAAGAAACAATGGGAGGATATGGTCCAAATCTGGTTTACTAGCATGCAGAAGGGGATTTTAGTTCATTTGAGTTGTGGTCTCTAATTTTTATGAACTGTAGCTTTGAAGGAGCTTAATTCCTTTTGATGACTACTGAATCATATTTTACTGCAGAAAAACAAATCCCTGTTCACATTTTCTTGAGATAGCTTGAGATATTTCTCCTCATGGCTGAATTTTCATGATAAGCCTTACAACTTCAGAAAAGGTATAAAAATTCAAAACAGTGTGACCTAGTGGAAAGAGCATGGGCCTGGGAGACAGAGGACTTGGGTTATCATCCCAGATGTGTGGCTAATTATTATTATGGTACTTGTTAAGTGCTTACTATGTGCCAAGCACTGTTCTAAGTGCTGGTGTAGAAACAAGCTAATCAGATTGGAAACAGTCCCACAGTCCCACATGGCACTCACAGTCTTAATTCTCATTTTACAAATGAAGAAACTGAAGCTTAGAGAAGTGAAGTGACTTGTCCAAGGTCACACAGCAGACATGTGGCAGAGCTGGGATTAGAACCCAGGCCCGTGTTCTATCCATTAAGCCACACTGCTTCTTTGGCTTGTCTGCCATATGATCATGGACAGGTCATTGAGCTTCTCTGTGTGGCAGCTTTCTCATCTGTAAAATCTGAAAAAAAATCCTACTTCCTCCTACTCCAACTATGAGCCTCATGTGGGAAAGGGACTGTGTCGAACCTAAGTTGTATCTACCCCAGTGCTTAGTACAGTGCTTGGCATGCAGTAAGCACTTAATAACTACCTTAATCATTATTAATAGTAGTAGTATTCATTCATTCAATAGCATTTATTGAGCACTTACTATGTGCAGAGCACTGTACTAAACGCTTGGAATGTACAAATCAGTAACAGATAGAGACAGTCCCTGCCCTTTGACGGGCTTACAGTCTAATCGGGGGAGACAGACAAAAACAATAGCAATAAATGTAGTAGTATGTGGTTGTGGCATGATCTAGTAAAAGGAGCACAAGCCTGGAAGTCAGAGTACCTGGGTTCTAATCTGGATCTGCCATTTTGTCTGTGATGTGACCTTGGAAAAATCACTTATCTTGTCTGTGCCTCAGTTTCCTCAGTTGCAAAATGGGGATCAAATATTTGTTCTTTCTCCTACTTAGACTGAGCCCCATGTGGAACAAATACTGTGTCCAGTCTGACTGGCTCATATGTAGCCCAACACCTAGCACAATCCTTGGCACATAGTAAGTACTTAAATTCAAAGTTATGATTAAATATGTTGTGGACAGCTACAGGAAAGAGACTAGGTATTTTCATCGGTTAGGTTTGGATCTTGGAATCACAAGATCTAGGCCCTATTCAAGATTTCATGAAGAGATTCCATTGGCTCTCCATCACCTTGCCCCCTCCTACCTCTCCTCCCTTCTCTCCTTCTACTGTCCACCCCCCATGCTCCGCTCCTCTGCCACCCACCTCCTCACCGTCCCCCATTCTCGCCTATCCCGCCCACATGCTCCCACTGTTCTGGAATGCCCTCCCTCCTCACCTCCGCCAAACTAACTCTCTTCCCCTCTTCAAAGCCCTACTGAGAGCTCACCTCCTCCAAGAGACCTTCCCAGACTGAGCTTCCCCTTTTCCCTCTGCTCCCTCTGCTGCCTCTCTGCCCCCCCCTTTCACCTCCCCTCAGCTAAGCCCCCTCTCTCCCCCTTTCCCTCTGCTCCTCCCCCTCTCCCTTCCCCTCCCCTCAGCACTGTGCTTATTTGCTCATTTGTGTATATTTTATTACCCTATTTATTTTGTTAATGAGATGTACATCCCCTTGATTCTGTTGACTGCTATTGTTTTTGTCTGTCTCCCCCGATTAGACTGTAAGCCCGTCAATGGGCAGGGATTGTCTCTTTCTGTTGCCAAATTGTGCATTCCAAGCGCTTAGTACAGTGCTCTGCACATAGTAAGCACTCAATAAATACTATTGAGAGAAGCAGCGTGGCTCAGTGGAAAGAGCCCAGGCTTGGGAGTCAGAGGTCATGGGTTCGAATCCCAGCTCTGCCACTTGTCAGCTGTGTGACTGTGGGCAAGTCACTTAACTTCCCTGTGCCTCAGTTACCTCATCTGTAAAATGGGGATTAACTGTGAGCCTTGCGTGGGACAACCTGATTACCCTGTAATAATAATAATAATGTTGGTATTTGTTAAGCGCTTAACAAATACCAACATTATTATTATTGAATGAATGAATGAATATTTTTGAGCTCTCTTCTCCACAGTCAAGTAGCCACATGGAGGAAGTTCTCTGTTGGGTCATGAAAATGGAAGAGGATCCCAACACCCAACAGTCCACACCACCATTTTGGTACAGGGCCAAGACAGACTTGAGGTGCACTGGTATCAATCTTGCTAGGATAACCCCCTGCACAGTATTTCCAGTCTACCTCTTGGATGTTTGGGGGAAAGCACCTTCCTGGAAACTTCGGTGATAACTCCCTAGGTGCTAATTCCTGGAACCATTTCATTCATAAATTCTCAGAAATGGGAATCATCCAGGCCAGCTCACCCTAGAAGAAGATCTCCTAAGAGACTTGCTCAACCTCTGAGCTCCAGAACTCTTTATTAGTGCTGATGACTTAGCAAATGCAAGATACAGACTTACAGCATGGTCACTACTTAGCAAATAAGCAACTGAAACAGGTGCACATCTACTCCAGTCACTGAACTGGAGAGAGAATCGGGCTCTAGTGTTATTGTTTTTATTTGAAATAACATATTTGCTGACTAGGTTTTCCCTGCCTGGATACTTCGTGGAGACCTTCTGACATTCTGCCAGGCTTGAATTTGCATTTTTTCCTATGGAAATGACTTTCAAGGCATCATATGCATGCTTTCAATCCTTGCATTTAAGGCCCTGAGAAATGTCAAGAGAAATGGTTGGGCAGGGGAAAGGATGCATTTTTAGATTTTAGACCTTCATCTATTTGGCTTTTCCAAGCATATGAAAATTTGTTTTATCCCATAAAAGCACCAGGGGTGGGGAGGGCGTGGTGGTTTACCTCTTATGTATTGGGAAACCACTTGTTAACATAGAAGCAGTAGAGAAATGAAAACTGCACATAAAGAAAGAAAGAAGGCTAGTGAGAGAGAAGGATGAGCAAGAAAGTCTCTTAATATTTCAGTTGCCCAGATCATGAAATGCGGTTGATGCTATTGTCCCACTTCCAGAGATATAGTGAGGATTACATAGAGAATAAACAACCATCATAACACTGTGAAGTGTTCAAGGTTGGAAATTTCAAGGCAATATTATAGATTTAGGAATGAAAAAGGAAGTATAACTACCAGGCATCCTCTGCACACAGTAAGCACTCATTGAATACAATCGATTGACTGATTGATTGATTAGGTTAATTTTCAGAAGCCATCACTGCCCTAAGAATCCACTGGTAGTTTTGCTGACTTGTATAATGAAAAAAATGTTACATCTGTTCAAAAGTCTTTTACAACTTTCTCATCGTGACAGCTAAAAACAATGTTATTGCCCTCCACTAGTCTTAACTCTGGAACCTAGCTAACAGGACCTTCATGTTTCTTATTTAATCAAGTTAGAATACATGTTTAACTTTAGTTCATAGAAGGAGGAGAGGATGAAGCATGAGGCACATACTGAAATTATCCCAGAATGACACATCGAAGGCCAGAGGGAGAAAGATTCCCATAAAGCAAAACGAAACAAAAAAATGATGCTTTCTCTAAATTCTTCACATTAACATGGTAGCGCTTTGCTTTTTCTGATTCATCTAGTCAGGCCCCTTCTAATCCCAATAATCTACCAAAGGCCAGATTACTGGTTTCTGATGTGACGATCTGACATTTCCAGATAAATTCCTATAAGTACATTATGGGCTGGGAGATAGAGGGCCTACCTCACTATTGCAGAAGAAATGTGCTGCATCACATGCAGGAAGCATAGAGTCTCTGGATTGGCTTTGGCTTCTCACCAGGATATATTTAGTGCAGAGAGTTTGTCTCAATTTGAGCAGGGCTGATTAACTTGTTCAGGACTTCCTCCAGTGCACTATCATCCCTTGACATATGTGAAATATTGTCCAGAGAAATAATTATTGCTGCCTTGCATGTCCTTGAATTTTCCATATTGTCCTATCAGATTACCACTGAAAGAACACATGGCTTTGAAGCAAAATGATGATCTTGGCTTTCTAACGCTTAGTCCTTGCTCTTAAATATGGCCAGCTGACTTCTGAACAAAGGGCTGTCATCAAAAAAAAACTGTTCATCTTCAACCAAAAAACCAATAATTTGGCATTATTTTTGAAATGTAATGAGGAGAGTTCAAAGTTGTTTTCCTCAACATGGAGGGTTTCCTAGCCACTCCACAATTTTGATGGTGTGGAGTGCTTCCTCCTTCTAACATCATGATGTGCTGCTACTGGATCCACATTTCCAGTAGCAAGCCCCAATCTGCACCATACAAATTGGGGTCAAGGTGAAATCTGCCTAATTAAAAATTGCCCAAGCCAAACAAAATCAGGTTTCAGTTCCCCATGACAGGTTTGGTTCTTGGGCATAGTTAGAGGAGGATAAACACTGTGGGAATAACTGGGTTATCAATCACGCATTCACTGGTATTTATTGAGTGCTTACTGTGTGAGGAGCACTGTACTGAGCACTTTGGAGAGTATAATACAAGAAAATTGGTAGACATGATTTCCCTCTCACCCCCCGCTCCCATAAGGAACTTCTAGTCTACAGGAGGAGGCAGCAAACATTAAAATAAATTACAGATAGGAGAAGTAGTAGAGTATAAGGATATGTACATAAGAAGCAGCGTGGCCTAGTGGAAAGAGCATGGGCCTGAAAAGTCAGAGGACCTGGGTTCTAATCCTAGCTGCCCCACTTGCCTGCTGTGTGATGCTGGGCAAGTCATTTCATGTCTCTGTGCCTCAGTTTCCTCATCTATAAAATGGAATTCAATAGCTTTTCTCCCTCCCCCTTAAACTGTGAGCCTTATATGGGACAAGGTCTGTGTCCAATCTGTTTATCTTGTATCAACCCCAGCTACTTAGCAGAGTGCTTGGCGCATATTAAGGGCTTAACAAATTCCTTAACAAATAAGTGCAGGGGGGCTGAAATGAGTATTAAAGTGCTTAAGGGGTACATAGTCAAGTGCATAGTTGACACAGAGGGGAGAGGAGGTAGGGGAAAGGAGGACTTAGTCAAGGAAGGTCTCTTGGTTGGTAGATCTCTCAGGCCACTTTCCTCTTATACAGGTGAAGCTTTCTGATTATCATTCAAGGATGGGCCTCAAGAAAGGCAGCAGGAGCTAAAGCATAGTGACAAATTCTATGAGATGTCAGGGTTTGGAAAAGATACAGCTAGATTCTATTTCCATTTCTGTAACTGATGAATTACAGTTACTGAGTTACTGACTGATTTGAACAAGAATAATAGCATCATTACATACCTCCATTGTGCTACATGTTGGAGAATATACCCAGTCATCAGGTCATACACAGTCCTTGTCCTAACTGGGCTCATACTCTATTTCACTCCATTTTACAGATGAGGAAACTGAATCTCAGAGCCGTTAACTGACTCACAGGTCACACAGCAGGCCAGTGACGGAGCTGGGACAAGAACCCAAGTCTCCTAACTTCTAGATCTATGCCCTTTCCACGAAGCCACACTGAACTACTCTGAGTTTCAGGAAATCTGTGTTGGAGCTAGGGAAAAAACACAGGTTTTATCAGCAAATGAACATGAACCTGAATCTGATTTAATATGCTGAAGAGTCCCTAGTCACTAGAAGGTTGGGGTGAGTGTGGAGGAGAAGACTAGACAATGGTTACAACTGACCTTTGTAATTAGATGTGTGGTTGCTTGTTATCTTTTTCCCAAATTATAATTTGTCTGGTAATTTAAAGGTGAAGAAAAGCACACAGCTCAATAGTATCATTTTGTCTCTAAAGTAGTTTCTAAAATGAAGTCGAGTCATGTACTCTCAGCGGTGAGCAAATCTAATGTAACCTCGTATTCCTTCATGGAAAAGAAAAAAAAAAGATACAAGAGGTGTTTATGTACCAAATAAAATGCATGTGGATAATTAATCTAATTAACAATGCGAAGCTGGACTAAAACGTTGAAATGAGACAAGTGTATCATAGAATAGAAAAGGGAATGATCAAAAAATAATCATCTCCTCACTATCTTGAGGACTCGATATCTGAGAACACTGGAATCAGTGATGTGGACGCCCCCCTGGTGGAGGGCTAGACATCTATTGTCTGAGGCATTGCATTTGGCAGAATAATTTCCTGCTGTCAAAGTTCCCTTTTCTACTGCGTAGACATGCCCTTGTCATCAGGAAGGTAGCTTCCACCATATCTGATACACATATAATCTGACACACGAGAAGCAGCATAGCCTAATGGAGAGAGCACAGTCCTGGAAGTCAGAAGACCTGGGTTCTAATCCTCAGTCTGTCACGTGCCTGCTATGTGGCTTCAGGTAAATCATTTAACTCCTCTGTGCCTCAATTGCCTTTTATCTTTAAATTGGGTATGAAAAACCTGCTTTCCCTTCCCCTTAGAGTGTGAACCCCATGTGGGACAGGGGCTGTTTCTGATCAGATTGCACTGTATCCAAGTCAGTGCTTATCACACTGCTTGGAACATAATAAACTTGTAACAAATACCACAATTATCATCATCATCCACACAGTATCTCATAGATACCCTCTATTTCCAGGGGTGTATGATTTTTCTTTTCAAGGAAAAAGGAACCAGGAAATAGGTATCAGCTCTGGGGAAACAGAGACGGGGAAAGCAACGACTTTGAAATAATTCAAATGATCATTCAAAAGACAAAACTTAGAGGTAGGATAATCAAGGAAGTTGTTGAAGTGGCAAGAGATCTACATGTCAAAAATAGAAGGGTTCGGAGACTCTCCCTGACATGGAAATTCCCTCTGGACCATAAGGATCTTAACAAAACAACCTCAAATCTATCATTTTTCCCTGCCATGGTGCCACTAGCTGTTACATCCCTGGTCTGGAAGTCATGTAAAATAGGCCTAACAAACACCTCTGTGCTATCAGTATCACTGCAACTAGTATGTGAACAATTCATAACACAACCCCACCAGAGCAGACAAAAAAACACTCTACACAGAACCATGTTGAAGATGGACAAAGCATAAATAGAAGCAATTCAACAAGGAACAACCCACAAATGACACCCAATTAAGAGAGAGAGAAAATTAGAGGGTGTACATGTAAGATGCCCTTTGGGCTAAAGATGATGCTTTCTGTTTGTGCGTGTGGCTAAAAAAGAGGAGAGGAAATCATTCATCTATTCCATACCATGGGTACATAAAGCTCATTCTCTGTAAGCTTTCACATTTGCTCTTTTGGTGTCTCTGACACGGCTTCTTGGTTTCATGGTTTTCTTTAAAGCCTTTGCTCTGAAAGATTTCTATGTGCCAAGGTGTTTTTTTCTATTGCTGATGTACCACGCCAGGTATAACAACCTTGTAGTCTGTGGTCTGTGTTCCTGTAATGGACAGGTACAGCAGCCAGAAAGTAAACAGGCATGGAGTTGAGTATCACTTGGACATCCCTGCTGAGTCCCCGGAGGCCATAACTCAGAGATCATCACTACCCCACCACAGCAATAGCAACAACAGGCCCTTCAGCATGGAGCTAGCCCTGGGCTGACTAAAGAAGCTCATCCTCTAGACTGTAAGCTCGTTGTGGGCAGAGGCTATGTATTTATTACTATGTTGTACTCTCCCAAGCACTTACTACAGTGCTCTGCACACAGTAAGCGCTCAATAAATACGATCTACTGACAATGAAAGAGAGGGACAGATTTGGCTGTGTCCCACTCTTGCTGTTGTAGCTGATATCCAAGGGGAGGATCATTTGAGTGAGTCTATATAGAGCAGTCAGTCATCTGGTTTTAGGCCAAAAAATCAGTTTTTAAATGGCCTACCCTGGTCTGGTTCTGATATGGTACTAGGTACTTTCATGCCCATTTAAAATAAATTGCAGCATGGTGTCTCTCTTTTCCATGTTTAATAGAAACTATTCCTTCTACTACTCTCATTGCCCTAAAATTCAAGTGTAAGTCTCAGAATCATTAGCCTCAGGGTAGATTCTCCACCTATTTAAATACTCCCCTCTTTTTGGTTATTAATAGGTTTTTCTTTTTTACTGAGTTTGCTTTGCTTTATGTTCCAGGCACTGTACTAAGCACTGGGCTAGATACAAACTAATCAGGTTGGACACAGTCCAGGTGCCACATGGGATTTACATTCTTAATCTCCATTTTAAAAGGGAGGCAATTGAGGAACAGAGAAGTTAAGTGACTCACCAAAGTTCACACTAGTAGATAAGTGTTAGGACCAGGATTAGCACCCAGGTCCTTTGCTCTATCCACTAGCCCACGTTATTTCTCCAATAGAAGAACAGTATAGTGCTCTGCACACAGTAAGCGTTAAATAAATACATTTGAATGAATAGTGCTGAAGCAGTTGCAGTAGTAGTGAGAGATTCCATTAAACCTGGAGAACCGTTGAAAGGGAAGAGAGGACTTTCTGGCACCATAATAGCAACTTTGACCATTCCCTCTGCTTAGCTGAATGAGTTACTGTGGCCTCGGATAATGAATTAAACAGTCCCCAGAAATTAGTTTGTTTGCTCGGAGTTGAAATGACAGTCCTCTTTTAGAGTGTCCAAGGCCTACTAAGTTGAATGATCCTGAAAGCATCCAGTGATTCAGATTAGAGAAACACACCAAGCTCCAATAAATATGTGAAGCTTGACTCAAACTCTCCCAACCTTCTGAATCTGCAAAATTGGGCCAGGAAATGTATAGGCTGTTTTGGTGGAGTTTTCATATTTTCTGACTTTGGTCAGGCTACGATTCCACTGGGGCCACCTCTCATGATATTCTGGCCCTTTCTCTGGTTGCAGCTGGAAACCAGAAGTGAAGAAATGAATGAAATGGAATAATAATGAAAAACAAAAGTTAACTTTTTTTTTCTATTGGAACTCATAGGCAGCTTAGTTTGACTCTTGGCCAAAGTAAGGGGATCAGTTATTCTTTCTACAAGTTTTTTTTGTTTCTACCTAATTCAGAAGAGCAGAGCCATTCTCCAATCTGGACATCTTTCATTCTAGTTTCAAGTTGTTTACTTCAAATAATTTCCTTTTAAAACTACTTCTCAACTCTAGTAAGGAAAAATACAAATGTAGTTAAAATCTAGGGCCTGGCTCCATGAAAGGACATAGCATAAGCACATGCATACTTTTGTAGAATGTAGCAAAAATATAAACCTGCTCCTTTCTGTTCAATGGTATTGTTGGTCTGATAGAATCAGCATCCACATGTTGGCTCATTAAAGACATCCATCCAGAATGAATTTGCAGATCAATACCAAACTCCTTTCAACCCCTTAAATAAAATGTATATCTGGTATACAGGGTGAAACTATTTGGCAAATTAAGTATATTTTAACTAAAAATCCTAGCCCTACCTTCTTAACTTTAGCATTTTTTTTTTAACAGAATCAAATATAGGGCATGATGTAAATGATCAGAGACAAAGTTGTCCAAGATTTTCAGTAGATTCATACTGCAACGTGTCCAGATTAGGATAATTAATACAATTCTCTCCTTTTGTTAACATACCAGAGTAAAGGTTAGTGACAAGTCAGAGAGAAGTCAGAATTTCACATTCAGGAGAATGTGAAAGAAGACCTGCTGGGTTAGACAGGAGAGTAAAAGGGTTCCACGATGCTTTGGCAGATTTTATTCTATGGAATGTCAATCAGATGAAATCCTTCAAGAAAGCAGCTGTTTATAAAGCCTACTGGTGGACTCTCTACACTGTTTAAAAGCCAAAGTCCCAGGACCTTCCAAGCAGAGGGTTGTGCCGGAGGAAAAGGGAGGCAAGACTTTCTGTGAAGCTCGGGAGGAAGGAACTCAGGTTGACCGTGGGGGTACCTGTGTTTTCCTCTGCTGTCCTAGGTTATTTTCCCAGGCCCTAGAGGAGAGGAAGCAGGAAGATGTGTTTTCCTCCACTATCCTGGCTCACTTTCCCAGGCTCCAGAGCAGGAGAATTAGGAAAACGTGTTTTCCTCAGCTGTCCTGGGTCATTTTCTGGGGCTGATCCCTGCAGCAAGGAGGAAAGATGCAATTGTTGTTACACCACCACCACTGCCGCACGCAGGGCTGGGAGAGGAGAGGGAGCCAGGCTAGGCTTTTCCCCCAGAGAAGGGGGTTCATGCTGCCAGAGATCCACCTCGAACCGGGTGGGCAGAGGAAATGAAACGTGAAGACTTGTGTTTTTCTTTTTATTTGGAAAACCAACAAAAAAAAAAAAAATAAATCTCTCAGCGTCAGCAGAAGTCTGAGGCAAGGGGTGACCCTCAGAGTGGGGAGTAGTTGCAGCCACTGGCCAGCCTCATGTGACCATGCCCATGGAGGAGATGCCAGACTGGAGACACACTATGTCATATGACTGGGTAACAGGGTGTGTCTGGGCGCAGGGGGTGGGGGAGGAGAGAAACGCAGTGCCATGTTGGACCACATAGTTCAACCACTTTGCCTCAGGATTGGTAGAGTTGATAGCCCACCCAGACAGATTCAAAAGCCAACCGAACACCTCTTATGCAAATCCCACCCCTGTCGTGGATTCAGAAACAGGATTGGTGTCTAGTCAGAAGGGCTATCCTTCCTTCTAGAGAGGTCTTAGGAGGAGATGTGATTTTAGGAGGGTTTTTAATTTGAGACAAATACTTTGGGGATTTCAAAGTATTTCCTTCGCTTGGGGATCTCAAAGTTCTTAAAATTACTGGTGATATTTTCCTTGTCCTCAAAACAACTCAGAGAGGTAGGAAATAAGAAATAATTTATTGTACTAATGAACAAATGGGGAAACTGAGTCATGGAGTCATTAAGGGATATATCCACTATTACAAAGCTAGCTAGTAGCAAATTGTGGCAAAGCTGACGAATCTAGAGTTAGAGAGGAGAGTCTGCTGGCCCCTAGCCCACTTTCTCTCTCATTTTATAACAATGATAATAACAATAATGGCATATGTTAAAAGCTTGTTATGCTGAGCGCTGAGGTAAGATGCAAGATAATCAGGTTAGATACAGTTCCTGTCCCACACTGGGCTCACAGTCTAAGGTTGGGAGAGAACAGATATATATTTAATGCCTGTTTTACAGATGAGGAAGCTCAAATGATGATGATAATAATAATAATTGTGATATTTGTTAAGTGCTTACTATGTATCGAGCACCGTACTAAGTGCTGGAGTAGATACAAGAAAATCAGGGCACACATGGGGCTCATGACCTAAGTAGAGGGGAGAACAGGTATAGAATCACCATTTTGCAAATGAGGGAACTGAGGCACGGAGAAGCTAAATGACTTGCCCAAGGTCACAACAGGTCAGTGGCAGAGCCCAGAGTAGAACCCAGGATTTCTGACCTAAGCAGAGATTTTCTGAATGGGAGTCAGAAAGTCACGGGTTCTAATCCTGACTCTGCCACTTCTCTGCTCTGTGACCTGGGGAAAGTCACTTCACTTCTCTGTGTCTCAGTTACCTCATCTGTAAAATGGGGATTGAGACTGTGAGCCCCATGTGGGACAGGGACTGTGTTCAATCCAATTTGCTTGTCCCACCCCAGCACTTAGTCCAGTACCTGGTACATAGTAGGTGCTTAAACACCACAATTATTGGAAGCAGCATGGCCTAGTGGATAGAGCATGGACCTGGGAGTCAGAAGGACCTGAGTTCTAAGCCTGGCTCCACCACTTATCTGCTGCATGACCTTGGGCAAATCACTTCACTTCTCTGTGCCACAGTTACCTCATATGTAAAATGGGGATTAAGACTGTGAGCCTGATGTGTGATCAACCTGATTAGTTTGTATCTACCCCAGCACTTAGAACAGTGCTTGACACATAGCAAGTGCTTAACAGATACCATTAGCATCGTCCTCATTCTGACTCCCAGACCCGTCTTCTTCCAAATAGGCCATGTTGCTCCCCTGTCTCATCTTAATATCTTTCTGGGTCTCATCTTGTATCCACTGTGCCTAGGTTGGTTAGATTTCCTCACAAAATTAGTGGTTAATCAAATGTGGTCACAAACAAAAGTAAATGTCAAATCATTCCAATAAAGCCTAGTTTCCTGGTGCCAACTTCTTTAGAAAATATTCAGGGTTCCTCTTTTGGGATGAGCAAAGCAATTTGCATTCTGTCATGCTCAATTCCTCCCCCCCCCATATAAAGTACTCAAAACTAGTCTTCTTTTGAGGTTTATAAATGTGGCTTCCTTTCTTTTGTCATTTACATAGGCATCTGGATCTCTCCTTGCATCTGTCATGTCTCCAATAAAATGAGTTTCTGTGGAATTTCCCATCAAAGAAGTAGCCTGAAATCTGAAAAGATGAGAGATTCAACCCAATTCTAAGCACTGTACAGTGATGATCTGAGAAGTCTGGACTACTAACCAACTCCACAGGGGCACGACTACCCCATAATCAAGGCCCCCAGGTTCAAGGAGATCATAGTTAGGGGCTTAGTGAATTGGACCACATCAATACCAGAGCTCAGAAACGTGAAATTGACTTGCAGCTCCAAACAGAGTCTGTCTTTCTGATCCATGCAGTCAGGGCAGGACCCAAGAACACCACCCCTAAATTCCTCCTGTGTATGTGCCTGAATCAACACCAAAATTTTTTTTGAAGATTTCTCATCAGTGCGCTGGATTTTTTTTTTTTGGTTGGTTTTTTTTATCTTCTCAGAAAAGCAAAATCATAGGGAAAGTAATCTGGCCCAAGACATTACACAATATAGGCTCCCTTGGGTGTAAATAAACATAGCATAGGCAGGGATGGATTTATGGATTTAGAAGGCAAGTACAAAGTGGAACATTTTATCTTACTAAGAAGGCTCTCATAATGAAGAAATAATAAATTAAAAAAGAAAAGTTTCCTCTGCTGAGGCCAGTAACCAAAACAAACAGAGAAATGGTAATGAACTTAAAGAGTTATTACCTATGAAGGAGGATCAGGTGGTTTCTTTGATGAGAAGTAAAAATCACACCAAATCAAACAAGCCCATACACAGTGCAGCACCTCTTCGTGCCGAACATTCACATGCTTTGCCTTAAGCGCATTTCATGTGTAACCTGGTTTGACAAGCTGTGCTGGAAATGTGCCAGGATAGCAAACCTAAGTCTGCAAAACTAATATATACTTTTCAAAAATGACTTTTTTTTTTGGTCTTGGGCAGTGAAAAGAAGAGGGAGAAAATACACACACACACACACACACACACACAGATGAATATGTAAAGAAAAGGGAATGACGTACTTCCTCCCCATGCCCACAGACAAGGTCTTTTATATTTTCTGTTTTCATATGACAAGTTTGCCCAGTACGTAAGATACTCCCCTGGAGAAATATCTTTGAAAGTGGCATTAACTACGTCAAGTCACATTTGTAGTATCAAATATATTAAAGGTACGTCTTGTTTGATTCAGGCTCTTATGCCAGTTAGAAATCCTAACATCTCATCATTCTGGCTAGCCAACTTACATTATTGGTTTAGTCTGCAAGGGGTAAAACTGACATGAATTTGAACAAAAAATCCTGAATCCACAAATTTCTTAATAGCACAGCTGGAAGCAGCCTCATTTCCAAATCAATGAAAGAGAAATTTTCCACCAGTTCCTTTTATCATCCTTTTTTCAGATTGGCTGAAACATTTTGTTTAAGTCTTGGTTGACACTGATTTTTGGCTAGGTGAGTCCTGATTTGTTCAGGGGTTTGCCCAATTGACAGCTGATGCCCAGGAGTCCCAGAGGTTCCCCTCATGCTGCTGTCGCAGGACATCAGGATAGCAGCAGGATGTGGAGACAAGACTGAGGCTCAAACCAAGCTCGGATGTTCTCTATCAATCAGACAGAGTTCCTAGGGAAAGTTCTCTGAGACAGGGCTAGTGGTAGCAATCAATCAATTGTATTTATTGAGCACTTACTGTGTGTAGAACAATGTATTAAGCGCTTAGGAGAGAGTACAATATAACAGAGTAGGTAGACACATTCCCTGCCCACACTGAGCTTATAGTCTATTTATTCAATGGTTTTATTGAGTGCTTACTGTGTGCAAAGCACTGTACTAAGCACTTGGGAGAGCACAATACAACAAAAGACACATTCCCTGCCCATTATGAGTTTAGAAGGTATGTGGGGCTGCAAGCATTTTCCATGGTCTCAAACCATTCTCCCCACTGGTATTTGTTTGGAGTCGACTGTGAATATTCTGGTCAGAAATTGATTTTTCCAGAAGAGAAAAATAATCTCAAAAACCCACTTTTCTCAGGTAGGTTCAGGTAAAATTTCTGGAGATCATTATAATGCAGCAGCGCTGAAAATATGCCTAGTTCAACTTAACTGCATTCAAAGATGAAAAGACATTTCAAAATAAGAGTATAGTACCACGGGTTAGACTTTTTTCAAGAATTCACCCTCATAAAATTTTGTAACTCGGTGGTTCTCAAATCAGCTGAATCCCTAAGGGAATACTTCTAGGGATATTTTCTAAATCCTAGACTTCCTGACCTTATAGTCATAGTTGTCGTCTAGTAATACACACCCCACCCAAAACTTCACAGTTCACTAGTCTGCAAGGTGTTAGAAAGTTTTAGAAGAGTTGAGTTTGTTGTGGGAGGGGAAACATTCCTGATATACTGTGTAAACTAATAATGCAAAGGTGAGGAGTAGAATGATGCTCTTTTCTTTCCCTTGTATAATGGTAATAACATCTGATTTGATTCATTAGTTCTACTCCCCACCATTTATGAATCACGTGTTAACAGTGAATCTTGGGAAAATAAGTAAAGCTATTTTATTGTATATTGTACTGGGCATAACACACTCATAGTAGAAGGTGAGTCAGTCCTGCTTTACATGTGCTGGTATGATGGTAAAGTGGATTTTAATGGAAAAGATTGTTCTACCTGTAGCTGTTAAAAAAAAAAAAAGATGTGATTCACTCTTCAGGACTGACGTGTTTCGAGAGACAAACATGCCTGTAAAGTTGGCCAGACTAGTGGGTGCCAGATGATAATTGACACGGACCCTAGAGCCATGAGATCAAGCCAGGACTTACTCTTGTTCATCACTGGGGCTTTAAGGAGGCCAAATGCAGCATAAAATTAAGTCAGACAGTTGCAGAGAGGAAGAAATAGGTCATTTTCTATATAGAGATTTTCTTCTTGGCATGTCATAGAATGACATACTTTATGTAGGCAGCAGGAAGACTATTGCAGTAAAAGTCATCGTCTCCAGCACATGTTTGTGGGTAAGAAAAGAGGGATGGAAATCACACAGATTCAGAAAAACAAACAAATGAAAAATACCATAAACAAAGTAATGGAGTTCCCAACCAGAGACTCAATTATTTCTTACCTCAAACTTGGATGAGACTCAACTGAGCATTATGAGAGATTTTCTCATGCATATGAGTAATTGCCCAACTCATTAAAATGTTATAGATGAACACTGCTTGAGCCTCACTTGGAGTGCTATAAAGTGTGAATTCCAAACTAAAACATGGTGGATAAATTAACAATCCATTAGAAAAAAGTATCACATAGAGCAGTGAGACAGTATTTAAGTTACTGGGAAGGCAGTTGAATAATCCAATGTCCAGGATAAAATGAAAAAGTTTGGAAGAGCAAATTAGTTCCTCCGATTCTAGGGTCAAATTTACCATTGATTTTTTTGTTTTTCATTTTACTGACTAATTTGAAGGAAATTGAAGTTCTTGCTCCAAATATAGATGAAGGGTTTATTTCAAAACAAAGACAATACTCTTGAATCTCTGCCCTCCCCCTTTTAGTCGAGATAAGCAAAAAGACACAGCCTGTGTTTAGCAATTCCTTCTCTCCTTGCCACTGACTGTCATCACTCCTACTCTCAGTCAACTCCCACCAAACTTTCTCTGCGCCAAACATTTTTCTCTCCCATAGCTGTACCATTGGCTCTGGGCTCTCAAACCGTGGCCCTCCATCTTCTTCCCTGCTAATCATTCATTTCCTTTGCCCCAACCCTCGTCCTGTCTTGCCTTTTTGTTTGGCCCAGCTGTCTCAGCCAATACTGCTGAGAAATATCTCCTAAGTCAGAGACAGAGACAGCTTCTACTATATGTATCTACAAGAACTGCTTAGGGATAGCCCTGTCATCCATTCTCCTCCCATCTCCCAGCCAGCAGGGCTGTGACCATTGACTGAATGTTGGTACATGAACTGTGTTTCAAGCCTTTGTTGTTAAAAATAAAAGTCCTAACATTTAATGTTGAAGTATGGCTTGTAGTTCGGTGACCTTGGTGAAACTGTTCAAATGGAAAGCAGCGTGGCCTAGAAGAAAGAGCATGGATCTGGGAAGCAAGGGACCCAGGTTCTAATCCCAGCTCTGCCACTTGCCTGTTGAATCACCTTGGGCAAGTCACAACTTCTCGGGGCCATTCTTTCATTCATTCAGTCATACGGATTGAGCTCTTACTGGGTGCAGAGCTCTCTACTAAGCACTTGGGAGAGTACAATATAACAATAAGCATTCTCCCTCCTACTTAGACTGTGAGCCCCACATGAGGGAGGAAGGATGCTGTCTACTGAATACACCAAACTCTCCCAAGGGCTTAGTATAGCTCTCTGCACTGTGTTCAATGAATACCATTAATTTATTCATTGATTTCTCTGATTAAGTTCTATCCACCCCAGTGCTTAGCACACTGATTGACACACAGTAAGTGCTTAGTAACATAAAAACAACTTAAAAAAACTGTGCATGTCCGCTGCAATATGTCCAAGTGTCACAGTCATAAAGAAGGTCAAACTCTTCTATTGTTTAATTTACCTTCAGTTTTGCCTGACTCGGTGCCATAGAAACACCAGACACGATGCATGCATATAGATATGCTTTTATGAGCACTGCACATGAATGAGGAACAGGAAGAGTAATTGGTATTCAAATGATGAAGCAGATTGTCTCATACATACAGAAGCTGCCTGTAATAAACCAAGTGAGGCAATTCTTTAGGTTTAGGCTGGGGACAATATCTTTCTCCACTACACTTTAGCATAAGGCCACTATTCAGTGGCACTGCATAGTAGTGCAAATTAAGTTCCAGAACCTCTATTGGAACATAAATAAGGATAATAATAATATTTATTGAGCACTTTCTATGGGCCAAGCTTTGGGCTAAGCAATGGGTTAGGTACAATATAATCAGATCAAACAAGCAATTAATGGTATTTATTGAACACTTAGATAATTTGGTCCCCAAACAGGAACTCTTTTGGGGCCTGAATTATCCCAGTGGACTTGCTACATGGAGCAAATCAACCAGAGAAATGCAATAATCCTCCACTGTACTGGTCAGTAGTGGTGCTGGACTTCTTCATTCAGTTTCCTATGTCTTTGTCTATCAGTGCATTAATGAATAGTGTGGTCCACAAGTAGCATAATTAGGTCACAACATTTAGTTCTGTGGGGCTGATGAAAATCTCTGCTTTTATGAAGGGTTTCTTGGGTGTCAGCCAGTACATAAACTCTTGTCTTTTCTGATTTATTTGAAGTCCAAATTTGTGTACTTTTCTGTAAAACAATTCATAGACACCTGCATGCCTTCATGTGTGTGTGTGTGACCCATTAGCATGATCATCAGCAAAAAGGAGATCTTGGGATCTTAAATAATTTTGATGATGCCCACAGGCTATTAAGCCCAAATAATTTCCTTGTGGATAGGAAGCAAACACATCAGATTCCATGTTCCTCCTCACATCTTCAGATATGCCAGACTGAACAGAACTAGGCCTTTCAAGTAGCTCTGCTTTACTCCAATGGTAATAAGGGAAGCTTTCAGCAGAAAACTTTCAATCCGGGTTTGACTACTCCTACCATTGTGGAGTAGCCGAAGCATCTTAGCAAACATCTCGGGACAATCAAATTTGAATCAGATCATTAACAGAATCTAGGTCTGTTAATGGTATTAAATGCTTTTTTGAAATCTATTAATATAACATATATATAACATAGATGCCTTGACAATCTCTGCAATTTTACCATATCTGCTGTGATGCACAGATCATTTTACTGTATTTGGGTCTGAAGCCTCACTGCACTGCGATTAGTTCACGTTTAATAGCGTTATTCATTTGCCTGCCCAGATGAGTCTGGCTAGAATCTTGCTAGCTTTGGGAAGCAGTGAGATACCCTGGTATTTTCCATAATCTTACCAATGGCAATAGCCTAGTCCAAATGTTTGATGATGCAGGGTGTTTTTTTTAAAAAAAAAACATGGAAAAACTAAAACTATCAAAACATAATTTTAATCCAATGAATTGTATAAACATAGCCATTTCTGAGGACCTAAATATGACAAAGTTGCAGAAAAAGTTCAGATTGTCTGATTAAGCCACCAAACCTGGAATTGTAATCAACTGCAGCTCACATCATCAACTGGTGCAAATGCACACGCATACAGCTGGGATTGCTCAGTCCATCAGACAGCTGGTTCAGCAATAATAATTATGGCATTTGTTATGCACTTACTATGTGCAGAGCACTGTTCTAAGCACTGGGGTAGATACAGGGTAATCAGATTGTCCCACGTGGGGCTCACATTTTTTTAAACCCCATTTTTACAGATGAGGTAACTGAGGCACAGAGGAAGTGAAGTGACTTCTCCAAGGTCACACAGCAGACAAATGGCAGAGTCGGCATTAGAACCCACGACCTCTGACTCCCAAGCCAGTGATTTTTCCACTAAGCCACGCTGCTTCTCTGACAAAATCTGCCCACCAAGCAGCCCCTCCTAGTGGCACTTTTTGGCAAATATGACCAGTTTCAGGATGCTTATGCTATTTAAGAGACTCAGAAATTGTAGAAGAAAGGTTACATTTAGAATTTGAGAAACTTTCTTGGTTTAGCAGCATATTACTAGCAAGCACAGGGAAGCAATGTGGCCTAACCAATAGGACACGGGCCTGGGAGTCCAAATGACCTGGGTTCTAATCCCAGCTCAGCCACTTGTTTGCTCTGTGACCTTGGGAAAGTTACAAAATGACTCTGTGCCTCAGTTACCTCATTTGTAAAATGAAGATTAAGACTTTGATCCCCATGTGGGACTTGAACTGTGTCCAACATGATTTGCTTGTATCTACCCAGTGCTTAGTACAGTGCCTGGGACATGGTAGGTGCTTACCACATACCATTAAAAAAAGTCCAAAGCATTTACCACTGATTCTTCCCTTTCTTCTGGAGATGGTGATGTCACCATCTTTGAAGCTCTATGGCATTTCATCAGTGACCAGTATGCTGAAGAATAGCCAACGCAGACATCTAATGATCAGATCACCTCCTCATTTGTTGCTTCTGATGGGATGCCATCAGATCAATGTCTTTGGTTGTGATAATTACTCTACAAAAGTTGGATCTTATAATTGTGTTATCTGTTGTGTGCTTAGCTTACTATCTGCCAAGTACACTAGGATAGATGTAAAATAATCTAGTCAGACACAGTATCTGTCCCACATGGGGCTCACCATCCAAGGGGGAGGAAGAACGTGTACTTAATCCCCATTGTAAAGATGGATAAATTGAGTCCCAGAGAAATTAAGTGATTTGCCAGAGGTCGCCCAGCAGAGCCAGAATCAGAAGCCCACTCCTCTGACTCCCAGGCCCGTGCTCTTTCCAGTAGATCATGTGAGGCTACACTTTCACACTTTGGGATATATTCTTATGTTTTTGAAGAGCCCCATTTATAATGCCAGAAGGGGGTTCAGAAAATTGTTGGCATATTTGTGCCGTCTCCTCAAAATTTCCTTTTTATTTGTAACAAAGGTTGATCCACATCTAAATGGTGCTTTGGTAGCATGTAGGGGCCATATATTTCTTTAGTGATGAAGAAAACGGTTGAGGAGGTCAGCTACTCCCTGGATTTCTTAAACTTAATGTCTCAATGTTTCCCCCCAAAAGAAAACAGTTGCCTCCATTTGCAATGTGCAGAGACTGGATTCTGGTGTTATAAATAAAGTGATAAGTACCACAGAGCACCACAGTGAAAGATATAAAATCAGAAATGAGACAAACATATATTTGTCTTGGACTAAACATGTTTCGAACTTCAGTTTATGACCTGAGGGAAACTCCACCTATTCTCTCTTGCCTGTGTGTTCACAAGGTTACTAGATTGAAAGTTCCTTGAAAGGAGGGATAGTGCCTTCCACCTATTGCACTTTCCCAGTCACCTTAGTACAGAGTAAACATTCAATAAATACTGATGATTTATTAGGTGCTTATTCATCTCCTGAAAGGGCTGCGAACTGCGAAGTGTACCTGAGAGGGACATTTAAAGGTCAAAATATTTTCTCCCCATCCTTCTGGTGGCAGTCACGTGGTTGAAAGGCAAAAAGAAGATATTATTTGCTCTGGTTTTACAGTTAAATCTTTGCTTTTAAAAGCTAAACAAAAATTTTTCAAAAATTTTAAATTGTTCAATAGTTGAACTTGGTAATATATCTGGCTGGTTCCAGTAGAAGTTAATAAAATCATATTAGCATAGATTCGATTTGCATTTCAAAGCTAGCTCTAAATTATTATTCACATAAAAGGACTTACATTTATGTATAAGTAGGGTTTTTCATTTTTTTAATGGTATTTGTTAAGTGCTTTTTATGTGCCAGGCACTTTTCTAAGCACTGGGGTTACAAGGTAACCAGGTTGGACACACTCCCTGTCCCACATGGGGCTTAGAGTCTTAATCCCCATTTTAAGGATGAGGTAATTGAGGCTGAGAGAAATAAAGGCTCCAGCCCCTTCCTCTCACTGTTTCCCGGCCTGGAACGTCCCTACCCTGTCCAAATCTGACAGACGTTCAAAGCCGTCTTCAAATCCCAAATCCTCCAGCAAACTGTTCTCAATTAATTCCCACTGTAGATGGCTGTATCTCCCCCGCCCAGTCTATACTGTAATATATCTGTGGGCAGGGAATGTCTGTCAATTATTGTATTGTACTCTTCCAAGTATTTAGTACAGTGGTCTCCACACAGTAAGCACTCAACAAATGTTTGAATGAATGAATATCAAGACAATATCCACCTCTCGAATTTTCATATTGATTTATATCCATCCTCCTCACGTATGTATATTTATGTAAATGTACATCCAATTATTTATTCTGATTATACATATTTTTAGGCCTTCCCCTGTTAGAGCTTACATTCCTTGTGGTCAAGGAACGTATCTCTTGCTCCTCTTGTACTTTTCCCAAAGACTTGGTATGGTGCTTTACATCCACTGGGTGCTTAATAAATGCAACTACTCCCCCAGCCCCCACCCCTCCTCCTCCACCTCCTCATTGGTCTTGTCAGTTACACTCACAAATAAAATTCTTATCACCAGTAGCATCTTTAGATTTGAAGGACAGATATGTTTATAGGAATATATATATATATATATATATACACACACATAGTTATAACAAGAAAAGTTGATTTCTAATGCTATTGCATTCAGATTTTCAAGCTTAGGCAAGTTCTCTGCCTTGGAGATTTTGAGCAGTTGACACTCAAATCTAATTGAATAACTCATTATAATATGGGCTAGAGAAAAGAAGATTATGTAAGAGGGGAACATTGCTCAATCAGTTTAACTAGATATCCAGCAGAAGTTATGCCTCTAATGAAGCTAAACAAATTGTTGAAGTGCCTAGGATAGTGGACCTGTATGCAACAGATACTCCATAATGGTAATTGTCAATGATTATATCTTACTATGATTCCCTATACTATCATCCAATACCCTTGATTAAAGGCATGGAGTGCACTCAGTTCTCCTATAATTTATTATTGAGTAAGAGTGTAAGTCCTTTGTGGTCAAGGAATATGTCTCTTCTTTGTGTTGCACTTTTCCAAGTACTTAGCACAATGTATGCACCTAGTGGGCACCCAATAAATTCTACTACTATTATAACACCGGGGGTCACATTTTTGACAGAGTTATACTCCTCCCAGCTTGACTGCCACTACATTAATGTGCACAACTCTTTCTTTCAACACAGTGTTCTAATTCAGCTGAAAGCATCATGTTAGAAGGCTATTCCCCAATAACATTCTATCCAAAATGCATAGTGAACAAGTAGGTTACGGAAAAACAATGTATGCAAGAAAATGTAATTCTCTGCTCCCTGTTTATAATTGCCATTGACTAATTAAAACAAATATTTTCCATCCTCATTTTTTTGTTTCTTCCTTTCTCATTATTACCTCAAAACTTTAACAGTCTGAACTAAGGTTGGCCTACATGATTCTGGAAATATTAAATGATTTATGTAGGATTTAGGACTACAGAATAACTGCTCCAAATATCACTGATTGATTGTTATATTCCCAAGCTCATTTAATACAGCATTTAAAAACAGGAAAATTTACAGAATCTGGTTTCTGTTGACTGATTATTTTCTATAACATTTTACCATGAGCACTATACGCTCACTCTCTTTATATTCTTTTTAATTGTAACTACCAAAAACCTGGCATTTAATAAGGAAAACCATGCTCTTTATATATAAAATTGCTGCTTTTCTTGCCTAAACCATGGTAATTATTTTATGATTCTATGGACAAGAAATAAACTTTGCTTAGTAATAACTATAGGCTCTGTCTTTTTGCTTTAGTTGTTTGATGTTTCTAGGTCAACTACTTCCCCAAATGCCTCCAAATCATGTGTCATATACTTTTGCTTGGTAAATTGAATTAAAAATCCACTAAGACTTATGATACAATGAGCTTGTTCTCTTCCTGCCTTAGTCACTGTAAGTTCATCTTTTTACTTGTAACAACTGCAGATTCCTAGAAACTTCTCATCATCTGCATAAGCAGGCCGTGTGAAAGAGAAGGAATGGGGGCAATGAAAATGGAAAAGGAAGGAGACAGAGAGACATTTGAAAAGAGCCCATTGATTTAATTTTCCCACTTAAAATTTCAGAGTTCTTGAAGCACCTTCTCATTTCCTACAAGGCTACCGCTTGGCCCTCTTTAAAGACTCCCCTCAACTCTACCCAGCACAAGATCTCTATCTGGAAGAAGTCGAAGGGAATGAAGACTCTGCTTTCTTAAAACTTCTGCCTGGTGATGGATTCCACTTCAAATCTCTGGCCTTTTTTTTTTTTTTAAAGTCTAAAACTGACTCTGAATGATCAGTTAGTTGGTCTTGTGGGACTAAGACTAGGATTTACACTCTAGCTAGGTCGGTTTGGATGACTCTTAAGTCAATGGTTTATCATTTGATGATGGATGTGTTGAAGCTTGACTGTGCAGCATTAGTATTAAGAGGATTTGTCAGTATTCCTAGATTCACATGGGAAAGAGTGAGCAGCACCTCCCTTGTCCGAAAAATGAAAATAAAGATGATTACCAGCATCTTTCTTCTCCTTGTCAGACCCCAGGACAAGAATACCCCCCCAAACTGGGCGGATGATGTGTGGTAAGGACAAATCAGAGTGCATTTGCCTGGGATTTTCTAGGCTCCACTCTTGCATAAGTGGTATTTCTGTGCATGCCTCCATCTCTCATATACAGAACATACAGCAAATGCATATGTACTTTTATCTCAAATCTTCCCTTTCCACCAGCGAACTCACTGAGGGAAGAAGAGACTTGTGAATTTTCCCTTCATGAATTTTGTCATTCTTCCAGGCGCAAGTGAATTAGCCTGATATGGTGTTAATATGCTACTCTGAGCAAAATAAGACTTACCAAAGGAGGGCACATCATGGAAAAGAGGGTTTAATTATACTTCCTTCAAAATAGAGTTCCCTGCCCTGAGTGAATTTCCCTGGGCATTAAGCATGGGAATAAAATAGTGTCTGGCCTCAAATTTTCTAAAGTATGCAAGCATCACTGCCTAGCTCTAAAAGGTACTTCCATAACTAGGACTTATACCTCTATTATAACCAAAACCTATGAGAAAAGATTTTACAAGGCCCTAGACAGATTAACGGCAGTAACGCCAACATCTGACAACTGATTGTCATGGAAGATTGCAAAACATGTGTAGGCAGTAATGCTCAAACGAAACTATTGGACCACACAGGATTGGAAAGCTAAATACAATGATCTACTCCTACTCAGTGAGTATGCCCAGCATCAATATGTAATCACCAATACAAATTTCTCCTTACCAAATAACATCAGTGCTACACCCAAGACCTAAAAAGTGTGACTATAATAACTATCTTTTTGCTCAGTGGAGAGGTCTGAACAATAATAATAATAACAATAATAATAATACTAATAATTGAGAAGCAGCGTGGCTTAGCGGAAAGAACATGGGCTTGGGAGTCAGAGGACGGGGTTCTAATCCCGGCTCTGCCACTCGCCAGCTGTGTGACTTTGGGCAAGTCACTTAACTTCTCTGTGCCTCAGTTACCTCATCTGTAAAATGGGGATTAAGACTGTGAGGCCCATGTGGAACAACCTAATTACCAAGTATCGATCCCAGCGCTTAGAACAGTGCTTGGCACATAGTAAGCGCTTAACAAATACCAGCATTATCATTATTATGTATCGATCCCAGCGCTTAGAACAGTGCTTGGCACATAGTAAGCGCTTAACAAATACCAGCATTATCATTATAATCATTATTATTATTATTAATAGTGGCATTTGTTAAGTGCTTATTATGTGCCAGGCACTGTACTAAGTGCTGGGGTAGATATAAGGCAATCTGGTTGGACACAGTCCCTGTCCCACATGGGACTCACAGTCTTAATCCCCATTTTACAGATGAGGTAACTGAGGCCCAGAGAAGTAAAGTGACTTGCCCTAGGTCACACAGCATACAAGCGACAGAACTGGGATTAGAACCCAGGTCCTCTGATTCCCAGGCCTTTGCTCTTTCTATCAGCCCATGCTATTTCTCTGAAACATCTTCATACTATCGCTAAAGTGTGAGAGGCCACTGGATATCATTTACTCTGAACCAAATTTTCCCTAGTGAATCAGTGTATGGCAAAGTGAAATGCAAACCATCCAAACATCTGTCAAACTCTTGAAGAATGAAGACACACACAAATAGCCTTGGAACACCATTACAATAACCATAACAGAGCACAGAGTTCATCTGCAACACCAATGTTAACCACAAATGAGTGTCCCCAAGTAAAACTGTCTACCAAGCAGCTATTAAGACCCTATTCCCTCTTAGCTGACACTGCAGCAAATGGTTTGATGAGACTTATTCAGAGACCAAAATGCTGCTGATAAGCAAAGCAGTACTGCATTGTCAGCACCTTGCAGTTTCTCATAAATCTTACAAAAAGGGAGGTCTATAAAAACCTGTGTTGTGACATGCAGATCAACTTAAAGACATATGTGACCAGTAGAGGGATGCCAGGACACAGGATCCTTTAAAAGATATAGAAAACCACCAAACCACAGACTTGTATACATCCCTAAAGCACCTATCTGGATCTATAGAAATAACTGTAGTAACTGTTAAGTGCTTACTTTGTGCCAAGGAATGTACTAAGGGCTGGGGTAGACACAAGATCACCAGGTCCCACATGGGGCTTGCAGTCCAAGTAGGAGGGAGAACAGGTAATAAATCCCCATTTTGCAGATGAGGGAACTGAGGCACAGGGAAGTGAAGCGACTTGCCCAAGGTCACACAGTAGTTAAGTGGCAGAGCCAGGATAAGAGGCCAGGTCCTCTGACTCCTAGGCCTGAGTTCTTTCCACCAAGCCATTCGTGTACAACCAGACAAATGGCTTGACAGATAAAATCAATCAATGGAATTGAGTGCTTACTGTGTGCAGAGCACTACAATAAGTCCTAGGAGAATACTAAAGAGGTGGTAGACACATTCCCTGCCTGCAGTGAGCTTACAATCTAGTGTGAAATATAAAAAAGTGAAATAAGCAGAGCTGTCTTCTCAACATTCCTTTCATCACGGAGGATGAGGCATCTTATTTTTTCCTCAAGTGATCATGCCCCATTTAATCTCCATACCCCAACTATCATCCCTTGAGGACCAAACTGATGCCCTCAACATGTATCAAAGCACTTGTCTCCTCTCTTCCCTTCCTGACTGCCATTTCCAACTTATTCACTCTCCAATGGCTTTCTCCCACTGCTTTCAAACATGCTCCTGTTTACCCTATCTCTCTGGCCACTCAGTCTCTTTTGTGGGCTCCTCCTCTGCCTCCCACCCCCTTACTTTTGGAATCCCTCAGTGCTCAGTTCTGGGTCCCCTTCTATTCCCAATCTAATCCATTTCCTTGGGAAAATCATTCACTCCCATGGTTTCAACTACCATCTCTATATGGTTGATTCTACATCTCCAGCTCTTCTCTACAGTCTGGCCTTTCCTCCTGGCTTCAAGACATCTCTACGTGGATGTCCCACTGACACTTCAAACTTATGTCCAAAACAGAACTCTATCTCCCCACCCAAACCCTGTCCTCACCCCGATTTTCCTGTCACCGTAGACAGTACTATCATCCTCTCTGTCTCACAAGTCCCTAACCTTGGCGTTATCCTTGACTCATCTCTCTCTTTCAACCCACATATTCGGTCTGTCACCAAATCCTGTCAGTTCCATCTTCACAACATTGTTAAAATCAACCCTTTCCTCTCCATCCAAACTGCTACCACATTAATCCAAGCACTTATCTTTATCTCACCTTGACTACTGCATCAGCCTCCTTGGCTAACCTCCCTGCCTCCTGTTTTGCCTCACTCCAGTCTATATGTCACCCTGTCACCCTGATGATTTCTCTACAAAAACGTTCAAGCCTTGTTTCCCCACTCCTCAAGAACTTCTAGTGGTTGCCCATCCACCTCCACATCAAACAGAAACTCCTTACAGTTGGCTTTAAAACACTCAATCACCTTGCCCCCTTCTACCTTACCTCACTGCTTTGTTACTACAAACCAACTCACTCACTTTGTTCCTCTAATGTCAACCTGTAAAATGGGGGTTAAGACTGTGAGCCCCATGCGGGACAGGGACTGCGTCCAACCTGACAACACCATATCTACCCCAGTGCTTAGTACAGTATCTGGCACATAGTAAATGCTTAAATACCACAAAGAAAAAGAAAAAAAAAGACAGGTTCAGTTTCAGATGCCAGCATCCTTGTGGAGGTGCCAGGGAGACAAGAGGAAATGTGAGACTGTAAAGCAGGAGAGAGGTTGGTGTTGGTGAGGTAGATTTGGGAATCATCCTCATGCAGATGGTAGCTGACGTGCAAGTGGATGAGCTCCCCAGGCGAGTGATTACAGAGTGGAGAAAATAAGAGACCTAAACCAGAGCCTCGTGGAACACCCATAGCAAGTGTCAGTCAGTCCATCCATATTTATTGAGTGCTTACTGTGCGCAGATCACTGTATTAAGTGCTTGGGAGAATACAGCAGACATACCCCCGGCCCACAATGAGTTTAATCTAGAGGGCTAGTGGATGAGAGATAGAAGAGGAGTCAGCAAATGAGTTTTAGAAGGGCGATCAGAGAAGGAGGAAGAAAGCCTGGTGAATACCATGTGGGGGAAACCATAGTGAGATAGCATTTCCAAGAATAGGGAGTGATCAGCAGTGAAGACCACCTAAAGGGCAAGGAAAATTAGGAGTGAGTAGAGCCCACTGGACTTGGCTTTGAGCATGTCATTGGTGACTTGAGAGCATGCAGTTCCAGTGGAGTGAAGATGGAGAAAACTTGACCTTATGCAAGGAAAACAATAATAATAATGATGGTATTTGTTAAGCCCTTACCATGTATCAAGTTAGGTTGACACAGTCCCTATCTCATACGGGACTCACAACCTTAATCCCCATTTTATACATGAGGCACAGAGACGTGAAGTGACTTGTCCAAGGTCATACAGCAGACAAGCGGTGGAGTCAGGATTAGATCGCACGTCCTTCTGACTCCCATACCTGTGCTCTATCCACTAGGCCATGCTGCTTCTTGGAAGATACAGAGAAGTGCAACATAACTATAGCCTGATGGAAAGCAATAGAGAGGGGCCACCCTGCTTAGCAGATATTATTCAGGAATGGAATATTTATATTCAAAGAAGTAGAATTTAAAAATAGGGTCAGGCCCTGCAATAGCAAAAGGCAAATCCCAGAAAAAGGGGAATCTTCATATGCATACAAAGTTGATGAGATTTCTCTTGCATAAGTTTTATCAGTCATATCTGCCCATAGAACTTCAACACTCCTAGATTCATCTTTTAATACAAATGATAGCTCTTGCAGTCTCCTTCTTTCACCCTTTTATAAATTCCTGTTGGTGTATGTGTGGGAAAAAACACATAATAGTGGCACTTTCTTATAATCAGTGGAATAATAGTATTAATGAGATTAAATGGATGCTTATCATTATCATTAACTATCATCTGTATCGTCAATGGTTTAGAAATTTATGTCTCAAAAGCTTAACAGAAAAATCTATGAAATATTTGGCTTTGCCACACAGTCAGTGAAGACTATTACTCTTCC
The DNA here is from genome assembly GCF_004115215.2 of Ornithorhynchus anatinus. Lineage (NCBI taxonomy): Eukaryota > Metazoa > Chordata > Mammalia > Monotremata > Ornithorhynchidae > Ornithorhynchus > Ornithorhynchus anatinus. The sequence continues at coordinate 19,436,155 of NC_041753.1, read as the reverse complement.
CTCAAGAATGTTAAGAATTTTTTGCAAGGATGAACTAGGCCAATTCAGCGGACAATTGTCAAAACAGACTTTGAAGGTTTCCAACTTTTCCACTGAAAATAAACTCTTCAAATCAGAGTTAGGTTAAAATTCACATTTCCTCTGGAATAAACTCCTTTCTTTGCTTGGAAACAATTAAAAATTCGATTCCACTTGGAAAATGTGTTTTAAGAAGCACCATTAAAGTAGGAATGTGAATGGACTCTGCCAAATCCAAATATTTTCCTTTCCATCCTGGAATTCTATAAATCTGATCAATTTATGGAGTAGAATGGGATGAGAGATTATGCATTTCTCTTGCATAGCCAACTTGAATCCCAAATTTTGTCTGGCTTCAAACATGAAATGAACTCACCTCCAGAATTCTCTACCAGGACCAGAAAAGCCAATCAGTAAGTGGGAGTTATTTAACTCTCACCATTTTTAAAATATATATTTTTAAAGTAGGGGTTAACCCTTTCATTTTTCTGTTCTGGGTGAATGATAGAGGTGGGTTACTCCAATTCTTTGCATGAGTCCTATTTAGTACTTATCCCTAAAACTAAGGAACAGCATGGTTTAGTGGAAAGAGCACAGACTCGAGAGTCAGAAGACCAGTGTTCTATTCCCAGCTCTGCCATTTGTATGCTATGAGACTTTGGGCAAGTCACTTGACTTTTCTGTGCCTCAGTTTCTTCATTTGTAGAATGGAGGTTTAATCCTACTCCCTCCTACTTAGAATGTGAGCTTCATATGGGACAGGGACTGTGCCCCAACCAAATTATCTTATATCTACCCCAGTTAGATACAATACAGTGCTTGGCACACAGTACACCCTTAACAAGTACAAAAATAATCATTATTAGTATTGTTATTAAATGGCATGATATTGTGAGCTTCTTTTATACTTTGAAGCTGTTCATGGGAAGCCTAACTGAAGGCTTGGGCTTGGTGATGTTCATCGTCATCCAATGCTGTCGAATCATGCCCGATTCATAGTGACTCCGTGGACTCCATTCTCCAGAATGTCTTATCTTTGCCTCGTTATGGCATGGTATCCACAGAGTTTTCTTGGTAACAATATGGAAGTGGTTTCCCATTGCCTTCTTCCGAGCAGTAAAGACTCTTTGATAAACTTTGAATCACATGATCATCCGCCTTTGATTCTTTCCCATGCTGCTGCCACCCAGCACAGGTGAATCAACTTTGTTGCAACCATATTCCCCCCGGAACTCAAAGATCTTGGTTTCTCGGAAGGCTACCTGGTAGGTCACAGAATTAACGCCGCTGGATTGACAGTCAGCATCATTTATGGTCAGAAATATGATGGTACCTGATGGTCTTTGAACCTCCAACTTCCATTCTTGATTAATGAAAAGGTTCTTGGCAATTGCTTTCGTTCTGGTCTGTCTTGCACCAGTCCAAGAATTTCACCTCTAGCGGTACAATACAAATGGCCGCAGCCATCCCTCTTAATCATGTCCCCAGTTCCGAAAACCAACAAAATTGGGACCTGGGTCCTTTTCCATCCTTCCTAGATGGAGTATCCAGGTGACCGGGCCTGCTTTGAAGACTCTAATTTTTTCAAAGTAAACACTTCGAGCCCCGTGGGACAGTCAGCTAAGAGCATCGAGGGGGCACTGAGCAGGCAAGGGCGGGATCAGGCAGTGGCTCGCCTCACAGTGGACCACCAGCCCACTCCCAACATCCAACTATGAGCTTTTTAGTAATAATAATAATAATGTTGGTATTTGTTAAGCACTTACTATGTGCAGAGCACTGTTCTAAGCGCTCAGGTAGATACAGGGTAATCAGGTTGTCCCACGTGAGGCTCACAGTTCATCCCCATTTTCCAGATGAGGTAACTGAGGCACAGAGAAGTAAAGTGACTTGCCCACAGTTACACAGCTGACAAGTGGCAGAGCTGCAACTTTAAGATACGCTATTCCTTAATAACCCTAGTTCCTAATAAGTCAATATTTTGAATATAGGGGTTACTCTTTGAGACTAAGTTGGCCACAATAGAAGATGCTTTCATTCTCTAGGGCACCAAGATGCATTCCTTCTAAAGAGTACTAAATCAACCTTAAGTGGCTTGAAGGAGGTAAACCAAGTCTCCACTATCAAAATTAGGATGGAAGCAATTACGGAGATAATTTAGGCAATCTTCTCTTCCTTACTTAACGTACGAATGACCTGGAAAGTACAAAGTATTTATCAGTTGTTATCCAATGGGGGCTTTGCCTTACCAAAGAATAACAAGAATGAGACAGGAATGCCTGAAAAACAGCTTCAAGTCCAGTCAACACAAATCACAGCAATTGGTCACCCAGCACTTTCAGATGCCTAGCATTTCCTTCCCCACTGGTGCCACTCCCTCTAACTGTATCTGATTATCCCTTATCTTCCCCAGTGCTTAGAATGGTGCTTGATACATAGTAAGCGGTTAACAAATACCACAATTATTATTATTTAAATGATGTAGTGCAAACCACACCTCTTTAGGGTATATGAACCAGACAAAGAGGGCATACAAGAAAAGATTCAGGGTACAGAGAGATTTAAAGAGCAGTGGCAGAAAAGTACTCAGGCCAAAATACTGTAACCTTGCTGCAGCCCAGGGAGAAAACCTGAAAGAATGCATCAAGGAAATTTCTCTCTTCCCTCTCATTTATGTTTCCTAGCAATCTGATAATAATTCAGTACAACATCTCTGTTCATTACAATACATCTGTAAGCTTTAAAAAAAAAAAACCCTCTCATTGTCAGCCTCATTTCACACATAAGGCATTTGTAAGTGATACCAACAGGATTTCATTCAAATCAATTCCATATTCCAAAGTAAATGACTTAATTGTTGTTTGGATAGCCTTCTGCATTTCCTTATTTGTGTACCATGCAAGACTTGGCACCAACACATTATGCATTATTTCCTTAAGTTTAGGAAAATAATACCAAATGTTCTGGTGTGAAGTTTTGTATTCAGCACAAAGTAATTCCTATTTCTTAAACGTGTTCATATAGAAATTTCGACCTTCATGCTCTCTACTATCCTGCTTGTTGTTCACCTTGTTAGCTCTAATCTGCCACAACTAATCTCTCCCTGCAACACAAATCCAATCTCAAATAACCTCAATAATTATCATCAACTAGCCAACTGCCAGGGCCTCCAATAAACAGCCACCAGGAGCATCTTTATTACACCAACCAGCTTGAGACAGGAGGGTTAAGTTTAGAGTTAAGTTTGGTGGAAGCAAAAGCATAGAGAAGCAGGGTGGCCTAGTGGAAAGAGCACAGGCCTAGGAGTCAGAGAACCTGGATTTGAATCCTGGCTCCACCACATGACTGCTGTGTTACCTTGGGCAAGTCACTTCATTTCTCTGCACCTCAGTTACCTCACCTGTAAAACAAGGATTCAATACCTGTTAACCTTCCTACTTAGGTTTTGAGTTCTGTGTGGGACAGGGACTGTTTCCAGTTTGATTATCCAGTATCTTCCCTAGTACTTAGAACAGTGCTTGACACATAGTAAGCACTTAATAAATACTATTATTATTATTTAAAAGATGCAGTGCAAACCACCCCCAATTTTCTCACTTCATAGTCAGGCAAGTCCCACTGATGTTGGGAAGCACAAAGCAGGAAATAATTTCACCATAAGCAGTCTCTTGATTATAATAATAATAATGGTATTTGTTAAGCACTTACCATGTGCCAATCACTGTTCCCCTGTTGTAAGTGCTGGGGTAGATACAAGGAAATTAGGTTGTCCAACATGGGGCTCACAGTCTTAATTCCCATTTCACAGACAAGGTAACTGAGGCACGGAGAAGTTAAGTGGCTTGCCCAAGGCCACCCAGCAGAGAAGAGGCGGAGCCAGGATTGGAACCCACATCCGACTCCCAAGCCCATGCTCTTGCCACTAGGCCACACTGTTGAGAAATGACAATTAACTGTCACAATCAATCTCACGCTCTACCTTTAAAGTGTTTGCATTTCAGCAGGGAGTATAAAGGGAACTTAAATTCAACAGTGTAGTTTAGGTTTATGAAAGGGGCAGGATAGATCAATGAACGATCATTATCTGGCAGGAGACTATTCTCTGATCATTTTAACAAGCTTGCATAAAATCAATCATTTCAGATCTGAGATCATCTCCTTGGTTATATATTGATTCTGCAGAAAATAGCAAAAAGAACAGAAAGAGTACTACTCTCACTATTTGTCTGTATTTCTACCCACAGTTCGTATATAGACTATTCCTATGCATCCTTTGATGTAGCACATCTAACAAACTTGTAGAAAAATGATTCATTCAGTCTTATTTATTGAGCACTTACTGTGTGCAAAGCATTGTACTGATGCTTCTATGGATGACTCATTTCACATATTCATCTGACTCTGGGCTAATACCTTTTTCGATGGTAGTATTTATTGAGCGCTGTGTGCAGAGCACTGTACTAAGCACTTGAGAGAGTACAACAGAACGATAAACAGACACATACACAGATGAGTGAGGCTTGAGTTGTTAAGTGACAATAACCAAAGGCCAAACTCCTAAGAGGAAAGATCAAATCAAGGCATACTAATTTTAACTCCATTCTCTAAATGTATATTCACCTAAAATATCTGGGACCACAGAGGTGTGCCTAGCTCCCTCCTTGTACAGGTTGGAAAAAAAGGAAGCGGGTCAGATCTGGCACTTACCAAACAAATATATCAAATATATATATATATGTATTATATATATATATAATATATATATGTGTGTGTGTATTGGCATTGGCTCATCCAGAGAAAACAAACCTTATGGACTTAGGCATTACTAATTCAGCCTTAGAGCCTGCTTTAGCAGTCCAGGCTGCAGCTCATCCACATGATTAAATGTCTGCTCCTTCAGGGCCAATTTTAACAGTGCTATTGGATCTTACATTGTGTCCAGTCCAGCAACCAGTAGATTACTGGTCAGGTGATTTTTCATTTCACAGATCTGTTCCTTCCTTCTGGAGTTACAGGAAAGAGGGAGAGGAAGGAACAGGGGGAGTGGGGAAATGAGGTGCATGATGTGTGAGTTCTACTTTTTTTTTTTTTTTTTTTAACACATCAAAGAGCACTTCCATTTCCCCATCAGGGAATTTAGCTGGAAACTGAATATCTTAGCCCTTTCAGTGTTCCAATTCTAATTGTTCTTGGGATAGAGAAGCAGCATGGCCTAGGGGAAAGAGCACAGACCTGGGCATCAGAGGACCTGGGTTCCAATCCCAGCTCTGCCACTTGTCTGCTGTGTGATCTTGGGCAAGTCACAACTTCTCCAGGCCTCAGTTTCCTTATCAGTAAAATGGGGAAAATACTTAGATTGTGGAGCCCGATGTGGGATGAGAACTGTGTCCAACCTGATTATCTTGTATCTACCCCAGGCTTAGTACAGTCCTTGGCACATAGTAAGTGCTTTACAAATATGAAAATAATGATGATAATAATAATAATAATTCTAACAGTCTCAGTCCAACAAAACAGTGACTTTCTGAATGTAGAAAGAACAAAAGAAACATGTTTCAAGTTTTCCATTATTGATTTCTTTTTCTCAAGGGAAGAGTTAGACATGAAGTTTCAATTAGGCAGAAGCCTGGGCCAATCAGGAGTCAGATCCAAAAAACTAATCATGCAGGAGAAACCACCACCCCCCTCCCCAAACCCTCCAAAAGCCTGGCTTTCACGACCTTAGCCAAGATTGGCAGAGTCCCCTTTTATTTGATTGAAAAACAGGATTACTTCCATTTCTATTTGTGTTAAGAAACAGGTGGTCTCAAATTCTATTTCAAATCCCAATGGCATTTCCCCACACAGGCTCAGCTAAGAGGGTAGCAAATTTAAAATAACTGTAAAAGTGAATTCCATGGCAAAATGCCTCAATTCCCTCACAAGATTCTATCCAAAATGCATCATGAAAACACACATTATGGCAGAACTGAGTGTACCTTTCTCCAGCCTTTTGTTCTATGGTCAAAGTAAGTTCTTAACTAATGCAGTAAATAAATAATAAAAGGCAAAAAAACAAAGTGATGCTTGGTCAAATATATTTGGCAAATAAAAGTCATACTGAATGAGTACAGCAATGTTCAATGGAAAAGTGATAGAGGAACAAAACACCTTTCCAAGACATTTTCTTCTTACCGCCAGGCTACAGATATAAAATAGAGATAGCGAGACATGGTGGGTAGGGAGAATTGAGATCCAAAAACTGACTTCTCTTCTACTCCCCATATGTCCCTGTTTCCTACAAATCAATTTGATGATTTAACTTGATTTGGGGTAGTCCAGTCAAGGATATTTACATTCCTCAGAGCACAGGATCACTTTCTTCTCTACGTATACAAGGTTGGTTTTGATTCCAGTTGTGTGCATATTTTACTAAATTATAGGATTCATGCAGATTCTCTCATTGTCAATTTGGTCTCTGCAGGCCAGTTTCTGGAAATTGAGAGGAAAGAGAGATTATCCAAATTCTACTGACAGGTTGTGGAGGGTATATCTTGTGATGTAATAGATTTGTTTTCTTTGGTTACGTGCATCCTACAGTTTTCCAGTACAGATGGAATGTGTGTGCTTGGGTATGTATGTGGATCTCAGGATAGTTATTTCAGTTGATATTCTGATTGAATTAACCAGATAGCTAGAAATTATTTCATCAGCTTTAGTCACCTAAACAATTTTATTTTTTAAGCACAATTATGAAGTTTCTACAACAATGCAGGATGAAGAAGACCACAACTCGTAAATAAGAAGGTTTCAGCAATTCTTTCCTATTGGCTTTGATAGTGATATGATAGCTGCAAAAGGCCTAAACTGGTTATTTTTTGTTCAGAACTGTGGGAAATTGACGTCCACCTAAGGATTAGTAAGGTTCTTCTTGTTCCCTTCTTTTTTCCCCCCTCAGAAAATAAAAAAAGGAGAAAAAATATAATTGGGAATAAAGAATTAATCACAAGTCATAATCATGGGTAAGTAGCTCCACTATCTTCATATCCCTTAAATTCCTCCTCAGCCTTCAAGCTCCTTGTAGGTAAGGAACACAAGGTAAGAGTAAGCACTCTCTTGTATTGAACTCTCCCAAGCATGCAGTCTGGTGTTCTGCACATGGTAAGCACTCAATAAATACCATTGATTGGTATATAAAGGAGTCTCTAATACGTAAATCTGGAGAAAGGGGAACATCAATTCAGAAGCAACTGCAGTTCTGGACTGATCCTTTCCTACATCAGACTTCTGATTTTTATAATACTTGCTAGCATTCTCTGACCAAATCTATTCAGGAATCCTTATTTTATGCCCTATTGTTCTTTCCAAGACCCATAACAGAATGCCTTTCATCTTTTATGGCATTGTTCAGCACCTTCTTTTTTTTTTTTGGCTATTTTCCAATTCTCTTCTTCCTCGGGTCCACATCTATTATTGAATTTGGAGAAATTCATTAATGCTCGTCAATACTTGCTTCTGAGTCACCAGTATAAATTCCATGGGTCTTGGATTAAGAATCACGATGGTGACTCAACTCAAATTAGAAAGAGAACTTCCACAGCCACACACACAGGACTGAACTTGATAGAGAATCTGGGGTGTTACACATTGACATACCAACCACTGGAACGTTATTCGTTCTGCACAGGCCTAATCACTAACATCACACACAGGACATCAAAATCGTTTTAGTATGTGCCCAGCTATTTATGGTGAAACGTGCAACAAAAATCTCAGAAAATTCCTGTTCTATATTTTGTTTTTTATTGAAGTGGCAAAGGAAGTCTCATATGCATGGAATTTTTTATTTCTCCAGATTCTCCATGTGTGCTAGGAGAATGGTTTTTCACTTGAACACAAGAATCCATATATGGTCCTCTTTATACTTCCAACTTTCCAGTTCTTTTCTACATTCAGGCAAAAAAAAGGAAAGCCCCCTTGTACATATTTTGAAAAGAATAATGTGAACTGAAAATTGAAAGCATTGGTGCTCACTAGTAAATTACAGGGACAGATTCAGCTCTATAAAATCAACGGGAGGGCCACAACTGATTTGTTCTAAAAACAAATTAGGAAAAAAAAAGTATTACATATAATTTTCCCATATTCTTTCATGGTTATCTTTTCTTGATTTATATTTTATTCTTTCTAATCTACTGAACATACTGTTTCCTAGATCCTTAAAATTCTCATTTAAGGAAAGAGTAAATGACAGAAAAATAACTGGAAGCTTGGTGCCCATGTATATGTAATTTCCCCCCGTATCTTTTTCAAAGTTTTAGAAAGTCTAGAAAACCATCCTAAATGTTGCTTGGAGGAAGCATAAGGGTAATGAAGGATGTCTACAGTAACTCATCCTGCCTCTCCATTCAATACATATTCGTCATTTGAACATATGATCAGGGAACCTACCTACCCACTCTGTTGTACTGCACTTTCCCAAGCACTTAGTACATGCTCTGTACACAGTAATAATAACAATGTTGGTATTTGTTAAGCGCTTACTATGTGCAGAGCACTGTTCTAAGCGCTGGGGTAGGTACAGGGTAATCAGGTTGTCCCACGTGAGGCTCACAGTCAATCTCCATTTTACAGATGAGGAAATTGAGGCACAGAAAAGTTAAGTGACTTGCCCACAGTCACACAGATGAGAAGTGGCAGAGTCGGCATTCGAACCCATGACCTCTGACTCCCATGCCCTGGCTCTTTCCACTGAGGCACAACTCAGTAAGTACAATTGATCAGTTGATTAAAGTCAACCCACTCACCGTATCTCATTCTCATCTTCCTCACTGCTGAATCCTTGCTCAAGTCCTCTCTCTGGTCTGGAAATACCTCCCTCTTCATGTCTGACAGACCACCACTCTCCACACCTTCAAATCCCTACTAAAATCATATCTCCTCCAGAAAGCCTTCCTTAACTTCTCTTTTCTCCAATTCATTTGCCCTCCCTTTTACATCACCTATGCACTTGGACATATCTGTATCACAAACACTTTGATACTCACCCCACAGCACTTTTGTCCATATCCTTATACTCTGCTGCTTCCCCTGTCTGTACTTTGATTTCTGTCTCCCCCAGTAGGTTGTAATTTCCTTGTGGGCAAGGTTTATATCCCACCATCTCTATTATACCATATGCTTCTAAGTGCTTAGTACAGTGCTCTACATACAATAAGCACCACTGACTTATTAAATCTTGCTTATATCAACATAATCACTAACTGATTTTTCATGTGATCTTTCAATATAGAAGATTAAGCCCATGAGTCAATCTTTTTCAATATTTGTTTATATTGATGTGATTCACCCTAGAAAGCAGGAACCTGTCTTAATTTGTGAATATAATATCTAACATTATCATGCAGAACTCTGAAAAGCATGACAAAATGTATTGAAAATGTACGCATTTTAATCCCCTCTAGCCCAGTGGAAAGAGCAGTGCTCCGGGATTCGGAAGACCTCGGTTCCAGTCCCATTTCTGCCTCCTGGGGCTATACCATCAACGGTGAAGTTTCCTGACCAAAGGACCAACTAGGATGTTTTGGAGGTGAAAAGGCCCAGTAGGAATCCGGAAAAATAGCTGGCTAACTTGGCAGCGACTCCTACAAGCGGGTACCAAGGCGACTGCCCACAGAGTCATTGCACTATGACCCAGCATCACTATGCTTTCCAAGTACTTCACAATTGAACTCATGTCCCAAAGGGAACATAACTGGCAGAGAATGTCATTGGCACTAGAAGTATAATCAATCCCTCCTATGAGGGCCATGTGATACAGCCACTATGTCTGACCTGATTATCTTGTTCCTACACCAGTGCTTACTATAACACTTAGCACACAGTTAGCACTTTACAAATACTATCCTCATCATTTACTCCTCCTCACTTCTTGGTCCTAAAGTCTCAAGATTCAGGCTCATCCATCATTCTCAAGAGGAGGCTCTAGCATCATTATGTGCATATGTAGATTTGCATTATTTATCCAGCTATTTCATACACACTCATACTACCCTTGTTCTGCATCCCATTCCTATTATTTGTAAATACATTTTTGTCTGCCTGCCTCTTACATTAGCTTATAAAATCCTTGGGCACAGGGACTACGTGTTTTGTTTATGTTAGATTCTTTCAAGCACTTTGTACTTGGTAGGCACTCAATAAATAAGATTGATTGATTTCTGGTTATCTTTATTCACTACTATTTGAAGATGATGACGTTTCTCTGGATGATAGATGCATCAATCAATGGTTTTTATTGAGTGCTTTCTGTGTGCAGGACACCCTACTGCTCAAGAATGGACAACAGAGTTGGTAGACACATTGAATACATTTAGGTATTTAACAAAACATATATTTGAATTTATTTACCAGATTCACATATCGTACTCTCTAAAACACCGATGGCATTCCTGACCCCTAGGGCCTGGCCTTCCTGTCTCTGAAAAATTCACAGAAAATTATTATATAACTGCAAGATTCAAATGACTACTCAGAAGCCCCACCTTTCTTCATCTTCTGCTCCCTTCTGCGTCGCCCTAACTTGCTCTTCCCCCCTCCCAGCCCCATAGCAATTATGTACATATCTGTAATTTTATTTTGTATTGATGTCTGTCTCTCTCCCGCTTTTAGACTGCAAGCTCGCTGTGGGCAGGGAATCTGTCTATTGTTGTATTTTATTCTCCAAAGCACTTAGTACTGTGCTCTGCACACAGTAAGCACTCAATAAAAACAATTGAATTGAATGAATTGCCTGGCCTTCCCTTCATGATGTTTAGGACAAGCGCTTCTGCTCTGTGATTCCTCAGATTTCTTCCTGTTAGGTGCACTGTGGATGCAAATTACTGTCACTTAATACCATGAATCCTTTCTGGCTCACAGCACTAAATGGAACCATTTATCTTTTCAATACGAATCTTTCTCTATGTCTTTGGCTTTAATCTTATTGGGAAAATATTTGCTCTTGGATAGCCATATACATCTGGCAGAAAAATCCACAAGACATGCACAATGAGTAACGGATAGCAGATTGTGGCCTATTTTGAAGCTGTGTGGGCAATTTCAATCCTGACGTATTCAACTGTGCTATTTCTTCCGTTTGAGTTTTATCACCTTCAGAGTGGCTTTCTTCATCTTTTAGGAAACGTGTGTTTTTTCCTTTGAATTTTTTTTCTATTCAATATCCTTTGAAAAGTATTATAAAAGGAGTCCTTCACAGTTCCCAAACTTGCCTCAACATTATTGTCCAGGCATTTGATAAACTACTCTATTCAAGACTATGTTTAGGGTGATATAATTTAACATCAGTTTGTAAGCCTATTCCAACTTATGAGACCAAATGCTCTCACTCTTACAATGTAGGAGTCACCAGATTTCTTCCCTTTATCATTTCTTTGCTTAAGGATACTTTCCTCTACAGAATTCAATCCAGCCACTAGTCTCTGGAAGAACTTTCAATTTAGTTGTGTTCTAAAGAATGACAGGAATTCAATATCTGAATAGGAAAGTTAGCACTATCCTATCTCATCATCTTCTAGATCCATGTATGCTCAGAAGCATATTACGAGTTTAAAAGTGCCCCATCTTAAATTCTTCTTAGGCCCAATTATGGCCCAATGGTCCACGACTTTCTTCACTGATAACTCTAACTCTTTTCACTACACTAGTTCACTGTGGCTATTTTCCTTTGGTAGGGTTTAAGTAGCCAGTCAACTTCCTTCAAGAAAACATGATTTCTCTCATTTTCCACAATTTTCACATGATTCATTCTACTAACTACAGAAGATAATGAAAAGGGTAAAGGTTTGGCTGCAAAGGTATTCTTTTTCCAGATGATGTGCCCTCAACCCCTCTTGTTAAAAGAGAGTTTCAAATTCTTACTAGTAAAAGTGATACCCAATAAAGGCAACACTGCATTGTTTGTATTCACTGGGGAACCAAGAATATTTATTCTGGTAGGAGAAAAGAAGAATTCTGCCAAAGGGACACAGTTTGACCTTTGGGCATATGTTCCTATCAGCATAGATTTACCCTGTGGTTAAGGGGAAAGAGTGTGTCAGAGATGGTGGAGAATCATGTCTCTGAGAAGAAATTTGAGTAAACAGAACCTCAATTTACACATGCTATTTACACAGGCCCATACTAATTCCACTAGACCACACTGCTTCTCTGATTCTTTCTTAATTACTAATAGATAAAAGTAGGACTAAGTATTAGCTATAGGCTAGTTCAATGCAGCTATGGTCAGGAACAAAACAACTAATTTGGAAGTGATGAGACATAAAATTTTCTAAGAATATCATACAAAGTCCTTGAAAACTCATTTAGAAGCTTTGATGCACTGATGACTGTACTCTAGAAACACACACACACACACACACACAAAACCACCTGCAAGTGATTATAAATCACTCATTAAACTCAGAGTTTTCAGCTCTGGACTGACATTATTCTGAAAAACACCAAGGACAGGTATTCATTCATTCATTCATTCAATAGTATTTATTGAGTGCTTACTATGTGCAGAGCACTGTACTAAGCGCTTGGAATGAACAAGTCGGCAACAAATAGAGACAGTCCCTGCCGTTTGACGGGCTTACAGTCTAATCGGGGGAGACGGACAGACGAGAACAATGGCAATAAATAGAGTCAAGGGGAAGAATATCTCGTAAAAACAATGGCAACTAAATAGAATCAAGGCGATGTACATTTCATTAACAAAATTAACAAAATAAATAGGGTAATGAAAATATATACAGTTGAGCAGACGAGTACAGTGCTGAGGGGATGGCAAGGGAGAGGTGGAGGAGCAGAGGGAAATGGGGGGGAAAGAGGGTTAAGCTGCGGAGAGGTGAAGGGGGGGTGGTAGAGGGAGTAGAGGGAGAAGGGGAGCTCAGTCTGGGAAGGCCTCTTGGAGGAGGTGAGTTTTAAGTAGGGTTTTGAAGAGGGGAAGAGAATCAGTTTGGTGGAGGTGAGGAGGGAGGGCGTTCCAGGAACGTGGGAGGACGTGGCCCAGGGCTCGACGGCAGGATAGGCGAGACTGAGGTACGGTGAGGAGGTGGGCGGCAGAGGAGCAGAGCGTGTGGGGTGGGCAGTAGAAAGAGAGAAGGGAGGAGAGGTAGGAAGGGGCAAGGTGATGTAGAGCCTTGAAGCCTAGAGTGAGGAGTTTTTGTTTGGAGCGGAGGTTGATAGGCAACGACTGGAGGTACTTAAGAAGGGGAGTGACATGCCCAGATTGTTTCTGCAGGAAGATGAGCCGGGCAGCAGAGTGAAGAATAGACTGGAGCGGGGCGAGAGAGGAGGAAGGGAGGTCAGAGAGAAGGCTGACACAGTAGTCTAGCCAGGATACAATGAGAGCCCGTAGCAGTAAGGTAGCCGTTTGGGTGGAGAGGAAAGGGCGGATCTTGGCAATATTGTAAAGGTGAAACCGGCAGGTCTTGGTAACTGATAGGATGTGTGGGGTGAACGAGAGAGACGAGTCAAGGATGACACCGAGATTGCGGGCCTGAGAGACGGGAAGGATGGTCGTGCCATCCACGGTGATAGGGAAGTCTGGGAGAGGACCGGGTTCGGGAGGGAAGATGAGGAGCTCAGTCTTGCTCATGTTGAGTTTCAGGTGACGGGCCGACATCCAGGTGGAGACATCCTGGAGGTAGGAGGAGATGCGAGCCTGAAGGGAGGGGGAGAGGACAGGGGCGGAGATGTAGATCTGCATGTCATCTGCGTAGAGATGGTAGTCAAAGCCATGAGAGCGAATGAGTTCACCAAGGGAGTGAGTGTAAATGTAGAACAGAAGAGGGTCAAGAACTGACCCTTGAGGAACTCCAACAGTTAAAAGGATGGGAGGGGGAGGAGGCTCCAGCGAAGGAGACCGAGAATGACCGGCAAGAGAGATAAGAGGAGAACCAGGAGAGGACGGAGTCTGTGAAGCCAAGGTGAGATAAGGTATGGAGGAGGAGGGGATGGTCGACAGTGTCAAAGGCAGCAGAGAGGTCAAGGAGGATTAGAATGGAGTAGGAGCCATTGGATTTGGCAAGAAGGAGGTCATGGGTGACCTTAGAGAGAGCAGTCTCGGTAGAGTGGAGGGGACAGGTATCTACTTGCACTTGGAAACAAAGAGTCAGGGATTTCCACAATAGCTGAGTGTTGTCATTGAATTCTGCAATTGAGAAGCAGCGTGGCTCAGTGGAAAGAGCACGGGCTTTGGAGTCAGGGCTCATGAGTTCGAATCCCAGCTCTGCCACTTGTCGGCTGTGTGACTCTGGGCAAGTCACTTCACTTCTCTGTGCCTCAGTTCCCTCATCTGTAAGATGGGGATTAAGACTGTGAGCCCCACGTGGGACAACCTGATTCCCCTATGTCTACCCCAGCGCTTAGAACAGTGCTCGGCACATAGTAAGCGCTTAACAAATACCAACATTATTATTATTATTGCTACTTAGGCAGGGTATTGTTCAATGATACAAGGATAGACAAAGAGGGAGAAAACTGAATCAAGAAGGCTAACGTCCTTTGGGAGACAGAGTGTGGTGTCACTTTGACATCAAGATCTTGACAAAAATCAAACATCTATAGAGCAATTACAGTCTTCATCTTCTAGACAGCTGTAAAACCTGGATTTGTCATAGGCACCACATCCAACTTTCTGTGTGCCATACTTAACATCAAATGACAAGGCAGGTTCACAAAAAATGAGGCCTTGGACCACACTCAATCCATCATCATCAATGTTTGACAAATCTCATTTTTGCTGGGCAGGACATGCCAAAAGGATGAATTTGGCTCTTTGAAATTGGATCTGCAGCTCCCTAATAATTATGGCATTTGTTATGTGCTTACTATTTTCCAAGCACTTTGCTGGGTAGATTCAATCCAATCAGATCATACATAGTTCTTATATAACAGAGGGCTTACAGCCTAAGAGGAAGGGAGAACAGTTAATTTCTATTTTACAGGTGAGGAAAGTGAGGTACAGAAAAGTTAAATGACTTGTTCAAGGTTACACAGCAGGCAGTAGCGGAGCCAAGGACTAGAACCCAAGACCTTGTTGCATACCTAGAAATTGCAAAAGTTCAATTTATCTTTACAAATTAATGAACCTCACTGCTTAGAGGCAAAAGTTAATGTTTTGAATATTGCCCACACTGATGCTAGCTTGATTTTGCCAACTTTAATCTGGTTTGCCACTAATGTTTGGAGCTGCCTCCAAGAAGTGAATTTCAAAGAGACCACATCCATCATCCCCACTGCTCCATTTGTTTGTCAAAGAACACACTAAGCTGTGGACCAGACAAGCATCTATTAATTAAGGTTTGAGAAGATCGAATAAGGCGGCAGAAAGGACAGATGATGGAATACAAAGCCATACTTTGGTTTGCTTTTTGTCTGAATAGAATCTAGGACAGTGGTCTCACACTTTTTTTCTTCTCTCCCACTCTCCCCCTGAGTCCCCCCCTTTCTCCTTCTCTCTGAAATAGGTGATAATTGTAAAGGAAAGAGATCATAATTAGAGCCCTCTCCTGAGTGGTTCCCCTCTCCCTCTAATTTCAAAAGGGCAATGGGTCATTTCCTGACCCACGGTTTTATGCTTCTTCAGCTACTAAGTCATAACACTTTCACAATACAGTCTCTGCACAATGAGGAAAGGGAGTTACACATCAGCACAAGGATATAATGATTAAATAACAGCAACATTTCCATTTGAAGGTTCCTGAGCACTTTACAAATATTAATTAACTCTCCTTATATCCTGATGCAGTGGTCATTATCCCCATGTTATAATGACCCTAAGAAAAGCCAAGTGTTTTTCCCAAAAGCAGAAGAATGAAATTTTAAATGAGCTCTGAGAGGAAATCCCAAAGCATAACTCCTAGTCATTTGTTTAAGCCATGGATGAAACTTTTTTTTTTTAGTGTTTGTTCAAATAGGTTCTGATGCATACATACCTCTCTAAGCTCTCATTTAAAATGAAAAGTCCTTTAGGGATATGGTGATGCAATCTAATGTGCTTAGCATCTAACAGATTATTAGTGTTTAATATGTGCTATGAAATCATACTAAATCAAAATAATAACCAAATGTTATCTAAGACAGTTTCAGTATTAGAGTATCCTACAGAGTTTTCACTTTGACAACTGATCCTCAAAACAAATGCAAATTGGAAGTGGAATCACACAAGAAAAATAGGTAATCAGCATATTATACCGTAAATTAGGATATTGAAAAATTAAATGTGGTTGCATTTCATGAAAACACAATTTCAAATACAAACAAGGAAATAGCACCATTTGTATCTGACCAATATAATTCAGATCTAAGAGTAGGCATAATTATACTTTGTACCTATGATAATAACATATTATATTTACCTAACCTTTTCTCCCCAAGGAGATCAGAGCTCTTAATTGTTCCTCATTACTAATCCCCATTAATCCCTATTGTAGTTTTGTGAGGTAAGCAGACAATTGTTTTCCTACTTTGCAGAAGGAAAAATTGAGACAGAGTGACAAATACTCATCACTCCCCTCTAGACTGTGAGTTCCCGGTGGGAAGAGAATGTGTCTACCAATTTTGTTATATTGTTTTCTCCCAATCACTTAGTACAGTGCTCTGCACAAAACAAGTACTCAATAAATACCACTGATTGAAGTGTCTTGCTCAGGGTCATTAAGTAGAGGAAGTAGAACTAGAAGTCAAATCTCAAGGCCAAGCTCTTGGGTTTTGTTCTGAGTCACAGAGAGGATTTATTGCCTCCTTTGTGACAAGTTGAATCAGTGGAAGAACTAAGAATTGAAGTTATCCTTCATGAGGATTCATTCAGTGCTCGGAATATGGCTTACCTCACTGAGCAGCAAAGCTCTTGTATCCTTTGCAAAGATACCCCACACTTGGTAAGAAATGTCTTCTCTTGCCTTCCATCAATCCTTGTTAACACAAAGCATAGCCAAGGAAGAGACTGTCCATCTGCCTTGCATTTCTGGTACTTCTTCCGGAAGCTATTGTTCCAAATGAGTGCTCTGTTAAAGTAGTGAGTGCTAATCAATGTGAGGCAGAGAGTAGATACATAGTGCATATCAGCATCTGAAGTTAAATATTAGTTTTCATAAATTCTCCACTAGAAAACTTCTCTCTCCATATCCTAAGGAGAAAAACCCAAGTAATGAGAAATGACTCATCTCAGACCACAGAGAGGATGGTTGGCCCAGCCAAGAACAGAACAAGTAAAATACATCTAGGAATGGGGAAGAGGAGGTGAGCTTGGACCACTCCCATATAATATGAATAACAATAAAGATAATGATGGCATTTGTTAAGTGCTTACTATGTGTCAAGCACTGTTCTAAGCACTGGGGTAGATACAAGCTTCTCAGGTCAGACACAGTCCCTGTCCCACATAGTACTACTTGGTACTGTTTACGTAAGAGGAAAAAGAGGTAATTAATCCCCATTTACAGAAGAGAAAACTGGGGCACAGAGAAGTTAAGTGACTTGCCCAGGGTCACATAGCAAGTAATTGGCAAAGCCAGGATTAGAACCCTGGTCCTCTGACTCCCAGGCCTGTGCTCTTTCCACTAGGCCATGCTGCTTCTCTAATTTTACATCTTTTAACAATATTTGCCCAGTGAAGTAGTTATGTAGTCAGGGCTTCCACAGAAAAACTCAATTTCCACTTTTGCTTAGGGCATCTACCATCTATACTACAAAGTGGACTGAGGCATGTCTTTCTCAACAATTAAATTTATGGGAACAATTAGTTCCAGCAGTTGCATTATCAATCTCTAAGTAAATAGTGTTTCTATTGCATGCCTTGACATTTTGGCAAAGGTTTTAATTTGACGTTTCATTTACGAGGAGGGCTGATTAAAGTGGAAAAATGTAATTGGGTCTGTGATGTTGGCAGGTAGCAGTAGGTTGGACAGACTCTACCTTGACCAGATGGTAATTGGCAAAACTTATCTTATTCCTGCCTGCCTAGATTAAAGTACTGCACTAAATCTACTTATCATAAGGCTGATTAAATGAGTAAAAGGAAGTGGAAAAAAATATCACCGTGTATTAATATACACTGGAAAAAGGTTAAACAGGCAGTATCTTTGAATAACTTCATTATTAATAAATATTTAAGAAGCTGAACTGTATTTGAAACTTTTCAAAGTGTGAAAATAGGAATAATCTTTGCCCTTAAGGAATTCATAGTTTGATTCCAGCTCAAACCAAGAAAATGTAGTGTAAGACACTGGGGCTTGTGGAAGGGGAGGTGAGAGGGAAGGGATGGTAGTAAGCACCAACAGGAAAAGGGCTAAAGGTCAATCGCTCTTTAGCTGGCTTTTGCACTTTGAATATTAGTATTAGCACCATTTGCTTCCATTTATGGAGCACCTTATCATCGCAAACACAGAACCCTTCCAACACCCCTGTAAGGAAACTAGAGTTGGACCATCTCATCCTTAATTTATTAATGAGAGAACTGTAGTGCTAGAATTTGCTTCAGATCATTTGGTGAAAACATAGGAAAAAAAATAAGTTCTCACATTTCTCCATCCAGATACAAATACTTGGTTATAACAGTCTTCCCTTTTCTCTTCTGATCATTCACCTTCCAGAACCTGCTTTCTCATATACAGAACTGTTGCCTCATGGGGGTGAAATACTCAAAGAGATAGTGCAGATGATGATGGACATAAATTCCAATAAAATTGGAAACCAATTTCTGCCCATAAATACTTGCAATGTGCAAAATAACATTAGACCTACAAGTCACGCATGACTTGAGATGAAGGTTTTATTGAAAGGTTCCTGTTCCACATGGAATATTAGAATATTCCGCATTTGGGTGGGCTTAGCTGTCTATCAGAATAGAGCCTCACTTAATAGCTTCTGTTGTCATTAGCATGAGTTACAAAAAAGGAACTACAGAGCTAGAGATGTCAACCACCCTGGAAACAATAGCCTTAGATAGTAAATAAAACTGGGTAATTTGGAATATTTATTGTCTTTTAAGTTGTAATATAGGGCCTATATAAATCATTCAGTTGCATGCATAGATTGTGTGACAGTGACTGATGATGATTTGAGTGTGAGATCGAGTACAGTAACACCTGACTTCAAATATTTGTTAAATGGGAAATGATGGCTGTCACCATCCATTTATCCAAATGTCTTCACTCTAAGCAACTAACTAGGTATAAATTTGCCATTTGCTTTAAATCAACTAATTCCTCCACAATGATTAGCACACCCAGCAGGCAGTAAGCTCTTCCTTCTATTTGGAAGATAATGAAAACTTGCTCAGAGAGCTGATGGGTAGGGAAAAGTGAACAGATGTCTAAACACTTCTGCATTTTCTTCCTTGATGAAACTTGTTGCATAAGAGGGACAATTATCTTCACAATCTATAAGTAGGTTTCAAGAACAAAGAGTAAAGACAGTTTGAATAGCTCCTTATTTTTCTCAATAAGCTTACTTAGCTGCACCTATTCATAATTCTGACCTCATTTATACACTAGGGTGACGAACACAGTTACCTCTACACCTGTTCACAATATTCATCACCTTTGGCTTTCCTGTCAGAAGTGGCAGCTCCATGCACCTGCACAACACCTTTCCGTTTCCAAGAGAGCTTCATGTGACCTCTATAATCAACTTTCAGAAATAACTGGATGACACTAAGTATACCAAAACATATCAGTAATATATAGAACCTCTTTACAACAAACAAACATCAATACAACCTACGGGTTGTAAAGTTTCTTTGGAAAATACTTTGCAATGCTGTGGTGTTTAAGAATAAGGTAAACTACCTGTT
This sequence comes from Ornithorhynchus anatinus, assembly GCF_004115215.2. Classification (NCBI taxonomy): domain Eukaryota; kingdom Metazoa; phylum Chordata; class Mammalia; order Monotremata; family Ornithorhynchidae; genus Ornithorhynchus; species Ornithorhynchus anatinus. The sequence goes on along the minus strand of NC_041753.1, from coordinate 19,416,315 downwards.
TCAGATGGCTTGTCTGGAAGGAAGGCTATAAGGTGAGGTTCAGTGGGTGAAAGAACCACGTATGTTCCTGATACCCAACAATTTGTACCATTATTTGTTTAGCTATATTTTTAGCATTTCATCTCAGAAGTACAAAATATTTTACTGTCATCAGCAGCACTCACTGAATGCCTGTTGTCTGCAGAGACCTGCACTAAGGGACTGAGAACATGCAGTAATAATGATAATGATGGTATTTTGTTAAGCGCTTACTACATGCCAAGCACTTTTCTAAGCGCTGGGGTAGATACAAGGTAATCAGGTTATCCCATGTGGGGCTCACAGTCTTAATCCCCATTTTACAGATGAGGTAACAGGCACAGAGAAGTTGTGACTTGCCCAAAGTCACACAGCCGATTAGTGGCAGAGTCAGGATTAGAACCCGCAACCCAAGCCCGAGCTGTTGCCACTAAGTAAAAGACATGGTTCCAGGCCTTTAGGAGCTTCCAATCTAAACAAATAAGGAATGCATTTCTCTTTACCATAACTCTAAGGCAACTACCTCCACATTAAAGACAAAAGGTTCAAAATCATCAGCACCAGGGGAATCCCTACCTCTCAAAGTGACTGCTCCTTAGGTCTCTACTTCTAAAAATTTGGCAAGAATGTAGGAGGATATATACACACACACACACACCCCTCGTCACTTCCTAGGTCAGCCACACTCTTTTCTCACGGATTTCCTAGCCCCTCCTTCTGCTTGCCAAACTCATCCGCCTGTCTAGCCAGTCCCCAAAAGCTCTCTTCTTCTAATACATCTATTTGCGTACGGCTGAGATGGGCCCCATTGTTCATGCTGCTTCCACTGTATCGGGAGTCCCTAGCCCCTTTCTACCTGGTGGTCTCCACCTTACATGCTGCAAAGTTGAGTGACTTGGGCAAGATTGGGGTAGGATATGTGAACAATAGGTATCAAAGGCAGTGGCCACCTCAGCAGTGTCCAGGAGCTGGGACATCAGTGAGGAAGCTGATAGAGTATGCTAGTCATGATTTGAACAAGCGCTTAAACCAGAGTGGTGGCTGTTTGGGTGGAGATGAAGAAACATATTTTTGTTTTGGCTTTTTTGTTATTGTTTTTATGGTGTTTGTTAAGCTCTTACTACATGCCTGGCACTGTACTAAGTGCTGGGGTAGAAACAAGATAATCAGGTCAGACAGCGGCCCCGTCCCACACAGGCCTCAGAGTCTTAATCTCCAGTTTACAGATGAGGTAACAGGCAGTGAGAAGTGAAGTGACTTGCCCAAAGTCACACAACAGACAAGTGATGGAGCAAGGATTAGAACCCACATCCTCTGACTTCCAGGTCTGTTCTCTAATCACTAGGCCACACTGCTTCTCCAAGACAGATCCAAGAAACTCTCGAAGGATTTAGCAGCTACTGAGAATGAGGGTTGGAGTAGAGTAAGGAGCCTAGGATGATGCCAAGGTTTTAGGCTTCCAGCACAGACAAGATGGTGGTGATATCAACAGAGACGGGATAGATAGGAAAAGAGGATTTAGGAAAGAAGATGAGAAATTTAGTTTTAGGCATCTTGAGCTTAAGGTGCCAAGTGGAGATGTTTTGGAGGTAAGAAAAAAAGTCAAAATTGATGAGGAGGATTGAGAGATGGAAACTGAAACCACCCAGGCAGATAAGCTCCCAAACAGAGTATGAAGTGAAAAGTATAAAGACCCCAGAAGAGAATTCTGAGGGACACCAATAGTTGGGGAATGACTGGTGGAGAGGAGTCAACAAGTAAGACTGAAGGGAAGCAGTCAGAGTAGTAGGAGAAGCAGGTGAATACCTTGTCTGATAGGTTTCAGGGTCCAGGAAGTGGATAAAAGAGTGGAAGAGGCAAGGAGGGATTTGGGGAAATTCTCTCCTCTTTGTACATATTGTAAAAACCAAGTACCTGACAGGGTCATAATGTGTTAGGCAGGGAAGTAGTGGGGGCCTTTTTTTTTTCCGGTGCTTGTGAAGCATTTACTACATGTGCCAAGCATTGTACTAAGCACTGAGGTAGATACAAACTAATCAGGTTGGACACAATGTCCCACACGAGCTCACGGACTTAATCCCCATTTTACATATGAGGTCACAGGCACAGAGAATAATAATAATAATGATGGCATTTGTTAAGCGCTTACTATGTGCCAAGCACTGTTCTAAGCTCTGGGGTAGACACAAGCTAATTAGACTGTCCCACATGGGGCTCACAGTCTTAATCCCCATTTTACAGATGAGGCAACTGAGGCACAGAGATACCAACTCTGTTATATTGGACTCTCCCCAAAGCCTTTCGTACAGTGCTCTGTACACAAGTGCTCAATAAATGTGATTAAACTCTCCCAAGGATTCAGCACAGGGCTCTGCATATGGTACTAATAATTGATTAAAAAAGAATTATTTAAGGAAAAGATGAAAATAATCACCATTGTGCCCAGTATAAGAAATAAACAGTTGAGCCATTTTATGAAGCAAAGGAGCTTTACATAAATGTTGCAACTTTTAGGGCGGCCATAAAGCTTGTCATTGCCATGGAATGTGCATGTCAACTGCTATTGGGAAGAGGAGAGGGGCAATGTTCATTAAGTGCCAACTTGCCAAGAGGCAGGGAGATAGAGAAAAACCTGTTTTGACATCTTTTGCAGCTTTCCTCCAAACTGGTGCCTTTTTATTTGGTGAGTGTGGGTGATAAGAACTAGGAAAAAAGAAAAAACCTTAGCTGACACCAAAGAGGAGGAACCCAGTAACTTTTTTCTTACCATGAATAGCTTGAGTGGAAAGGCATTAAGTCAACATTACTCCCAATATGGCCCTAAAGGACGTCTATGTCTAAAAGGTGCTTGACCCTGAATGTTTATTGCTACTTTTAAATGATCACTTTACACTTCATGCAAGGATTTCTAAGCACTCTGCCCAGAATTTAATATGGTGACCATTTCCCTCGTAGAAAATGGAGGGGAAAGAAGGGCTCAGTGACTTGCTTAGCTCATACAATAATATTTCAAAGTCAAAATCCAGGACTTGGACTTCTGCCTCCTGAACTTGAACTTTGGTCACAAGTTCATGCCCTCTTCTCCTATAAACAGGAAATTTTTTATTCATCATTTTAACAAAATAATTGGGGGGAGCAAGAGGGCAGGGGAGAGTTTGGCCCTACAAAGAAATACTTGTCATGAAAAGCTAGGAAACTGGATGACTAAGTTTATAGATGTGAGAGCACATTTCTATTTAACCTTTCACCTACCTGGCCTCTAATCTTGTCCTTATCTGTGCTCATATGCTGTTCCTTCTTTTCCAACCATTTCCACTATGAGGCCCCAACTACTTCTCATCTCAATCAGCCCCTCCTTCCCTATGCTCTCGCTTAATGATGAATGTTACTCAAAGTTGGTTAGCACCATTCTCCCTTAAAGACTGGAAATGGTTGCTTTTTTCAAGAATCACCCTCCACCTCAACTGCCTTTGTGCATATGTGAATGGAAAGGGAGAGAAGGGGTGATGAGACCATGATTCATGATTAAAAGGAGATGAGTGAGAAACGAAGGTGGGTGTGGGAGCAAGAAAAGCAAGAAGAGGGGGAGGATTAATTGAATCAAGCCAATATAAACTATAAAGATTTTGATTTGTTTCCGAAATAGGACCGAGTTTACAGCTGGTTCTTACTTGTTAGCAACCAGTTCACTCATCCCTCTCTAAATCCTTATTCATTAATCTCCATAGTGAGAGCAGGTAGAATGTGTTTGTCAAATCAACTGGATATGTGTCAAAACCTGTTCTCTGTTAAGAGTTTTGAGAGAAAGCATGTGTGCCATATATGGAGGCATACAGAATTGCCATTTTGAGGATGTGATGGTTATGTGGGGAGCAAAAAAGAGGGCCCTCAGGTTATGATGTCAAAAGAGTGCTTAGCACATGGAACAAAAAGGAGTTCCTTGATGATGATGTCACAAAGTAGAAGCTATCTGCAGGCTTAGACTGATCTGAACCAGATAAGGGGAGAGGGGCCAGTTTTCATGGCTGCTAGACAATTTGGGTTCTCTGCCAGTGAGGTCTGCTGGGGTGGTGGGGGTGGTACACATATGTTCTGGCTGCTGGAAGCTATTAGAGTCCAGGTGAGCCTGGGATGGACATGTGAGAGTTAAGGAGTGGGGGTGAAGAGAGAGAGAGAGAGAGAGAGGGAGAGAGAGAGAGAGAGAGAGAGAGAGAGAGAGAGAGAGAGAGAAGCAGTGTGCTCTGTGGTTTACTTTTATGTGTGTGTATATGTATACATGTATTTATTCTGTGTGTGCATGTTTTCCAGTTTGGGAAGCTTTGGGGTTCAGGGCATGCTCTCAACAAAAATGTACCTCATTTTCACTGGCTTAGCTGAAGTGTTTATCAATGCCCTCTAAATTCACATAAATAGAAAATAATCAGAGGCCTATTTCCTAAAAAAGGATAAATCCTGAGTCCTTATTTCCCTTACAGAGAGGCCATGGCCAAGGTCAAAGGGGTAATCATTTCTTATGCTCCTGCTCTGATCCTAATTATGTACTGATATCCATTACTAGGAACAAACACTCAGAACCCAAGAGTTATTTGCACTTCAGTTTTTTTTATATTAAATAGATGTAAAACTGACATTGGTGGAAATACTTCCTGATCGTACTGTTCATGCAGGCTTTCAAAATCACATCGCTTAACTCATTTGCGGAGAATTTATATTTTTACAATACTTCAGATCTCTCTAGTGGAGCTCAAGAGAGAAGTTAGCTCAACGTCCAGTCACGTTTGTTATTACATAGGATATCCCAAACCTAATCGTTTGTCACAAAGGGCAGAAAGACCAATAATTTACCTTTTCTTCCAGGTGTCTGAGCCAAGTAAGCAAGCATGGAAACACTGCTCTTGGTTTCAAGCAGATCCTGCCAGAGGAATAAGCAGACCATGTTCCAGTGTCTTAGAAAATTAATGCGTAGTACTTGATTTATTGTTGTTTCTGCTGGGGGTGCAAAACCAAATTGCACAGCTCTCTTCTGTGGAAACCTGCAGAGGGATGTGTCATCAAGTTTATAACAGCTCATCACCCCTGCCCCCCTTCTTGCAGGGATGAGAATAGAGATTAACATGTTTTACTGCCAAATAGCTACTCTGAAAGTTACAGACTTGAAAGTTTGATTTTAAAAAAAGGTTTCCCAATCAATGTAAATTTGCCTGCACCTTCTTGATATTTATGAAAATTGTTTTTGTTGACCACATGCAAATTCTGACTTTGTTAGTCCATATGCTATCACCTAAGTAATCAGTAACTACCTGATTCCTCACCTGCCTTTATTCAAGATAATTGATTCTACTGACACTCCCCATATATTCCCATTATTCAAAACCCAGTAGGTTTCAAATACTCATCTTTCCCAAACTACTCCTTCCTACATTGCCCACATCTTCCAAACCAGAAAATAAAGGATGAGGAAAAAAATAAGAACAAGTTCAAACATTAAGGAGTATTATATGAATGTGGACAGTGTATTCACGTTCAGTAAGTAGTTTGAGGACTTTGAAGAACATGTGAGTTTTTTTGGAAACACAGAAGAAAATTGGCTTTCAACTATTAAATGTCCAAGTGGGTTCTTGTACTAGTTAACGATAATGATAATATTACTAATAATATTTGCTAAACACTTGCTATGTTCCAAGCACAGTACTAAGCACTGGAATAGATACAAGTTAATCAGATCAGACACAGTCTGTCCCATATGCGGCTCACAATCTAAGGGAGAGGGAGAACAGACAATGGATACCCATTTTACAGATGAGAAAACTGAGGCATTAAGAAGTTAAGTGACTTGCCCAAGGTCACACAGAAGGCCAGTGGCAGAGTCAGGAGTAGAATCCTGGTGCTCTTTCCACGAGACCATGCTGCTCTTCTTCTTCTCTAATGTAAAGGAGTCCTCATACAATTTAATCTAATTCAATTAAAATAATGATACCCTTCATACTGCTCTGGACCTGAAAAATGTATTAAATAGTTCTTATGTATTAATTTCCCATGATTAAACATTTACATTTTTCACCAAGACAACCAGCAATTACAATGCCTCGAACTAATAAAGAAAAATTAGGATTAAGAATCATCATAAAGCTCCACATGAATATGCGTCTTCAAAAAGCCAAGGCATGATTTATTGTAATGAGGGGCGTGCTGTTTTTCTACCCCCCCTCCCAAAAAAAGAACCAGTAGGTAACAGACTCTCATCATACTGGACTACAAGTTTTCCTGGCAGGGAAGGAGGGGTGGCTGAAGGATCCATAATGGAGAATTAAAACAACTCTTAAAGGAACAGAGCAACTTTTACAGTCCAGAACCCTCTTTAGAGTTAATGAAAGCAAGCACATTTATGTTTCTAAAGTAAGATTACTAAGGATAGATTTACCATAAAAATGGAAGCCTAAACCAGGTCATTCATAAAAGATGCATAAAGCCATCCCAGTATGGTAAGGTCTCATGCCAGCTCAGCAAGCTAAAGAGCAGGGAGTGTGGGAAACAAATGCCCCAGGAACTCTTAGGCTAGGATACTCATGAAGGAGTCTGAGCATGCTCTGAATAATAATAATTATGGTATTTAAGTACTCATTATGTGTCAAGCACCATACTTAAGCACTGGGGTGGACACAAATTAATCAGGTCAGACATAGTCCATGTCCCTCATGGGGCTCACACTCTAAGTACAAGGGAGAACATTCTCATTTCACAGATGAGGAAACTGAGGTCCAAAGAAGTTAAGTGACTTGCCCAAGGTCACATAGCAGACAAGGGGCAGAGCCAGAATTAGAACCCAGGTCTTCTGATACCTAGGCCCATGCTCTTTCCACTAGACCAGAATATGACAGTATGTCTGGAACAGAAACTCACAAAAACATAGTTTTAGATTAAAACATTTAGGAAGGGTGGTTCCCTTGGTTCTGCCCAAGTAGAGTTCATGCTTCCCCTTGATTATTGCACCATTATAGCACTGCAAATATTTTGGGGCCCATATTCTTGTGTTTTAGTGGGGGGTCTACTGCAAATACCATTTATTGAAGAATATCAGTACCGAGCAGGAGAAGGCAACACTTTATGTAGAAAACTCTAAAATATTAAAATATTTGAGAAGTTTCTGTTTAATGCAGAAATAGATGGGCAATGACTGGAAGTTTTAGGGGAGTGGTTAGACATGCCCAAAACAATGTTTTAAAAAAAAAGATCCAAGGCACCATTGTAAAGATTGTAAATTGTACATTTTAAAGCAATGCAAAGTATGATTGGGGAGAGGAGAGGCTGGAAGCAGGGAGATCAGTGATGAGGGTTATGTAATAGTCAAGGCAGGAAATGACAAGTGATTGAACCAGTGTGGTAGCAGTTTGGACAGAGATGAAGGGGAGGATTCTAAAAATGTTGTGAAGATATAACTGACAGGATTTGGTGACTGAATATGAGATGAATCAAGGATAGTGGCAAGAACATAGACTTGAGAGATTGGGTGGATGGTCATGTCAACAATGATGGGAAATTGTGGGGAGAAGATGGTTTGAGTGGAAAAATGAGGAGTTCTTCTTTGAACATGTTAAGTTAAAATTGATGGTGGTACATCCAAGTAAAAATGTATTGAAGGCAGGAGGACATGTGAGTCTGCAGAGATTACAAATTATAAAAATTAATTTAATACCTATTTCCCCCTCTAGACAGTAAGGTCACTGTGGACATGGAATATGTCTGCCAATTCTATTCTATTGTACTCTTTCAAGTGCTCTGTGCATAGTGAGCATTCAATAAATAGCACTGATCAATTGATTGATAAGCATTTAACCTCAGAACCAAATTCAAAAGACCCAATGCTCAGGGCATTATTTCAGCAAATAGTGGCCTTCCTCACAGAACGGTTATCCCACAAGAAGAAACCACTTTCATGGAGATTTCTTATCCTCCCTCCAAGGCTTACAACTCATAGGATCTCATATTAGTTACCTTATTTTAGGATGACACAGGAGGACAGCACAGGAAGAGGAAATGACTGGAAAGAAGGTTGAAGGATTGGGACTTTTCATTTTACCAATAAAGCACTGGAAAAAGTGTCATTACAAACCCTAAAAATTGCTTGCAAGATCAGACAGTTGTTTTCAGCACAAGTGAGCACTATAACAAAAGATAGAAATATATTTCTCTGAACCATCTTCAGTGTAATAAAAGTTTGATGCTGCTCAACTGCTCATAGTGTCATATGGTACATTTTGCTTTCTAAGCACTAAGTAAAACAGTGAAATAGGCTCTAAGCATTTGAAGATTTATTTAACTCTGTGAAGTGTTGTGGGCTGTAATTTGTATGGAAGATATTATGAAAGAAAAGTTGGATGGAATTGAATTGTAGCATATCTATTTGTTCATGTACTCTGAAGTGTGTTAGGTGCGCATATGGCCTGCACATTTTTAGAAAATGTATCCCTTGGTGTTGAGGTAGATGCTTTTGACATCTTTCAACTAAACGTGGAGAGACGGAAGTTACTAAGGAAATGAGAAATAAGAACTACAGATGATTTTTATAACTCTCGTCAGAATTAGCAAACCATTTCAATCTATTTTTCCTATCCCATTCTACCAGGAATTCACAAAAATAGATATTTAATGGAACTGTGAATGTTCAAAGATGATGGCTTTCACTGGGAAGGACATATGCATAGGGAGAAGAAAAATTGATCTAATCAATTCTTAATTACAACTGGCAGGATAACAGTAGTAACAATTATATCCGTTAAGCACTCATTACAAGTGAAACACTGTACTAAACACTGAGGTAGTTACAAGATAATCAGGTCAGACACAGTCTCTGTCTCACATGGGGCCCACAGTCTAAGAGGGAGGGTGACCAGGTGCTGAATCTCTCATATTGATGAGGTTGCTCTCCCGATCTCCTTCACAGAACTACTTTGAAGGAGATTCATTCATTCAATAGTATTTATTGAGCGCTTACTATGTGCAGAGCACTGTACTAAGCGCTTGGGATGAACAAGTCGGCAACAGATAGAGACAGTCCCTGCCGTTTGACGGGCTTACAGTCTAATCGGGGGAGACGGACAGACAAGAACAATGGCACTAAACAGCGTCAAGGGGAAGAACATCTCGTAAAAACAATGGCAACTAAATAGAATCAAGGCGATGTACAATTCATTAACAAAATAAATAGGGTAACGAAAATATATACAGTTGAGCGGACGAGTACAGTGCTGTGGGGATGGGAAGGGAGAGGTGGAGGAGCAGAGGGAAAAGGGGAAAATGAGGCTTTAGCTGCGGAGAGGTAAAGGGGGGATGGCAGAGGGAGTAGAGGGGGAAGAGGAGCTCAGTCTGGGAACGCCTCTTGGAGGAGGTGATTTTTAAGTAAGGTTTTGAAGAGGGAAAGAAAATCAGTTTGGCGGAGGTGAGGAGGGAGGGCGTTCCAGGACCGCGGGAGGACGTGACCCAGGGGTCGACGGCGGGATAGGCGAGACCGAGGGACGGTGAGGAGGTGGGCGGCAGAGGAGCGGAGCGTGCGGGGTGGGCGGTAGAAAGAGAGAAGGGAGGAGAGGTAGGAAGGGGCAAGGTGATGGAGAGCCTTGAAGCCTAGAGTGAGGAGTTTTTGTTTGGAGCGGAGGTCGATAGGCAACCACTGGAGTTGTTTAAGAAGGGAAGTGACATGCCCAGATCGTTTCTGCAGGAAGATGAGCCGGGCAGCAGAGTGAAGAATAGACCGGAGCGGGGCGAGAGAGGAGGAAAGGAGGTCAGAGAGAAGGTTGACACAGTAGTCTAGCCGGGATATAACGAGAGCCCGTAATAGTAAGGTAGCCGTTTGGGCGGAGAGGAAAGGGCGGATCTTGGCGATATTGTAGAGGTGAAACCGGCAGGTCTTGGTAACAGATAGGATGTGTGGGGTGAACGAGAGGGACGAGTCAAGGATGACACCGAGATTGCGGGCCTGCGGGATGGGAAGGATGGTCGTGCCATCCACGGTGATAGAGAAGTCTGGGAGCGGACCGGGTTTGGGAGGGAAGATGAGGAGCTCAGTCTTGCTCATGTTGAGTTTTAGGTGGCGGGCCGACATCCAGGTGGAGACGTCCCGGAGGCAGGAGGAGATGCGAGATCTCAAAGGGAGTGTTGCGGGTGAAAATATTCTCCAGGGTTCTGGATGTAGCTGCATAGTAATACTTACACATCTCTGAGCCCTTCTACATGCTGGTCTCCTCCTTCCTTGGGGAGAGATTAGGTGTCAACCAGGAGTATATTTAGGTAGAAATGTTAAGGTATTTTACAGGACAGAGGGTCCAGAAAACCTCGACCATTTGGGCATCATTTTTACTAACTGTGGTATTTGTTAAGGGCTTACTTGGTAGCAGGCACTGTATTAAGCGTTGGGGTAGATATAAGATAATCAGGCTGGACACAGTCCATGTCCCACATAGCACTCTCAGTCTCAATGCCCCTTTTACAGATGAGGTAACTGAAGCACAGAGAATTTAAGTCATACAGAACACAGCAGACAAGTGGCAGAGCGGGGATTAAAACCTAGGTCCTTTGACTTCCAGACCCATATTCTATCTACTAAGCCACACTATTTCTCATTTCCACAACTTCCTAGGTAAAGAGTATTTTCCACATTTTATAGGCAACCTAAGGGTTTTGTTGACTCACCTGATTTCATAGGGGAAAAGCAGTGACCTATCCAGGACTGAAATTTTCAGCCCTGGAAGTCTTAGGCTCCAGCTTGACTACTGAGACATGCTGACTCTCCAGATTTCCATTTGGGAAAAAATAAATAAAAGTTTTCAAAATGTCCAGAACTGCTTTTCATTTATAAATGTTTTGTTTTTAAAAACTCCTTACATTCTCTTTTGAAAAGCGAAATAATTTTCTCCCTTTGGACAAGTTAACGCCGATAATACATTTTGCCTAGGTATGATTCTCAGAATTCAGCCTTTTTAACAGCTTCTAAATGTATTTCCTGTTACACTGTTACTCTATACATCTCCGTATGCATGCATGGATGCCTTTATGTATACATAAGGGCATAGACATGTATTACACTGTTACTTCCATCTATCTGTAATTTATTTTAGTGCCTGGGTCCCGTTAGATTGCAAGATCCTTGAAGGTAGGAATCATGTCTACTAATTCTACTTGAGTGTTTAGTCTATAAAGTGCTGCTTAGTCCAGTGTTCTGCACATAGTTAGCACTTGACTGATTGCAGTTTCTACATACGTTATAAGTAGAAATCACTTTTCACTCTAGCATTCAAGACATATTGAATGTACACATCCTAAGCGCACAACATGCAAAAACATATAGCTCGTACTTTCTAATACTACAAAATTTCAGATCACTGCAGAATTCTAATACTGTTCTCAAAAATGTCAACTAAACCTCTAGATTTGGAATCCTCTTTAAATTGTAGACTATTTCAGTCAATCAACAGAACGTATTGAGTGCCCATTCTGTTCAGGGCCCTGCACTAAGCACTTGGGAGAGTTTAAGAGAAGCAAAAAAGACACAATCCCTGCCCTCCGGAATTACATTCTAATAGGGGAGGTGGGGAGAGCAGAGGAAAACACAAGGATATTGCTAGTCATACCAAGCGGATGGAAAAATTAATCGGTGAACAAATGCATTAATAAAGTGGTAAATGTAGATCGATACATTCAGCAGTGCTGAAGATGGCTGTTGAAATGTTCCAATGTCAGGTGGAGGAAACCAATCAGGAAATGTTTCCTGGAGGATATGGGATTTCAAAAGGGCTTTGATGGCTCAAATGTCCCAGTCTGGATAATAAGACCAAAGTTTTCCAGTCAAATTAAAACTAAAAATTGTTTGGTAATCTTCAGTTTTAAACCAGCTCTGATCACTATTACAGTTACTGAGCACTGTCACACCCCTGTCTTTAAGCATAATTGATCAAATTACACACCACAAAAGAAAGTCCTTGTTAAGTGATAATCACTTTGCTCAAACAGCTGGGAGTGAGTTAACACTTGTGAATTAGTCATTCCTACAAATAGTTTAAAGAAAAGGCAGTTCCTGCCATGATACCTTAAATAGTAGAGAATTGAAAAATGGGGAAGCAGAGTATCACACAGTGACATAGCAATGGGAGATCACTTCAATAGAAAAGAAGTCTGGTGGGTATTAATTGGAAGAGGGATTGCTCTCCTAAAACAAAAGATTTGAGAAAACTAGGACATATGGAGAGAGAATCAAAAATACAGACACACCATGTGTGTGAATTTACCAAGACATACAAATTCTGATTAAAGAAAATGTAGTATCATTGATAGATCAGTAGACAGTCTAGCTCTGATATTTGTGGACTGTGAACTATTTGAAAGTATTTTAGGTTGAAGTATTTTATAATGCACACAACAGAGAGTTTGCGAGGAGTGAGTTAAAATTTTAGAGCATGGAAAAATGGCATGGCTTAAATGCAAATGTCTGCAGTCATGGTAATAAAATACTCTTTGACCTCATTGGGTTAAAGAAGCACCACTTACATGTACAATAAGTGTTAAATAAGCCCTGGGTAATTTTCCAGTTTCTTGTGAAGGGAAAATTAGAATTGCTGAGTAAAGAAAGATTAATGAAACAGTTGTATCTCTAGCTCTACATTGTCTCCTCATTTCAAAGAGTGGTTTGTTTTCATCTAGCTTTCTAGATACCCAGTAGCCAAATACCATTTAACTCCTTGAGTTGACAGTTTTGCACATTTGATTCTGGCCCTTCTGGATTACAGTTAAAACACTATACTAGTAGCAGAGTTTCATAATTTTTCTAAGGCAAAATCATTTGCTTCAGAAGACACTGAGTAGTCCACACGATATTAAAATGTGCCATTTTAGAGCATCTGGGCTGGTGCTTGGAACGTAATGAAATCATTTCACATTGAAGAACATTTCTACACTGGAACAAAGAGAACACTATTGCTGTTGTGTCTACATCGAAATGTTTGTTTCAATTCTTGTCTGTCCATCTCCCCCGATTAGACTGTAAGCCCGTCAAAAGGCAGGGACTGTCTCTATCTGTTGCCGACTTGTTCATCCCAAGCGCTTAGTACAGTGCTCTGCACATAGTAAGCGCTCAATAAATACTATTGAATTGAATGAATTATGTCAAACAGTACTTTGAGATCATGACAAACTGAAACCAACTCAAATGGGAATTCTATAAATTAGAAATATTTTTTAGAGCTGGACCTTGCCTTATGTTTCTCTGGCTTATCAAAATCTACACCTGGGCCTACACCTACCTCCCACACAGGCTGAGAAAAAATACTGCTTGCGTGTGAGACTGAGAAAAATATACAGCTGTTGGTAACGTCACGAGGGTTTCCCTCACGTGGCTGTCAGTCTCCATAGGAACCCTCAACCAACAACCTGCAAACAGTTACCTAAATTTCATTACACACACCAACAGAACTCCCACAGAGAGAATCCTTATTTATATTTCCGTTGCCATAGTATCCATTTCTGCTGTGATCGCCTGAGACATACGTGTGTGTGTGTGTGTTTACGCATGCACATACGCATGCCCTCACTCTTGGTGGAAGCAAAGGCATGTTTGAAGAGTGGCTGGTCTAATCTATTTGGCAGAAATGATGTATGCAGTTTTTTGCCTAGTGAAAGTTCTGTGGTTGCTTTCAGGATCAGTTGAAAAATTCTTTCAGACTTACTGATGTGAATACTGTATGACCACTTTCCCCCAAGGCAGATTGTTTGCAAATACTGAAACGGGCTTTGGGATTGCATAGATATTAACTCACAAATGGATGAACCAATTTTGCCTAAAGTTTCCAAAAACAGTCACCTTTGGACTGCGATGAAGTACATGATGTTTCAGCCTCAAAAGGAAATTTGAGAAGGAGATTTTAAGTGACTAAAATGAGGAGTTTTTGAATGTGAATCAACATTAACTTGACATCACTGCATTGGATAGAGAGATTATGGTCCAGTGGCTATACCAAAGCCCTGAATTTTATTGTGTAAGAGAGTTTTCTGACTGAGTAGTTTAACAGAGAATTTACCTTAGAATTCAAGATATTTTCACTGAGTCCTAGTTCTTTTTGTAAACTCCATAGATCATTAACACTGTACTCAATTTTTAGACTGTGTCTAATTTTAATGGATTGGGGGGGGTTCTTCAGCATAGGTGTTAGAAGACCTTACTCTATATTATTCAATATCACAAGGTTGCTATATTAGAAATAGGCTACCAATCTGTACTTTTCCCTCATTATATTGCTCCTTTATGAGGGAACTAGAAGGATTTCCCATCCTAGAACACTTCCTGATGATCCATCCACTTGAAGCCAATTAGAAAATTGCTGATTTTATGGCACTGTGTAGTTAATTTGCATTTAGATATTTTTATACAGATGAGTTTTAAAGCATATGTGAATAATGATCTCAGGCTCACTTCAAGTGTGCCCATCTACTTCTTTGTACCTAACCTTTTCACATCCATGATTTCCTTAACACCGTAGTTAAGACCCAAATGTTCAGTTATGGCCTCATAAGTCATGAAGTGGTTACTTCCTGTGGATTCATTACCATCAAATAGCCAAATATGCAAGTTCACATCCATTTTACCTGCAGAAAAACTTGAAGATAGTTATTATATTACTATTGCATCAGCCTCCTTGCTGACTTCCCTGCCTCCTGTCTCTCACCACTCCATTCTGTTGCCCAAATAATTTTTCTTCAAAAACGTTCAGACCATGTTTCCTCACTCCTCAGTAACTCCAGTGGTTGACCATCCACCTCCATATCAAACAAAACCTCCACACCATTGGCTTTAAAGCACTCAATTACCTTGCCCCCTCCTACCTCACTTTGCTCCTCTTCTACTACAACCCAGCCCTCACACTTCATTCCTCTAATACTAATCTTCTCACTGTACCTCGATCTCATCTATCTCACTGCCGACCTTTCAACTACATCCTACCTCTGGCCTGGAACACCCTCCCTCCTCATATCAGACCGATAATTGCTCTCCCCTACTTCAAAGCCATATTGAAGGCACATCTCCAAGAACCTTTCCCTGACTAAACCCTGCTCTCCTCCCACTCCCATCTGCACCACTCTCACTTGCTCCTTCATTCATCCTCCCACCAACCCCCACAGCACATATGTATATATCTTTAATTCTTTTTTTATATTAATGTCTATTTCCCCCTCTAGACTGTGAGCTCCTTGTGGGCAGGAATGTGTGTTTGTTGTTATAGTGTACTCTCCCAAGTGCTTAGTACAGTGCTTTGCACACAGTAAGTGCTCAATAAATATGATTGAATGAATGATTGTAATTTGATCCAAAAATTTATTCTTTGAAAGTCAACAGCATATTTCTAATGTTAGGGTACTTTCCTCAAGAGAAGTTAGAAATGAAAGCCATTATTTCAAGGACTTAACTAATCGTTGGTAAAGATAGGAAATGTTATTAATGAAAAAATAAATCACTATCAGACTATGATTTCATTTTCTCTTGGGGATATGCAGTGGATTATCATCTTGCAAACAGTACCCACAGGGCAGCTAATGAGAGTAATCTATAAGGGGCCATCAATGCATTTCCCACAGAGACTTGAGTGATATGCTGTTAGCATGTAACAGATGCTGTACTTCTACCGGAAGCAGTCTAAATCTATTGGCGATATAGCATTTCCTAATAGGTAATGCTCTTTCATATCTACAATTTTTTTTTGTAATTTTCTGTAACCTTTCAGAATATTTTGGGGACAAAAGGATATTCTTTTATATAATGTTCTATGAGGGAAGATGCAACATCAAACAAGCCATATGTTGTAACTGCAAAAGATGAAACTGAAACAAAGAGAAGGAGAAACTAGCAAGACTAAACTGGGGGAAAAGAAATATGCGCATTTTGGCCTAAAATCTGAAAGCAGATGAAGAACAAAGTCTAGACTGTAAGATCACTGTGGACAGGGAATGTATCCATTATATTGTGTTGTACTCTCTGAAACAATGTACAGTGTCCAACACACACTAAGAGCTCAAATACAATTGATTGTTGTCAATTTGGGCATTACAGGAGTCACAAAGGAGAAGCTGCTTGCAAGTGATGAGTCTGTGTGAAGTGAATGTTCAAGCAGAGTGAAACCTTGGTTAAATATTTCAGTGTTTTAGTAGAATTACCATCCCAAGCAGCAGCAACCCTGTCTATTGAAAGGCCCTAAGCTGCCTCAAAGGGCCCCAGTGACCATGAGAGGCAAAGAGGTAGGGAGGTTCTGATTCTTATACTCAACCTCTACCACCAATAGTTACAGAAATTTAATGAGGCCATCACATTTAGTGAATGCTCAGAGAGGGTTTTGGTGCTCCATGCAACTGGAAGTTAGGATTAAATCAGGTTGAAGTGCTGATGGTGAAAATGGCACTAGTTACAGAAAAAAAGGGAGGCCATTGACTCCCAGTGGACTCTAACTACAGGATATTCTTACCTGTCCATTTCACCTCCTTCCAGTCCCTTGTCCTGCTTAGAGTAGCCATAAAGGCCAAAGGATTCCAGGAAGTTACTGGAGATCGCCCTTTGTTTCCTAGGAACAAAGGAACATCCCAAGCACTTAATACAGTGCTCAGCACACAGTAAACACTCAATAAATGATTGACTGAGCAAGGGCAGCAGTTGCAAGCTCTTATGAGTAAGAATGTATTTCCTTTCAGGTGGTTCATTTGTTGCAAAGAACCAGATAATTCTAATTTGGGTATGAAGGTCAAAGAAAACTCGGGTTCTGTTCCACCACCTATAAGACCTAATGTGAGACATATTTGTGTTGATTTTCAGCCAGGGTAGAGGGAAAAAACTTCATAGATGTGGCAGCAGTAAAAAGAAAAAGCTGCTCATCTTCCTCTCCCTCCTTCTGTACCTTCTCTCTAGTAGGTGTGATTGCAGTCTCCGGTTCTGATATCAGCGTGGCTTAGTGGAAAGAGCACGGACTTGGGAGTCAGAGGTTATGAATTCTAATCCCACCTCCACCACTTGTCAGCTGTGTGACTTTGGTCACTCCACTTCTCTGTGCCTCAGTCACCTCATCTGTAAAATGGGGATTAAGACCGTGAGCCCCACATGGGACAACTTAATTACCTTGTATTTACCCCTGTGCTTAGAACAGTGCTTGGCACATAAGTGCTTGACAAATATAACCACTATATTTGATCTTGCAGTAGATAACCTTCCCAGAGGCCCCCAGGGGATCATAGCTGGTGAAGTGCCCTGCTCAGTGAAGCAGGACAAATCTTTCCCTTCCATGTTTGCTATTAGTGGCAGCCTACAGAAGATATACAAATTTAATAGGAAGGCATGTTGATTTGGGCCTCTTCTCCCAAATAAGTATCACCTTAGTGCTTCACTTTTGGAGGGAACATTTAATGGAAGAAAATAAAAATAAAAGCAGGAAGAAAAAATAAAAATCAGGAAGAAAAGGAAAAGACTCCAAAAAGGGCCATTAATCCAAAAAACAGCCAGAACCCTAACTGCAACTGGAGTTTGAGCCCTGCTCCAAAAATGACAACCCAGACCAACACCAAAAAGCTGTGAGAACAATCTTCAAAGGACCTACCTCCTTCCTGGGCCCCTTCACTGCCACTTCTCCTTGGACCTCAACAACTGCTCCTACTTGATATTATGTGAATTATATTAACCTTGGGCCTCCAACACAAAAAAATTAACCCACACCCAAAAATACTCAGCAACAAGCATCAGCAGATCCAACATTCCAACCTTCAAATTAAGGTAACTCAGCTAGGAGATTTATCAGCTGCTTCCAAAACTGTAACTCCTAACATCAAAACCACTGCCACCTTCTGGGACACAAAGAGCTCCTTCCCAAACTGCTGGAGCTAAGTGGTCATTCCTTCATTTTACCTCTCCCTTTTTCCCACTCTGCCTGCAGCCCTCCCTGAATGCACAGTGGGGAATGCAGAGCAGGTGGGACTGTTTGACACCGTGGTAATGAAGGCTCATCTTTTTGCATACCAGCAACTGCTGCCTTCATATCAACTCAGCCATCTGTTTGCTCCTGAATATTCACATCTTTGCTCTCAGGGATTCAAGTACCTGCATTTAAATTCAACAGTAAGGAATCATCAGATTAAGCACTTATTGCTGCTAACAAACTCCCCTCAAACCTGCCCTAGCCCTGATGTGCCCTTCACAGTAGATAGCCCCATCCTTCCTGACTCCAGAGCCCATAAGCTTGGGTTTGGATATTTGATATGTCTCCCCATCTAGACTGTAAGCAAGAAACATCTCTGCCAAATCTGTTATATGGTATGCTCCCAAGAGTTTATTGCACTGCTTGGCATATAGTAATCACTCAAGAAAAAATATTAATTGATCAATTATGCCCCATTTAATCTCCATACTCACCATAATTTATCTTGATGCACAAGCTGACATCCTCATGACCACCTTCTCCACTGAACTCAACTCCCTTATTCCTCTGTTGATCTCATACCACTAACCCTCGCCTCTGTCTAGTCCCTCCCCCCTCCTGCCCACCCCCCCCACCACTTCAACTCTCCAATCTTTTACAGCAGTAACTAAAAAGAAGAGCTCCTGCCACCTATCAAAATCTACTCCCCTCCACCTGCCTCCAGTAGGGCCTCATTAAATACCACTGATTGATTGACCTAGTGAACCTTTCTTTTTTTTTTGGCCACATTGCTTTTTATGCTCACCTGTTTACCTCCTATTTGAGTTGGAGATTTTTCCCAGATGATTGTGTTAAAAACAGCATTCTGAGCATAGCAGCTTTTGATCTAAATGACTCTGTTTTTGTCTCAGGAGGTCCTCCATTTCAGGTGGGATGTATATCACATCTGCAAATTCCAAATTCCGGGGGACAGGAGATTGCTTCTTTCCCAAAACAGATAAGGCCTGCTTGGACAGGAGATTGCTTCTTACCCAAAACAGATAAGGCCTGCTTGAAGAGTCTCTTTTGTCATTGAAGAAAACACATTGTCCGAGTTCTTTTGTGATTGGCTACTTCTCCTATATGTTGCAAAGAAAGGCACAGCCAAACAGGAGAGGGGGCCGTTGTGTCACCCGTACCTCTCTGGAGGTGAACGGGCACTCGGTCACCTTCCTCCCTTTTCTGATCTATCCAACACTGTCTCTGAGTGTTACTTTCCTTACTTGCATCACCACCTTGGGTTCGAATCCTCACTGCCTTTTAGTTCCATTCCCTTTTTGAGTACAATTGTATTCTTCCATTATCTAAGATGTCTTTTTGTTGGCCTTGTTTCAGGTGCCATCCAGCAAAGTGATGATCACAGTTGCCTGTTCAACTTTAAATTTGATTTTAGATCTAATGCCACAGGTTCTTGAATGGATCAATCATATTTATTGAATACCTACTGTGTACAGAGAACTCTATGAAGCACCTGGGAGAATACAAAAGAATTAATAGATACGATCCCTGTGGTCAAAGAGCCTACAATACTACAAATACTCATCTCTTCACAAAGCTGTACCTTTGAGGCTATGTTGAAAGTAACTCAGCTTTCTGTGAGAGAAGACTTCCCCAGCTACAGGCTAATAGACCAATTATCCAAAATCTCACCACCAGTCTGAATCTTCATAAGAATATATGTAAGACAATACTGGTTCAGAACAAATGTCCACCCAGCTCAGCATTCAAAACCTTACAGTGACAACAAGATGTGATGGGTAGAGGAACAGCGTGATGGTAGTTCTTCTTGGGCAGGATTAGTGTATGATTATTTGGAATTTTGGGTTTAAATTCCTTAGTCTTTGGATATTAAATGCAAATCCCATTTTTTTTAAATGTTCTCAAAGGTAATGAAGTCAATGATGGCTTGAAGACCTTGAAAATACACATAGAAGCAGATCTCTAAATGACTGCTGATTCCTTTGGCAAAGTATATGAAAAAATAAAGGGCAAATAATTTTGCCAATGGAAGAGCTACAGAATGGGTCCTGGAATCATGACTGAAACAAACATACCGCACATGATGACACCAAGAAATCGCTGATATTCTTCACTGAACTTGTCATGGAAATGCAGGTCCTGTTTGAATGCTCTCAAGAAGATTAAGTAAATGAAGACAATGTCTCTGGTCCTGAGTTTGCAACCCTCACACTATTATTTTTCCTTTTAATATTAAATCTGTGAAAGAAGTGCTAATTGTGACCTTGCATTCCTGCCTCTGAATGAGGACCAGAAGGAATCCATGGGTAAGAAACTACTTCAGATCAGCATTAGGAATGTAAAGTCATAGAAAATTGAAAGCAGTAAATCTAATTAGGCTAATAATGGAGTCAATAATGCAAATCTAAAAAGGGAACAACCCAGATATAGTCTGTCACCGAATCCTGCCAGTTCAACCTTCTAAACACTGCTAAAACCCAACCTGTCCTCTCCATCAAATTGCTACCACATTATTCAAGCACATATCTTTTTCTGTCTTGATTACTGCATCAGTCTCCTTGCTAACCTCCCTGGTTCCTGTATCTTCCCACTTCAGTCCATACTTCACTCTGCTGCCCTGATCATATTTCTACAAAAGCATTCAGTCCATGTTTCCTCATCCAAGAACCTCATGTGGTTGCCTATCCACCTCTGCATCAAACAAAAACTCTAAAACTTTAAAGCACTCAACCATCTCCTACTTTCCTACCTTATTTCCCTTTTTTCCTACTACAATACAGCCTACATGCTTTGCTCCACCAACGTCACTCACTGTACCTCGATCTCGTCTACCTTGCCGCTGACCCGTCGTCCATGTCCTGCCTCTGGCCTGGACTGCCCTCTCTCTTCATATCCAACAGACAATCACTCTCCCCACCTTAAAACCTTATTAAAAGTACATCTCTTCCAAGAGGCCTTCCCCAACTAAGCCCTCATTTTCCCTTTTCCCACCCTTGCACTTGAATATGCACCCTTTATTCACCCCTCCCTCAGCCCCACAGCACTTATGTACATATCCATAATTTCTTTATTTATATTAAAGTAATAATAATAATAATAATGTTGGTATTTGTTAAGCGCTTACTATGTGCCGAGCACTGTTCTAAGCGCTGGGGTAGACACAGGGGAATAGCACTGGGGTGTTCCCCTCTCTAGACTGTAAGCTAATTGTGGGCAGGGACAGTGTCTACCAACACTGTTATTTTGTACTCTCCCAAGCAAGTACAGTGCTCTGCACAGAGTGTTCTGCAGCACAGGGCTCTGGTTAATAAATAGGACTGATTGATTGATTGATTGATTCAGTGGAATTTATAAGGAACTTTTCTTACACTGGAGATAGGGACCCTCAAAAAAATCATGAGGATAGTCAATGGAGATCATGGAGATCAACATTATGGCACTTTGAACTGTTGTTTGATAGTGGCCAGGCAAAACACAGACCATCTGAACTGGGTGAGCTCAAAGTCTTTTAAAAACAATTCTTTTTGCTGATATTCTCTCCCTCACAGGCTTTAAGATTTGCAGTGTTGCAAACAAAGGAAACAAATGACACCAGGAAAACAGAATTGGGGGGAGGGGACTGAGTGTCTCTCGCAATATGATCTTTAGTTCTTGCTTTCCCACAGACTCGCTGAATGTGTTTGCCCAGAACAATGTGTTTTCCAAACAAACTCTCATAGTAGAATAATCCATTTGGATTTTAAATATGCACCGGTAGGCCTAATGCTTAAAATTCAACTTAATATTATGGCTATTGAGCCATGAAGGTAAAATCTATAATCTTGAAACTATGAAAAACTAGTTGTCTCAGCCCTCTATCCTGTTCCTATTCCTGGATGGTCTTACTATAGCTTCCAGAATCAAGGTAGGCTGTCGGTCAGTGGGGTGTGTGTGTGTGGAGTGGGGGGGGGGGGAGCATGGGAGTTTAGGAGGGACCCCAGAGCTACCACTCTTCTTGGGTAGCAGCTGTCAATCAACAGACTCCTCTACCACTTAGAGGACATGTATGTGGATCCCCTGACCATCTTGTCTGGATGAACATAGAGTTTTTCCAAACTTCATCATCAACAGTGCTTAATAATGAAAGAAAGAAGCACTATCATTCAATCATATTTATTGAGTACTTACTGAGTGCAGAGCACTGTACTAAGCACTTGGGAAAGTACAATGTAACAGAGTTCATAGGCATGTTCCCTGCCCACAAGAAGCTTACAATTTAGAGGAATCTCTAAGCTGTACTAGAAGTGAATATCCCAAAGACAGATTCTGGAAACATTTTTCACCCTGCCATCAGTTTTATCCTATTTAGACTCATGCTCTGGTTGATGCTTGGAAAGTCTTGCTTTCAGGTGATCTGCTTAAAATATTTGGTCACCTTGCCTATAAATGAAAAATGCTTTCAAAGAAAAAAGTTGTTCTTTTTCTTAATCTTCAAAATTGAGAAAAGTAAAAGCCAAAATTAGCATGTGGATCTCTGCTAGTAGTGAGCTGGAATAGTCATGACCGAAAAAACGGATTCACTCAAACAATAGTGGCAGGGAAAGCAGGAGATATTTAGTGATCTCTACCCATGATAGACATGGATCAGCTGAGAAATTATAGAAAGCATCTGAACCAAGCATCCTTCCAAACCCTGGGCTCGATTCCTGTGAGTGTCATTTGTGCTCGGGGAATTGTGAAAATGTTATTACCTAATGATCCCCTTAGAAAAATGTCATGTTTTGGGGTTTTTTATTATTTTTCAGTGGTTACCTGTTCAGCACTTACTGTGTGCCAGGCACTGTATTAAGAGCTGGGGTAGGTAAGCTCATCCCTCTAGAGTGTAATCTTGTCCGCGTACGCTTTAAGCTAGCTGTAGGCAGGGAATGTATCTATTTATTGTTGTCTTGTACTCTCCCAAGCACTTAGTACAGAGCTGTGCACACAGTAAGCTCTCAATAAATACAATTGAATGACAATGAATAAGATAATCAGGTTGGACACAGTCCTCATCCCACATGGGGCTGATAGTCCAAGTCAGAGGGAGGAGGATTTGATCCCCATTTTACAGACTAGCTAATCAATCAATCAATCATATTTATTGAGTGCTTATGGTGTGCAGAACACTATGCTAAGTGCTTGGGAGAGTACAACGTGACAAAGTTGGTAGTAGGCACATACCCGGCCCACAACAAGCTCACAGTCTAGAGGTAACTGAAGCACAGAGAGGTTAAGTGACTTGCCCAGGGTCACTCAGCAGACAAGTGGAAAAGCTGGGATTAGAACCCAGGTCCTCTGACTCCCGGGCCCATGTTCTTTAAACTAGGCCACGCTACCTCTCAATGTATTGATATATATGCACTTGCCTAAATGTATATTGATGTATATTGATTAGACTAATTTTGGTGACAGCCCAATTCACATTGAAGTGTTTTGGAATTGTTTCAATATGACCCTCAAATCTCAGTGACAAAGTCAAGGCCAATTCAACTTATTTATCTAGCTGTGCCACTTTTCCTCAAAGGGGAAGTAATTCAAATCAAATTTGAACAAAGGAGCTGTATCGATAATCCAAATATACCTGCATAAGATACACTGGTTTTGATTATATCAGTTCAGTTCATTTGTTCCTGAGATATAAGATAGTTTTCCTCAAAGTGGTAATACCCTAGGCCCGGGCAGGACAGGAACTTCCAGGAGAGCTTCAGAACCTGGAAGGGGCTAGAGGAACCCCACCATTTTCCGGGCTGGGCTATGGAGTTGTGTCCTGCCAGAAGGGTCATGGGGGGAAAGGCAAATAATTGAAGCTGCCATCTTGGCTCCACTTCCAACAGCAGTCCAGCTCCTGGGGGTAGGGGGGGCAGGGGGAGCAGACTAGCTGCAGCTATTGTCCCAGCCCCCCAAAAGCTTCACCTTCACGGTGCCAATTCCATCGCACTGCTGACTTCCTTCATTTCCCCGGAGCTGGTGCCCCAGAAAGAAAATAATGTTTGACCCAAACAATAGAGTATAGTTTGCTTTGTATTGACCCAGCCAGAGAATTAAAGCACCTCGAATCCCTGGGCCATTCCTTTGAGAGGCTGCCAGTTGCTCTTGGCAGGCACAGTTACCCAAAGTGAGCATTTGTGTATAGACAAGTAGGCTGGTTAATTCAGGGGGCTGCTCAAGGGACTGTCATTTTGGCAGCTCTAGTAGACCATGTGATGAGGCTTGAAGTCTCAGGAGCTTTCACACCCAATCGGACTCAGAGAGCAAATTCCCCCTTTGTAATGGAGATGGCCACCCTAGAGTTGCCACCTGGGGCCTGTGATGCAGCTCCAACTCAGTACTCAAGATAGTTTGAATTTACCAGTTTGTCTTTCCCTGAGGCATCGCTGCCATCTGAGATGAAAACTCGCTTCCATCCTTTAGAAAATTTTCTTTGCATAGACTTGCTAAATGTAAGTTCTTTCTTTGGAGGAAAGAGTTATGTAAGCTTGTTGTGGGTAGGGAACATGCCTACCAACTCTGATATAATGAACTCTCCAAAGAGCTTAGCATAATGTTCTATATTCAGTAAGCACTCAATAAATACAATTGATGGGTTCTAATCCCGGCTCCACCACTTGTCTGCTGTGAGAACTGGGGCAAGTCACCTCACTTCTCTGTGCCTCAGTTCCCTCATCTGTAATATGGGGATTTAGACTGCAAGCCCCACATCGGACAGGGACTCTGTCCACCCCGATTTGCCTGTATCCACCCTAGTGCTTAGAACAGTGCCTGGCACATAGTAAGCACTTAACAAATACCATTATTATTATTATTATTTATTGATTGATGGCTTCTTGGACTTCATACAGCATTCATGAGAGTAGCATAGACGTTAGACCTGATTACCTTGGCTCTATCCCAGTGTTTAGCATATGCTTGGAACACAGAAAGAGACCAAGAAATATCACAGTTATTGCTGAATGCAAACACGTTACATTTAATTAAACTATGTATAACTTTAAATTAATTGATCAATCCATGG
The DNA here is from genome assembly GCF_004115215.2 of Ornithorhynchus anatinus. Taxonomy (NCBI): domain Eukaryota; kingdom Metazoa; phylum Chordata; class Mammalia; order Monotremata; family Ornithorhynchidae; genus Ornithorhynchus; species Ornithorhynchus anatinus. The sequence continues at coordinate 19,391,322 of NC_041753.1, read as the reverse complement.
TATTTATTGAGCATTTATTCCATGCAGAACACTGTACTAAGCACTTGGGAGAGTGCAATTCAGTGGAGTTGGTAGACACATTCCCTGCCCATAAAGAGCTTAATATTAAGAGAAAAGAGATGGGATAAGCCATCAATCCCTGACTGTTTAAACTTTTTAATGGTATTTGTTAAGTGCTTACTCTGTGCCAGGCACTGTATAAAGCACTGGGGTAGATAAAGACAATCAGATTGGACACAGTCCATATCCCGTAAGGGGCTCACTGTTTTAGCCCCCACTTTACAGATGAGATAAGTAAAGCACAGGGAAGTTAAGTGACTTGTCCCAGATCTCACGTTAGACAAGGGGCAGAGTAGGGATCAGAACTCAGGTCCCCCGACTCCCAGGCCATCAGGGAATGTGTCTGTTCATTGTTATAGTGGACTCTCCCAAGCACTTAACACCGTGCTCTGCACGCAATAAGCACTCAATAAATATAATTGAATGACTGACCGACTGCTCTTCTCCACTAGACCACACTGCTTCTAAGTAGGCCACACTTCTTGTCTGTTTGCTATGGCCAAACTGTGCCCGAGATCCCTCATTCCTAATTGCAACTATTCCAATGTCACATCCCTAAGAAGCTTCCCCGATTAAGCCTTCTTTTCCCCAGCTCCCTCCTTCTGCAATATCTATGCATTTGGATCTGTGACCTCTGGGCATCTGATATTCACCCCACCCTCAACCACATGGCTCTTACATACATATCTTTAAATTATATATTCTAAAATATTTATATTAATGTCTATCTCCCCCTCTAGACTGTAAGCTCGTTGCGGGCAGAGAATATGTCTGCCAACTCTGTTGCATTGTACTTTCTCATAAGCACTCAATAAATATCATTAACTGATTGATTCAAATTATCTCATGCTGCTTCTCAAATTCTGAAAGATAGATTTTTGTCTTCTCTCTGAGATAGCAAAGGGAAGAACTAAGTAAAGAATGTTGAATTAGAACATAAATATGACAGAAGAAAGGTCCTTCTCTGGCAGCACCCTAAAGCAATCCAACAGCAAATCAAGTGACAACCTTTTGAGTTAAGTGACTTATAACTGAAAAAAAATGAGATCTCAGATCAAATTTCCATATCATATCATATCAGTAGGGTTTTTTTTACCTCCTCTGATTGCTTCTTGCCTTCACCAAATTCCTCTTCCATTAGGTGTCACATATATTTCACAAGCATTTTAATAGTTTTAACCAAGTCATGCAGATTCTTTCAAAACATTTACAAACCAACCGCTTCCAAGATCTGCCCACCCAGGCAGATGAGAGTTTGGTGGACAGAATTAAATTGTTGGTTCTTGTCAAATTGTCAAGCTTCAGCACTGTAATTTATGTTTCTATAGTTCCTGCCATGAAAATAAAGATTGTTACTTTTGTTTCTTTTTCCAAGAGGGAATTCAATAACTCCTTGTTTTTTTTAAAAAAAACAATCCCCCCCCCAAAAATAAAGCCCCCCCATCATTACTTAAGGCAAAATTAGATGCATTTCCTGTGGACCATTAAAATATTTGATTGCTTGATAGGTACAAGAGTTGAATGAATCAATGCCGAAAGATCTCCACTGTCAGTTAAAGCTCTGGGAAGCAGCATGGCCTAGAGAATAAAGTGAAAACCTGGGAACCAGAGGACCTGAGTTCTAATCTGACTCCTCCCATTTGCCTGTAGTGTGACTCTGGGCATGTTACTTCAATCATTCATTCAATTGTATTTATTGAGCGCTTACTGTGTGCAGAGCACTGTACTAAGTGCTTGTTACTTAATTTTCCTGTGCTTCAGTTTCCTCACCTGCAAAATGGTGATTCAGTACCTGTTCTCCCTCCTACTTGCCTGTGAACCCCATGTGGGACAGGGACCATATCCAGCCTGATTAATCTGTACCACCTCAATGCTCAGAACAGTGCTTGACACATAGTAAGCAGTTAACAAATGCCATAGAAAAATAAAAATTCCACTGGGTCTTCTCTTCTCCCTTATGGTGTGTGGTGATACAGTAAGATAATATGCAATAGGTAAGAGATATGAGGCTGACAACTCAAACTAGCTTTACTATTCCCAGTATATAAAAGTAGGAACTACGGGAATGATGAATACCACCAGAGACTGGATTCTAGACATACACCAGATCTTGTGTTACAGAGCTTAGTTTTGTATAAAACAAGAATAAGGCTTTCAGAAAATGTAGATGCATGATGATGATTTTCAATGAACACTGAGCAACAAAAAGGCAGGAATGTGGGTGGGATTTGTGGTTTTAAGAGCATCAAACTGGCACCCATTTAGCTTGAGGGACACATAAAGCTTTAACTGCTGGATGATTTAGGAAGGATTATATTAGCATAATCAAATTAATTTTACACCTTACATTAGCTGATACCTAGGGAAAGTGCTTTGCTGGGGTGCAGTTTCGAATGGGCGGAAATGAGAAACTTGCATAGAGAAATTTGGTTAAGGATACAGAGATGATTCATCCATTTCATTTAAATATTTATCTTTTAGCCGAAGGGTAAATTAAACAATATTCATGCAACAAAGATTATTGTCATTGATATAATTCCAATGTAGAGAAAAGGATGGTCAAAGATTGGGTGTAAACAGAGCAGAAACAGGAGAGATCAAAGAATCTCAAATAAGGAACTCCTTTCTTGCAGATGCAGAGTGAGCAGAAACCTGGAAATGTGCCCTTACAAAGTGGGCAGGAGAGTTTCTATAACATCTTGAGTCCTGATGCTCACACTTGTTACTGTTCATAATATAATCCTATAAAGTTGAAGGAAACAGACTGTGACTTGAACTTCAGCTTTTGTTTACCCAGTAAGAGGCAATTTCAGCCTTCATAACCTTTATGCTTCTCAGTTATCACCATTTGTAAAATAAGGGTAAGGTGCTTTACCCTTCCAATTTTAAGGGGGCATTGAGTTAATTACTTGTTACCTTATTTCTGTATTAGCCTATTTTGAGGACACAGATGTTCCTTTTTCCAAAATTTTGATAATCTTACCACAAGATGAGATTCTCCAAGGTTTGAGGTGTCCTAATGGAGTTGGATTAGAGGAAATAAGTAGATCTGTTGATGTGTTAGGGTCCATCCTACAGATGAATGGCCAGGACTGTCAATTCATCACCATTTCTGAGAACTGGCTCAAGAAATAAGGATGCTCCTTGAGGAAAATAAAATGCAGAAAGCAAATGAAAAAACAAAGCATATAGGAGTGGGTTTATAGCAAACAAAAGAAAACACTTCTTCAAACAGCAGTCAGTAAGCATATGGAATTTGTTACCACAGGAAGTTGTGTAGGCAGAAAATATCAGTTGAGTGGTTCAAGAGAGATTTGGATAAATTCATGCTCAAGTGGTACACAGTAGATTCTTAAATGCCCACCAGTCATTTTCGATTCATAGCGACCCTGTGGTTCTTTTTCCATAGAGCTTTCTGTGGAGACACAGTAGATACTAGAGGGAAATTTTGGATGTAGAGAGGAAAAGTTAGGGAAGCTATATTGTACTTCCTTAAAGAGAATGGATTTCAAGGAGGGCAACCATCATAAGTTTTGTTTTGTTTTTTAATGCTATTTGTTAAGTGTTTACTATGTGCCAGGCACTAGAGAAGCAGCATGGCTCATTGGAAAGAGCACGGGCTTTGGAGTCAGAGGTCATGAGTTCGAATCCCAGCTCTGCCACGTGTCAGCTGTGTGACTGTGGGCAAGTCACTTAACTTCTCTGTGCCTCAGTTACCTCATCTGTAAAATGGGGATTAAGACTGTGAGCCCCACGTGGGACAACCGGATTCCCCTGTGTCTACCCCAGCGCTTAGAACAGTGCTCTGCACATAGTAAGCGCTTAACAAATACCAACATTAACATTATACTAAATGCTGGGAAGATACAAGGTAAATTAGCTTGACAGTCCACCAGTACCTTCAAGTATCCTCTTGCTACTGTTGAAGGGAGAATACTGCATAGAGAAATTAGGCTCGACTACTGTAATTTCTTATATAAATACTGTATGTATTTGGCTTTGTGATAAATTTAAAATAATTGGCTAAGTTTCATTAGTGAAATGCATTTGCAAATTTATTTTTTTTTCCCACCAGACCAACAATGCTTGGGGCAAACTTAACATTAGGCACCAACTTAATGTTAGCAGGGATTGCCCAATACAGGCAAAGTTAAAATTTTGGAGCCATGTTCAAAGAACACCCTTAATAATGCATGGCTTAGTGGAAAGATCACAGGTTTGGGAGTCAGAGGATGTGGGTTCTAATCCTGCCTTGGCTACTTGTCTGCTATGTGACCTTGGGCAAGCCACTTAACTTCTTTGTGCCTCAGTTACCTCATCTGTAAAATGGGGATTAAAAGTGTGAGCCCCTCAAGGGACAACCTGATTACTCTTATACACCCCAGCACTTAGAAAAGTGCTTGGCACATAGTAAGTGCTGAACAAATACCATAATTATTATTATTGTTGTTATAACCATTAATAATCATAAGAAGAAGAATAACAACAACAATAATGGTATTATCTCAGCGCTTATAATGTGTCAAGCACTGTTCTAAACACTGGGATAGATACAAGTCCATCAGGTCAGATGCAGTTCCTGTCTCCCATGGAGTTGCAGCGTGGCTCAGTGGAAAGAGCACAGGCTGGGGAGTCAGAGGTCATGGGTTCAAATCCTGGCTCCGCCACTTTTCTGCTGTGTGACTTTGGGCAAGTCAACTTCACTTCTCTGTGCCTCAGTTACCTCATCTGTAAAATGGGGATTAAGACTGTGAGCCCCACGTGGGACAACCTGATCACCTTGTAATAATAATAATGTTGGTATTTGCTAAGTGATTACTATGTGCCAAGCACTGTTCTAAGCGCTGGGGTAGATAGAGGGTAATCAGGTTGTCCCATGTGAGGCTCACAGTCTTAATCCCCATTTTACAGGTGAGGTAACTGAGGCACCGAGAAGTTAAGTGACTTGCCAAAGTCACAGCTGACAGGTGGCGGACTCGGAATTAGAACCCATGACCCTGACTCCTAAACCCGTGCTCTTTCCACTGAGCCACGTGCTTAGAACAGTGTTTTGCACATAGTAAGCGCTTAACAAATGCCATTATTAATATTATTATTATTATCACAGTCAAGTAGGAGGGAGAACAGTTAGTGAATCCCCATTTCACAGTTTGCCACTCAGCCTTCCTCTCTCCTCTCTTCCACTTTGCAAAGCTCCAAGAAAACAAATATCCCACTCAATCGTTAATGGTGACAGCAGATTTGTAGAGTGCTTTTGTTTTCACATTTTTTATGACTACTAAGAATGGCTATTGTCTATTAATACTACAGGGAAGGAGTGAAACTCTATGTGAAAGGGAGCTGATTGCACTGGATCTGAAGAGCTTTAAAGCTCCTTTTGCAGCAGATAAAGAACACAAATATGGGACAATTAGCACATTATCATATCAGAGATAAAAGCAGCAAAGGGCCTCATAAAGTCTTATCTTACCCTTGGGCAACAATGTCAATCTGCCGAACTCCTGGACTAATCTGGAGCCATGTATGAGGACTCGGTCTCACAGGAGCCCAAATCCAGATTTATTACTTCCATAAAATGGAGTTTAGCTGATCCACAAATATTCTGACTAAAAGAACTAGTTACAAATTCTCCTTCTGTTTGATTGAAAATAAAGCTTCCAGGGTTTTTTGTTTGTTTTGTTTTGTTTTGTTTGTTTCGAACAACCACTGTTTTGCCACATGGCAACATGGTCATATTTTATACTCTGGGAGCAGGGCTGAATAATGGTTAACAGAAATAAATCAGAAGTACCAAATGCCACCAACTATCAACATATCATGGATTTTTCAGTACATCCATCTCCCAAATTATAAAATGATACTTGGAATAGTTTAAATCAGTTCCTATTGCATCACTGTCTTAGGGATGGGACATCTCATTAAATAAGGTAACACTGCCAAACAGGTGATAATACTATAATAAAAATGCAGGCCTTAGACAATGTAAGCAATCTGTGAGTCAAGTGAAATACGGGGGAGCTAATCCTTCCGGAAGTGATATAACCCGGCTTTCACATTTTTAGAACATTTGCTCCTGCACTTAGCTGAGCAACTGAGAAGAATTCTCTTTATAATAACTCACAGAGATGGCTGTTAGGAGCATCAGTTCACAGAGAAGTCAGTTCTACCCATGCACATTACCTGGATAAATGATGCTAAAATAAACACTTGAGCTTCAATTCTTGGAATATTTCAAGCAAAGTATCGCTTTAAAATATTTTATTTGACCTCCCAAACTTCAGATTAGAGATTGGTTTTTATAAACTAAGTTCCCCCCGGTGTTTTATTTTGGCTTGAAATACCCTGATATTTTACACTAAAGGGCAATTTGTGAACTGAATTATACAGATCATTAGCTTTTCAACTCTAGAGCTTACAATTCATGTTGAACTGAGTTGAATGAAAAATGTTTTCCTCTTTGGTAAAGGATTGTTTTCTACTCTAAAAATTCTCAAATGGGGTAAGAGTTGTTTTTGAACTAGATAATTTAATTCAAGCTACGTATACAATAAATGAGCAAACTTTCTTTTAAAGTAAATTTCTTTGGAAAACCCTTGGAATGTGAAACTCCAAACAATTGCGTAAAACCCCAAGATTTGTCCACAAGTGCTACAAGATGTTTAAAATTTGAGGCACCTCTTGGGTCTACACTAACCAAGAAAACAGGGTCTAAAAGGCAAGATATAGGAGACTGCAGATTTGAGAGGCGGAAAATCGGTCTATGACAATTATTAAAATTCGTTCAGGACAAATAAGTGATCAAGGAAGATGGAGTCTCTGGCAGATGGTGATATTGAAAATGGAAATGGCACCAAAAGACACTCTTGGAGGAATCTGGGAGTAGTTTAACATTACAACTGTGGGAGAGTAATTTTCCATTAAGCAGGCCAGATTATTATGAAAAGCATACCCTCATGACGTATGGATGTAGGTGATTGACTCTTCACCACTTTTGCAAATTGTGGCTATTGTGTACTATTTGCCTCAGGAAGAACTTTGTCTTTTACAACTGACCACTTGTCCCTGGACTCAGTGCAAAATCTGTATGTGTTGAGTTATTCTTAGTAACAAGTTCAAGAGCATCAATGATCATTGATGCTACTTTAGAGAGTAAACAAATATAACAGGAAATCATTCCTCACCTTTAATTACCTTTGATTTTATCCGATTGTTCCGTTTTCCTTTGTTAACTGGTTCTATTTTTTATCTTAGGTTTTTAGCATGATACAGAGAAAATTCCTCTTTACTTGTGAATTATACTGTCCCCAATGAGAAACACAACCACTACAGATTTGGCAAATTGTGCATCTTGAGTTAACTAATAAAATCCAATACGGTAGTCCCACTTCTACATTTCAATAGCCCCTGCATCCACAGAAGAGAGCTGGGGCCAGCAGGCAGCAAGCTGGGCAACCCCGGATCCTCCACTGATTTGGGGGGCACTAATGTACATATTCTATGTATTCCATTACCAAGCACCTATTCCAGTAACTATCCTCTTTTCCTCAAGAAACAGCATGGCCTAGTGCAAAAACCACAGGCCTGCGAATCAGAGAACCTGAGTTCTAATGCCTGCTCTGCCCCTTGTTTGTTGTGTGACCTTGAGCAAGTCACAACTTCTTGGGGCCTCAGTTTCCTCATAAAATGGGGATCCAATACCTGTTCTCCCTCCTACTTAGAGCACGAGTACCCTGTGGGACAGAGAAGGCACCCAACATGATTTACTTGTATCTACTCCAGTGCATAATACAGTGCTTGATACATAGTAAGCACCTAAAAAATACTATTATTGTTATTATTATTGTCATCATCATTGCTATTATCATTATTATCATCATCCATTTACCTTCGGTTATCTGTGCCTGATTTTTTTTATCTCTGGATCTAGGCATATTGGCATTCACAGTTAATTCACATACACTTTCATAATCTGCCATAATAAAAAAACACTACAAAATGCATTAACTTAGAGATCTCAGAGCTACAAAACATTGAGATAATTGGAACATCGACTGCATATGCCTTTGCCATATTTATTCTACCATTTTCGACTCTGATTTCACTAATTAATACACAGCTATTTGATTTTGCTTGTAAAAGATTCAAAAAACTCTTTCCAAGTTTTCCAATTTATGATGTGATGAATAGTGAAATAGCATGAGGTAGTCTCTTTTCTCATGTTCTTTGCTCCAAAATAAATGTATGGAACAGATATTAAAAACCAGATCTGAAAGCATGAAGTTATGGCTTAAAGAAAATAATAATAATCACATTTTCCTGCTCTCTGGTAATGAACAAAACCAGTTAGGAACAACTAATGTCTCTCTCCTGACAGTATGAATCTCTGTTTGGAAAGGAGAATTTCCTATCATTCATTCTATGTTTACTAATAGTTCATCAAGTCATTTGTACAAAACATTTGTAAAGGATTAAGTTTGAGGTAAGAGGGGTAGGCTTAACTTTTGGACAAAGCTTTAGGAGCTGTTGGTCTAACTCCTGACTGAAACTGACCTGCTTTTTGATGGTAGACAGAATTCTTTCTTCCTTAGGAATCAGTTTCCCATCTGTAAAATGGAGAATGACTTCACCCCTTTCCCACTCCCCTCATCATAGTCCAGGATGGGCCAAAATCCAAGGGCCTGGTCTGACCCACCTCTTAACCAAGCTCCAGAGGGGCAAATTTACAGGCAGTCCAAAGTACACCAGCCTCACCTCCAGCTGGAGGCAGCATTATGAATTCAAGGCCCAATGTGCATATACGGTTCTCACTGAGCACTGCTACGGTTTGTCAACCCGACCAGCACAGAAGGATTTATGAAGACGTTCAAGGTCTTTACTGCTGCTTTTTCTTTCTTGCATGCCTCATAGCACTAGAGGTGAGGCACTTACCAAGAGCCACCTGTCCTGGCCCAAAGAGGCTTAAAATGGGGACATAAAAACGGGGCCTAGTCTAGCCCTTTCTGTTGCATGTCTCATCCCAACTTGGACCATGGTTTGAATGGAGTGCTTTGACAGAGGGAGTGGCGAGGCCTAGTGGAAAGAGCCTAGGTCCGGCAGTCAGAGGACCTGGGCTCTAATTGTGGCAGTTTGACCTTGGGCAAGGCACTGCATTTTGCTTTGCTTCTGTTTCTTCATCTGCATAATGGGGATTCAATACCTGGTCTCCGTCCTACTCAGACTGGGAGCCCCAGGTGAGAAGGTGACTATCTCTGACCTGATTATCTTCTATCTACTCCAGTGCGTAGTACAGTGCTTGGACATAGTAAGCACTTAACAAATACCATAAATAGTTTTTTAAAAAACTAATATAGAGGGACTACTTTGCTTGGACAGTGTCATAGCATGTAGGTCTCAGAGGAGGAGGTCTTAGAGAAGCAGCATAGCCTAGAGGATAGAGCACGGGCCTGTGAGTCAGAAGGACCTGGGTTCTAATCTTGGTTCCGTTACTTGTCTGATGTGTGCCCTTGGGCAAGTCAGTTCGCTTCTCTGTGCCTCAGTTACTTCAAATGTAAAAAGGGGATTAAGATGGTGAGCTCCAGGTGGGACAGGGACTGTGTCCGACCTGATTGCCTGATTAGTTTGTATCTACTCCAGCACCCAGTACAGTGGCTTGCACCTATAAGTGCTTAATAAATACCATAAAAAAGTGGTCAGAAAAGTTGCTACATGTTTCTGTCACCATGGGGCCCCCCACCCCCTACAACAGCCTCTGTGTGCTTTTTTGAAGTAGCATATACTAGTCAGGTTGTAGGGGAGTAGGGTAGAATCTGCTAGACCGTAAACTCCTTGAGCATAGGGAACATGTCTACTTACTCCACTGTACTCTCCCAAGTGTTTAGTACAGTTCTCCGCACACAGTAAGCACTCAACAAACGTCGTGGATTGCTCAGACGCAAAGGGGAGAGTTAGACTCATTATTACTTTCTTTCATCATCACTTTAGGTGAAATTTGGCTTGACGGAAAGCTTAATTTTACCTGCCACAAGTACACATTTACTTGTATGGACTTGAAAACTCTGGAGTAGAAAGTTCAGACTCTGTGTGTCATTTTCTTGTATGTGATGGGCTCGTTTCATTGAATCTTAGCACTCAATACTGTGGCAGGCCAAAAAACTTCCAGAAATCTACAAATGGGCAAGATATGGTTTCAACTTGCCCCATAAGTTAAATAATAATAATAAGAATAATAATGCTGGTATTTGTTAAGCGCTTACTAAGTGCCAAGTACTGTTCTAAGCACTTGGGGTAAATACAAGGTAATCAGGTTGTCCCACGTGGGGCTCACAGTCTTAATCCCCATTTTGCAGATGAAGTAACTGAGGCACAGAGAAGTTAAGTGACTTGCCCAAAGTCACACAGCTGACAAGTGGCGGAGCCGGGATTAGAACACACGAACTCTGACTCCCAAGCCCATGATTTTTCCATCAAGCCACGCACTTATTTTTTATCTATGGATAATTCTTACTCTGTCCATTCACTTCCTGGGCTTCCTGAATGAAGATCAGTTTGGCTCCAATCACAGATCAGGAGAATAATGGTGAAGTCCTTTACTTCATTGGTAGTAACTATTGGTTTATAAATATATAACGTCTATAAATGACATACATTGGCCTCCCCTATTATGGTTCTTTGTCTCGTGTCCTATTCTAACCTATAACTGGATAGGGTATCTGAATTATTTTGCCTCCATATCTACTGAAAAATAGTTAAGTGCAGCAACAAAATAAGCCTGTTGTTTAAGTAGATCCTGGCAAACTGGCATGCATTTCATGCCCACTTCCTAAAAATGATGCCATTTGAAAGGCATGTAGGCTCCAAATCCTCAGAGTACTCAGAGTCTGAGTATGCTATTTTAATAATAGTCTGTTTGGGTGAAGCCTTAATCAGCTCTCAATTGTCCTTTGCTATTTGTCTCTTCTTTTCCTCTCTAAATAATGTCCCTATATTGTTATTACATTATTAACATTATGTTATATCATAAATGTAGTAATATGTTAACATTACTATATTATTTCTCCTGTACATTTGATGTGCCTACAGATTTCACTTTGTGGACAGATGGATAAACATCTTCTTACTATCAGTGATCCTTACTGAGAAGAAAAAAAGGGATCAGTCATTAGCTAAATGATTAAAGAAAGTGTTACACTTTGTTTCAAATAAAAATAATGTTAATCAACGAAGGGTAATTGGGAATACACTCTATAATGGCATGAGCACCTTTGTCCAAGTATACCAGTACAACTTCTTTACACAATCAAATGTGTCCTAACAAGTTTATTTCTTAAGTAAATAAGGGATGGTATTATGATCAACCTCATATGATAAGTAACTGGCATAGAGATGTGAAGTGACTTAAAAGAGGTAATTTGAAGTACCTGTGGTGATAGTATCTGGACTGTTTGTTCTATCGTTGTTCATTCTATTGTACCACCTATTAAGAGCTTTCACCCCAATTTTTCTATTGAAAAAGATAAATTCCTGAACAAAATGATAGGCATCTCACCCAGAGCAAATGCCGTCCATACCGCTGTGCAAAGGACTTTCCCTAGAATGCACAGAGTGGACTGCCAGACTAAAATTCCTTTCTTCATGGTCTGTATAAGCAGATGCAAGACACAATGATGCCCCATCTAATCAGCACCCTGTGGCCTTTGGGAGGAATCAATCATTCGATCATATTTATCCATCACTTTACTGTGTGCAGAGCACTGTACTAAGTGCTTGGGAGAGTACAGTGTAACAGAGTTGGTAGACATGTTCCCTGCCCACAAGGAGCCTTCGGTCTAGACAAGATCTAGACTGCCTAGGGAGACTAGGAAACGATGTACAATTAGTGCTACTACTTTGAAGGAAGGAAAACTAAGGTAGAGAGAAGTCACGAAGGGTTTGTCAAAACCTGAATTACATCTCCTAGTGCAGTATTCAGGGCAGCAGGCCCCATCTTTAACATATGTCTTACAGAGCTACCTACTGAGCTGTGAGAGCTCAACAAGAAGAACGTTAACATGAGTAATAATCACCCAGCAATGTGGCTCTCAGGCTGCTATGCCAAGGTCAATTTTCTTGGATTGAAGATTCAGGAAGGACTTTCCCCTCCCATTTCAAAGAAGAAAGTCAATGGGGAAATAAATATACCTCACCCCTTCCTCTGCAGCATCATCCTTCCATAAATAAAGTCAGGGAAGTTTTTCCATTCACTTATTAATGGGGGTCTCTTAAAGCACAGCTTTCGTTTGAACTATAGTTTCTGGTGTATTTACAACTTGTCTGACTGTGCTTCTCGGGTTTCAAAGACAACGTTAATAATAATAATATTTCTTAAGCACTTACTGTGTGTCAAACACTGTAATAATAATGATACTGATGGTATTTGTTAAGTGTATGCTATGTGCTGGGGTGGATACAAGCAAATCTGGTTGGACAAAGTCCTAAATGCTGAGGGAGATACAACATAATCAGGTCCCATATGGGGCTCACAGTCTTAGTAGGTGGAAGAACAGGCATCGAATCCTCATTTTGCAGATGAGGGAACTGAGGCACAGAGAAGTTAACTGACCTGCCCAAGGTCACACAGCAGACAAGTGGAGAAGCTAGGATAGTGGACTGCCAGGTAACGGTAGAAGGCACCATATTGGTGCTGGAGGCAAACATCTGGTGAAGCAAATTCCAGGTCGGTCACCAAACCTAGCATTTCACCAATAATCTAACTTGTCAATTCTTCCTAGATCTTACACAAATATCACAGTTTGCAAGCAAGTAAATAGGTCCAGATTGAAAGAAAATCAAATAAGTAGAAGAACTTCCCCAAATTCCTAATTATTATGACATAGAGACAGGGAAAAAAAAAGTTTCCATCTGCAAGGGAAAAATTTTAAGGGAAAGATGCCATTTTTTTTAATAAAATGATCACCAGATCTTGCATAGAGTCTAAGTTTCGGGCCGAAGCGTGAGAAAGCACATGAAATCAAGCAACCCACTCATGCTGGCAATTTGCTTGCAGTCTTGGTTATATGAGAGGCTCTTGAATTCCCAATAAAAGAGCCATGTAAAAATTGCATTCCAATGGGAAAGCACAACCTTGAGCTTGCTGATGATCAGCAGAGAAGCGCAACCCTTTGTCTGGGAAGTTGGGCCACAAAGGAAGGTATTGTTCAGCTTAGCTGAACCCTGGAGGAAACTGCACGCCCCATCGCGGTCTCAGGATAAGCCTTGGAAGGTGGCTGGGTTTTAAATGTGGTGTGGCTCTATCTCAAAGCAGTAGCAGATATTTCCATAATTAATATTTCAAGCCCCAGGGAGGTGGAAAAGCCCTATAGATTCTTAATGTCCAATTAAAAAGACCCTAAATGCCTGAAAGCAAGGCTCCAGGACTCATGTGACCGATCTGGAGACTGAATGTTTTTTGAAAGAACATTTTCAAATAGGGGAATAAATGGGTTAATGAGGTAAAATGTCAAGTTATACATTAAAAATAAACACCTGGCAAAATACCTCTACATCTGGAGTACGTCACAGTATTTAAATTACATTTGGCTTGTCCCTGTGTGTTTCACAGCTGTTATGGTGTAGGGAAGGATAATTAAAAGCAGCAGGTTACCATGGTGCATAATTGACTGCTGCTGAACAATTTGTGTGTTTGTGTTCAGAGTTAACTGCTGAGCAAGTTGTGTTTTTTGGGTTGGGAGGCAATATTTCAAGTTTCTGCAACATGGTTTCTCAAACCATTAAAATGCAGGATAGAAAAAGTTGGGGGTGGGGAGAGAAAATTGTTTGAAGTAAATAAGACTTTTTTTTTCAATTAAGGCATTAATGCTGGAGAATAACTTTGAAAAATATTACTGCTTAGTGTATATATGTTGCTTTCTAATTAACCATAGATGAACGAGCCCCTGGGTTCTGTTGAAATTGTAAAGCAGCTGTTTCAGTGATGGAAGAGAACAGATTAATTAAAAAAAGGAACTCACAACATAGTGTACTGCTAAGCATTTATGTCAGGTGCAAGAAAAAGAGCAGGAAAAGGATGGTTTGGGTGTGAAGTAAAGTAATGGTAACAATTTCTTTTAACAGAGAGCAAGCTCTGAGAGGATCAGAATCCATCCTCTGATGAACACAAAGAATCCACATGGGAAAAAGTGTATGTGTGTGTGTGTTTGTGAAGGGTTTACCCTTCAAACCAATGGGCAGGATATGCTCCTTTTGCTTACACCAGATGGTAGCAATGCAGGGGATGTGGTAATGATGTAAATTCTGAACGAGGCCTGGGTAAAGTGGCCAGCAACAGCAGTCCAAAAAAAAAAAAAGTCATCATATGCATCACACTTGCCATGCCTAATTCAGTCTGAACCTACAGCTTTTCTCTAGTTTACCCTGACCTCCCAATTGCTCCAAAGACATTGTGTTACCCTCCAGGTCCATGTGAATTTGGACATGGCTTCCAAACTATAGAATTCAGAAGTGGAAGCAATGAATGACCAAGGCTGGGCACCAGAGTTGGAATTAAACTACATAAAAGCACTTGGTATTGAACCTGTACCCACTGGGGTCAGATAAACTGAAAATCAGATTGCCTACTGTAAAATGAGAAAATTGGTATGGATCGGGTGGGAAGAGAGCAAAGCAGACACCATGCTGTTAAAGCAAGTCTGTTTTCACACAGAATAATAATGATGGTATTTGTTAAGCACTTACTATGTGCCAAGCACTGTTCTAAGCACTGGGGTGGGTACAAGGTAATCAGATTGTCCCACATGGGGTTTACAATCTTAATCCTCATGTTACAGATGAGGTAACTGAGGTACAGAGAAAAAAACAGAATTCCTATTTTCCCACCCAAACTCCATCCTCCCATAACTGTAAACAGCACCTCTGTACTGCCTGTTTCAGAAGCCTGTAACCTTGGCGTTATTCTAATCCTGGCTCCGCCGCTTGTCTGCTATGTGACTTTGGGCAACCTTAGCTTCTCTGTGCCTCAGTTACCTCATCTGTAAAATGGGGATTAAGACTGTGAGCCCCACATGGGAAAACCTGACGACCTTGTACCTACCCCAGCACTTAGAATAGTGCTTGGCACGTAGTAAGCGCTTAACAAATACCATCATTATTATTATTATCTCTCTCATTCAACCAACATATTCAGTCTGTCACCAAATCCTGCCAGTTCTACCATCACATCATCTCTAGAATCCATCCTTTCCTCTTCTCCATCCATACTGCTACCAAGCTTACCTAAGTACTTCACTTTTCCAACATCGACTACTTCATCAGCCTCTTAGCAATCTACTATGCTGCCTCTTCCCACTCCAGTCAATACTTCCAAACTATAGAATTCAGAAGCGGAAGCATTGAATGACAGAGGCTGGGCACCAGAATCAGAATTAAACTACATAAAAGCCTCTGGTATTGAACTTGGTCATTTTTCTGAGTGATTTTTCTAAAAAACAAACAAACATTATTTCCATATCTCCCCTCACCTTGGAAATTTCTAATGGCTGCCTATCTATCTCTGCATCAAAAAGAAACAGCTCTCCCTATCCTACCTTACCTTGCTGATCACCTACTGCAACTGGGGCCATGACACAGGTGCAATTTCCAAATAAAATCATTTGTCTTAAGCATGTGTCTGGGCAGCCTAACAAATCTACCAATCCCTAGAAGCAGGGGTTCAACTATGACCCAATATGATATCACCTCCCCTATGATTGATTTCTGCCAGTCATATGACAGAGCACGGGCCTGCGAGTCAGAAGGACCTGGGTTCTTATCCCAGCTTCACAACCCATCTGCTGGGTGACTTTGAGTGAGTCACTTGACTTCCTCTGTGTCTCAGTTACCTGAACTGTAAAATAGGGATTAAGACTGTGAGCCCCATGTGGGACAGGGACCGCGTCCAACCTGATTTACTTCTATCCACTCCAGCACTTAGTACAGTGCCTGGCACATTGTATGTGCTTAACAAATACCACTGGAACCATCGTGGAACCCTATGACCCAACCCGTACATTTCACTCCTTTAATGCTAACCTACTTACCGTACTTCAATCTCATCAATCTCATTACCAACCCCTTGCCCACATCCTCCCTCTGGCCTCGAACTCCCTCCTTTTGCATATCCAACAGACCACCGCTATCCCCACCTTCAAAGCCTTATTAAAATCAGCTCTCCAAGAGGCCTTCTCTGACTAAGCCCTCCTTTTCCTCTAGACTGTGAGCTCATTTTAGGCAGGGAATGGGTCTGTTTATTGTTCTACTGTATTCTCTCAAGTGCTTAGTACAGTGCTCTGCACACAGTAAGTGCTCAATACATATGACGGACTAATTTCCCCTATTTACCTTCTCTTCCTATGCATCTAGATCTGAACCCCTTAAGCATTTTGATTTGCACCCCTCCCCAACAGCACTTAGGTATCTATCCCTCTGTAATTTAATTTAATGTCTGACCCCTCCTCTCACCTCTCAGGGTCGCACCTGGAGAGTTTCCAGTACTCTACCAGTCTCGACTATGAGAGGGAGAGTCAAGCAGAGGCATATCCATTCCATTCCTAGCTTGGGTAGTGGCTAGAAAGAGGAAGGCAATCTGCTACAAGTTAAAACTCACCCTTCTTGGACAGCAGCGGAATGGGAGAGAGTCGAGGGCGGAGACTCGGGTTTTCTGCGTGGAAGGAGGCAATGGTAAACCGCTTCCGTGTTTTTACCAAGAAAACTCTATGGATCCATTACCAGAAAGATTGCAGATGGAGGATCTGAGTTCCCTCTGCCTCAATCCAGGGTGTTCGTCTATTGTTTTCCAAGTGAAAGATAGTGTTTAACACACTCACTCATGGAGGAAGGGGTGTGTGTGTATGTGTGTGTGTATGTATTTGCGTTTATAAAGCTGTGTAACTATCGCTCTTGCCTGTGTTTCTCCATCTCTGTCACTCTTGTCTCTCCTATCTTTCCCTCTGTCTCTAACCATTCTTCTTATATACACCCTGTTTTCTTCCCTTACACCTGCTCAAAGCACAGAAGATTCTGTTAGTGTAAAGTACAGTGCAGGGAAAGGATCAACTATTAGAACTTTGCTGATGAGATTAAATAATTATAAAACATTTTTTAAAATTTCCTCAGTCTGTAAAGGTTTACTGACCCATTCAAGATATGCCAAACAGGCAATGAGATTCACTGTATTCAAATTAATGCGTCCCCATAACATCTTAAATTAGTTTCATGCACTCAGATGACTTTCTATGCAGGCTTATTATTGAGGTCTTGCCTGATGGTGCTTTGATTTGTGCTACTGTTGTTATTATCATCATTAGTAGTAGTAGAAGTAATAATGGTATTATCATTACTATTGCCATTATTACCCTATTAATACATTTCAACTATGATTTTTAGGTAGGAAATTCACCTACATCCAATTCAAGATATGACATCTAAGAGAAGTAGCTGGAAAATATATTCTCCAAGTTGAATAGCACTATTCGTACCGAATTAATTTGAACAATATGAGCACTATTGCTGATGCTTCATCATTAAACTTAGGAAAATACAAATGAACAAAATAGACTTAGTATGCAAAGTTCTGTTCAAGTGTAACATAACCTGTTAATAGTTGAATGGTTCCCAGATAGACTATGAGCTCATCTGTAAAATTCTTATTAAAATTATAGATTATATAAAGTGACAGATAAGGTAAAAAATCAGTCATTTAAAGTCAATACTTTTCCTCTCCTATTACTACTAAGGTTATGAAACATGACAAATAGAAAAATAACATGTAGGATCCATGAAGTGTGCAGTTTGATTATAGGCAAAATTTTATTCAACTTGAAAGGAAAAATTATCCAATTTTTTTTATTTTTTTTAAATCTCGAAGCCAGAAGCATTTTTTTTAACTAACAAAAAAGAATTATCCAGGTTAGATTTTGTCAATCTTAAATATTTAACTATCATATACCACTCTTGATCCTTGGTAACCAGGCAGATTAACAGAAGCCCACTTAAAAAATGGATGATGATTAAAAGAATTATGGCTGGAGACAATCTGACATTAAATAAAAATGGAAGATATTATTCTCTCACATGGCACTATTCTATTCCAGACTTCTGAACTTCAAAAACACCCAAAACTCGGCAGACGGTAGGCTCTCAAGAAATGCTGCTGCTGCTAGTACTGGCATATGTTCGTTGTTATAGAACAAAGAATTGAGGGTGATCATTTTGCAATTAGATTTTTTTTTAATTGTGGGTATATCTCCCAGTTGAAAATGGATTGCTTCACTGGGAAATGGTCCTTCTTGCTGCTTTTACCATTTCTGTGTATTGAAATGGAATGGCTGCCTGGAGGTGAAAGCTTCTTTTTCCAGTGAATTTATGTGGAAGTGGGATTCACTGATCATTGTTCCTGGGCTTTTTCATCTTCATACAACTCTGATCTCAGTGGCATACCATTTTTGCACATTTTGAAGTGTTTTTTTTATAGACTGTAAGCTCCTCCCTGTTCTTCAAGGGCAGGGATTGTGTCTAACTCTGGTTTCACTCTTTCATGTGCTGAGTAAACTGCTCTGCCCAGAGTAAGAGCTCAAGGAATTCATTTGGTTGATTGATTGTTAAACCCAAATCTCACCAGAGGCAGAGTTATGTGCCCCCCAAGTGGTGGCAGGAGAAGGAAAGGGAGATTACTATAAACTATTAACTTCTAAATGCCAAAAGGATTTTTGAAAGTTTACCTACCAATTCAGGAATTTGAATAAGTCAAAGATATGATCAGCAACATCAAAACTACAACTAATCCAGAGCAGACACACCCCAACTGGTCAACATTTGCAATTTGAGTTTTCCTCCCTCCTACTAGCTTCCCCCACCAAGATGGATGGCCTAGTGAAAAGAGGACTGGAGTAGGAGTCAGAAGACACTGGTTCTGGTCCCAGCATAATAAATTTCAACATCTTCATCTTCCACTAATATTTCCGCTAAGATACCCTCCACCCTAAGTTCCCACTGAGTCTCTGCACATATGACCTACTTTCTTTGCTCTTTCTTCTTTACCTTTTGAGCATTTGATATTCACCCCACCCTCAGCCCCACAGAACGTATGTACATATCTGATATTTATTTATATTAATATGTCTGTCTCCCCCTCTAGCCTGTAAGCTCATGTGGTCAGGGAACATACCTACCAACACTGCTATACTATACTCTCCCAAGTGCTTAGTACAGTGTTCGGATTACTAAGTGCTCAATAATTGTCATTTTTAATGGTATTTTTAAGTGCTTATTATGTGCCAGGCACTGTACTAAGCAATGGGGTAGATACATGCTAATTGGACTGGATAGTCCATATCCCACATGGGGCTCACAATATCCATCCCCATTTTACAGATGAAGGAACTGAGGCACAGAGAAGCTAAGTGTCTTGCCCAAGGCCATACAGCTAAGTGGCAGAGCTACAATTAGAACCCAGGTCCTTCTGACTCCCGGGCCCATGCTCTATCCACTAGGTCACATTGCTGTTGAGAGTCCCTTCCAGCCTGTTACCTGTCTTTCTTAATCGCTTCTAACTTATCCTGGCTTTTGCTTCGTCCCGCTGTGGCCACAGCTCCTCAACCTTCTTCCTGCTTCAGTTTTCTTCTTTTCTTCTATCTCCTTCCCTTCTCCATCCACTACCGCTTGTCCTTTCAATATCTGGCCACATCTAACCTGTCACGTCCTCCTCTGGCCTCTTCTTGAGCCTTGGAAGTTCCGATTGGACTTCATGTGGCCTGGACTCTTATTGAGCTTGCTTTGAAACAGGAGGCTTATGTCTACGCCCCAGTCATAGCTAAGGGAAAACTGCCTTCTTTCACTCTCCTTTTGGAGTATAAATAGTCCCCTAGAAACCTGAAGAAAGCGTTCAAGCTCTAGGAGTCCGGAGGAGCAGCAGGAGCTGTCCAGCTATTCAGACATTCTGCAGCTTCTGCTACCTCTCCTGCTCCACTGGGTGGTATGCTGAGGGGCTAGAGTGCCAAAATCTGCAGAAGGATATGCAGAAGGGTAAGCCATCTTCCTTTTGATCCAGTTGAAGATTAAAACCCTCACGACTATGAAGCAAACTAGAAAAAAATGTTGGAGTCATGAATGGATCCACAAAATTTCCCACAAGGCTTAAGAAGATAGAGGAAAAATGAAAAGGACAGAGAAGAAGAAGAAAGAAGAGGAGAGAAGCAACCAGCAGAGGTATACATGGACAGAAGAACAGGAACAATGACAACGATGCAGAAAGAAAAGAATGAGGGTAGAAAGAAGTGAAAGAATGAAGAAAGAAGAGGACAAATAAACCACAGCAGGAGGAAGGTAAAGAGCTGTGGCTGCAGTGGGAGAAAGGGAGAGGCAGGAAGGATCATTCCCTCTTTAAATTCCAAAATCTATCTGAGCATTTATGTACAAACAGCCATCTTTAGCACTTACACACCTATCGATCTATACCTATCCCTTCACTTGCTGCTACTAGATTTATTTTTATTTATTCTTCTTCATTTACTAAGGATTACATAATTTACATTTGCCTCTTTTCCATTAGATTTTAAACTCCTTGAGGGCAGAGATCATGCCTTTTATCTCCATCCATCCTCTCGAAAATACACAATCCAGTGCTCTGCACTAACACTAGGTACTGAATAAATAGTATTGATTGATAGAAGAGATGAGGGGTGAGAGGGATTCAGTAGGGGATGAGGCCCAGGGAGTGGAGGAAGCTAGCATGGATCCAGGGACCCAGTATAGGTGGAGGAAACTAGTGGGGGCTAGATAAAAGGGGGTGAATAGAGGGACTTGGAAAATGTTAAAGAAGGTAGTAGACGATGAACAGACTCAAAGGTTAAATAAACGGATTCACAGAGAGTGGAGGAAATTAGCAGAGCAAAAAGGAAGTCATTGGTGGTCAGCAACTAAGTGGCATTTAGGGAAAGGGTGCCCCTGAATGTCTACCTTCCAGTGAATAGCTCAAGACTGGACATTAGCTATTCAAGGAGGAGGGGAAATGGCTCAAAGAGTTGCACATTTATTGATTGGTCTGAGCAACAATCATACTTTCGCTATTCAAACTTTTTATAACCTACTTCAGAGCCCTTCATATCCATCTTAAAGAGTGCCATCCTTTTGGAACTAAAGGAGAGTGGCTACTTTGCACTGGCAATGACAGCACGGAGAAGCCAGAATGAGCCCTTGCACAATGGTACCAATGTTGCCTCTTTGGGAGAAGCAGCATAGTGTGGTGGATAGAGCATGGGCTTGGGAGTCAAAAGGTTATGGGTTCTAATCCTAACACCACCACTCATCCACTATGTGACCTTGAGCAAGTCACTTCACTTCTCTCGGCCTCAGTTACCTCATCTGTAAAATAAGGATTGAGTCTGTGAGACCCACGTGGGACAGAGACTGTGTCCAACCCTACTTACTTGTATCGACCCCAGTGCTTAGTACAGTACCTGGCACACAGTAAGTGCTTAACACATACCACAATTGTTATTATTATTATTATTATTAGGAATGTTTTAAAAGTCCATAGTGGCTTGTGTAACCTCCAGTACTCCACCTGTTATGAATTAAGGGCGCTTCAGGAGACCTATCCCAAGCAGCAGATATCCTTGCAGGTTCCAGCCAAGGAACCCTCTAGACTGTAAGCTCACTGTGGGTGGGGAATGTGTCTGTTATATCATACCACTGTACTCTCTCTCCCAAGTGCTCAGTACAATGCTCTGGATGCAGTAAGGGCACAATAAATAGCATTGATTGATTGATTGATTGATTTCAGCTCTGCCTGGACCAGTTTCCTATTTTGGGAACCAAGCTGAAGGCACAGAATGCTTCCATCGTGGGGATTAAGGGCTCCAGGCCCATACCTGATGCCTGTTCCTCACCCACCTTCAAATGGGATTTCTTCTGGGCTAATGGGGGGTGTGCTGTGTGTATGGAAACTCTATAGCCTCTCTGAACATGATTAACTGTGTACAAGAGGTGGAGTAGAGGGGATTAAGTCTCCCCCTGCATGTAAACCCGAGGAGCTTTACCTATGTGATTTTATGCATCTAGTTCTCCTAAATAATAATACCCATAAAAACACACAACAGAAAGCTGACAGACTCACTCTTCAGAAATATGAGATCAGATGTTTGCCATCCTCCCCCTCCTCCGCTTCCTCCCCCTCCTCTGCCTCCTCAACAGCATTTATTGAGTGACTATTTGGTGCAGATCACTCAAAATGTCCTATGTGCCCCCTGGCAAGGTGGGTGTCTGGTAAGGCAAACAGACAGCAGAGTACAACACATAACAAGCTGTGGTCATGGAAAGGACATGACTGAGGCCATTAGTGTCAACCTTTGTCTTAATGAGAAGAGTTACAGAAGCAGTACTCACACAGAACTATGGAAATCTTGGTGGCTGTATGGGTTTAAATGCATATCTATGCACAACGCTTCCTTTCTGTCAGGTTTGTATTTTACCCAGTGTGCACTGCATCATCTTCTCTCTGGAGATGTATAATTTTATTGTGCCAGGAGCTGTACAAGAAAAACAAGTTGAAGCCAAAGTATGTCTCAATATCAATAAAAACAATAACAGCAGCTGCATTGTGTAAAGAAAAAATGCCAACAGGGAGGATGTAATGCGATTCAAGTGCTTAGGGAAGTCACTTATATCAACCCATAACTCTGGGACAAGGGGCTGCTTAAGGCAACTGTGAACAGAGGCCCTTCTTACGGCAAAGTGTACAAGAATGGTCGGTAGAGTTCCTGGTATTATCAGGGATCTAGAGACTTATTTATGCTGTTCCCACAGTACCCCTGCCAAGACAGCTTTGGGTCCAGGACAAGTGTCAAAATCAACTCCTTGTACAGTACCCCAAAGGAAGTCTTATGGAAAAAATGCTAAACTAACCGGAAGACAAAACATTCAGAAGCATTCATCACAACGCTAGCTGTAGCATCACAAACCTGTACTACAGTTGTGTGTCACAGGGAATGGCATATACAGCAAGAATCATTCATAGGTTGCCAAATGCAGAGTTGAGAGTAGAGATAGAGAAAGAAAACAAGCATTTTACATTTCTGATTAACTAAACATGCAAAGGTAAGATGTTTGGATCACTGTGATCTAGTTCCACCATGGACAATTTTCTCATTAATTGCAAAAATGTGAACCAAAATTTTCTTTTTTTTCATTGATAGAATGATTAACTAGTACCACTTATATTGGGAACCAGGTAAAGCATGCATTTATGATCATGTTCATTTTCAAGACAAAGGAGGATATCACTGTAAAAGAACAGTATGAGAAATTTAAAGAAGCATCCCAAATGCAACTTTCTTGAATACAATTAGAATGCAAACTCTGTAGAGAAACGTTCTGATCCATAACTATCGTGGCAGCAGAATATGGAAGAATTCAGTTTGACTCGGAGGCTCCTTCTTCCTCTTGGCCTTATTTTTTTTACATCTATAAATAGGTTGTCTGCTTCTGAGGGAGTCTCATTGGAAATACCACCACACTCTATAAAAGCTGGTATGTGGTTTCAAGAGAATTATGTTCCTGGGTGTGTCAGAGAGTACTCATGAAAGATACAGGAAATATGTATTCTTATGCAATGTTTTTAGAACCAAATCTTTTATCCCTCCATCATTTTGGCAGGAAAACAATGTGGTGGTACCTGTAATACCACATTCTTTTACCACTGAGGGGCAGACGAAAAGGTGGCGCCCATTTCTAAAAGAGTTCCTATTGGTCTTTGATTGTCACTGAGTGACAGGAGAAATAGCAAAAAAGGATGCCATGGAAAAATGTAAGGCTGTGTGCTAAGGAAGGCTGTGTACTTTCATCCACCATGGAAAAATACAATCACAGCAAGCATACTTGGCAGAAAGTGTACAACCTGAGATTGTAACTTAACCTGGATCTGAAATCTATCGTAGTCCTTCACAGTTAAAGAATATGATACCACAGGTAGCAAAATTCACCAATGATGGCATGGGAGGCTGAAAAGTCCAATGCAGAACTGACAGTCCCAGACTTACTGTGTTCTTAAAAAGGCCGTCCCCTGGTGAGTGTCATGTTTAATGTTCGCCATGCCGGGCACGTTTTGCATTGTTTGTCTTCTAGTCTCTTGTTCCATAGAAAGTTCTGCTTGGAAAGAGCCACTAGATAGCAGTGTGCCATGCAGGTCCATCCTCAGCAACTGACTCCCAGTTTTCAGCTGGGCTTTAGCCCTGTCTGAAGTTTTATTTTACCCAGCCCTTTAAATGCTTCCTCTAACTTCTTAGCTTTTGGTGTCCTAATTTCAGCTCTCCATTCAACAGCCGTTTGGGTATCTCGCTGTCGCTCATTCTCCTCATATACCCCACCCAGTGTAGCTGTGTTAAGGCAAGCACAGTTTCCATTCTAGAAGACTGACTATATTCCAAAACCTCATAATTTGTGATCTTGTCTAGCCATTCGATATTGAGTCGTGCCCCATAAATGATACTGGTTGAACTCTGCCTAAGGAGCCAGATGTGGCATCCGTGAGGGATTCAGATCTCATAGCCATAGAAAAGGTTGGACCACCCTACAGACCTGTAGACCTTTAGTTTGGTCAGGATCTTGGTATCACGTTGTCACCATACTCGGTTTAACCATCCCCCAAAGGATGCACCAGGCTTCTTGATGCAGCTTTCTCCTTGTCTACCACTGTGTCTTGGTCAGTTAGCTGCCTAGGTAATGGGAATCTGTGAGAGCATATAGCTCTGTGTTGCCAATATAAATGTTAGGTTGTGTGTCTGGCTTCCCTGGGGCAGGCTGATACATCACCTTAGCTTTCTTTATATTTATTGTAAGCCCTTAATTCCCAACTGATTCACTGAAGTGGTTTACAATCATTTGCAGTCCTCATCTAGCGGTAGGGTTTTGAGGGGTGGGCCTGGATACAAAAGATCCCTTGGAGAGCCTCAGGTATGGCATGAACAGCAAGAAGCTCCTTGTGAGAAGGGATTGTGCCTATCAACTCTATTGTACTTTTCCAAATGCTTAGTATCCAGTGCCTAGAACAGTGCCTGGCACATAATAATAATAATAATATGGGTATTTGTTAAGTGCTTACTATGTGCCAAGCACTGTTCTAAGTACTGGGGTAGATACAAGGTAATCAGGTTGTCCCACGTAAGGCTCACAGTCTTCATTCCCATTTTACAGATGAGGTAACTGAGGCACAGAAAAGTTGTGACTTTCCCAAGGTCATAGCTGACAAGCGGCGGAGTAGAGATTAGAACCCATGACCTCTGACTCTCAAGCCCGTGTTCTTTCCACTGAGCCACGCTACTTCTCTAGTAAACACTTAGCAAATATCATAATTACAATTATTATTATGATGCTCCACACTCAGTAAACACACAAAAAATTCCATTGATTGATTGAGAGTGGTTATTTCTCAGGAATCTTTCCTGGCTGGTGTCTGGCTCAGGAAGGGTGAGAAACCTCATGGCCAAATATGATGCTAAGTAATTCATGGAGTGACATCAGTCGTTCCATGCATTAGTACAGTGCTCTGCACCACTAAGTGCTTAATAAAGAGGATTGAATGAATGAAAGAGAGGAGGTACAGGGGACTCCAGAAATGTGCTTCTGCCACTTCAGCTCCTCCAGAGGATGGAGAGGAGGGATGGAGGTGGGGGGGTGGAAGACCCCGAGGGGCTGCAGGAGGGGTAAGAATGGGGATCATGGAATGCCCCACCCTTCTGCTTCCCCAACTCTACCCCCTTATAACTAGGTCGGTGACTACATAGCTTAAACTACCCAGAAAACTGATGATGCACTGAGATAAGGAGACTGTTGATTGGGACACCTTGAAGGACTTCTCCAGATAAACGAGTCGCTAGTTCAAAATGACGCAAATCTTTCATGAAACCCTAACTAGTACACTGGTGGCCTGAAAGAGTTACTGCAGTTTTAACTTTCTTCCAGGAATAGGCACTGGGAAAGTCTGGTGCAGTGGAACTGACCCCTTAAGTCTCTAAAATTGCAAAAGCTAGTGAATAAATGCTGCTTGTGAATTTTACCTGGGGACTTTAAATCAATGACAGTTCATATAGAGAAGGTATCACAGCTTCTTCTACTAAATCAAATGCTAAGTTAACTGGTGAGGAAAAAAACCCAAGAATGCATAAAATGAAATGCTGAGCCTGCTACTTTCTTCACCACCACAACCTCTTCCAACTTGCAGTGATTTATCTATTTGCTTCAAAGGGGAGTTGTGAGAGAGAAATATTGGTTTATCAGTATAATGCACTCTGGACACTAGAGAAGTTCTCTGTGATTTTAAATATGGGTATAAATTCCTATATTCCTGAAAGATGGGTTTATTTGAAATATATGGCTAATAATTGGTCAGTGTCCAAGATACTGCCACAGAGATCCTCCCACCATTTAATAGACTATACTGTTTTAATGCCCTGAAGTTTTCTCTCTTCCTGCCACTAAGCCTGTAGGAAATTTTAATATACTCATATTCCAGTCATCCTAAAGGATTTGAAGCTATTTCCAAAAGAGCCAAAGTCAGATAAGAAATTGCCTCAGGACCATGTCTGAGGACTACGAAAAATGACCTCCCAAAACAATCAGTAGGCCTAAAGAAAAATTCCATTTTTTATCTCTTTTTTGTGTGGTTTTCACGAGAATTAGTATTCATGGGCAATCTGTGCGGGTATCTGAAACAGCAATTGTTTGTGGTCTCAGTCTATGGATTTAGAGTGTAGTTGAAGAATGATGACAAGGAGAGGAGGTTAATGGAAAGTTTTCAGGCCTATAATGATTTTTCAAGGATGAACTAACTTTCTCGATGGAAACAGCTTACACAGCGGAAGTGCCCCCTCAAGGTTCAAAGTGAAGATAGCCTTTCCTCCATCTCATGTGACTTAGTATGGCTTCCACTCTCTGGTGCATTTAGTGGTTAGGAGGAGGGACCCCCGACTCAATTCTGCCTCCAGTTACACAAAATGGCACCAACTGTATTTAGCTGAATAGACTGCAAAGCCCAGCAGAAGGAGTTGGAGGAGAGAATATAAGAAGCTTAGAAATTGGTTATGTGGGTGAGCACATGGGTGGACACATTATGAGGGCATGCCTGTTGTATACTGAGCTCTCGCCAAGGCTGTTGCTTTCACTAACAACTGGAAAAAAAAGTAGTGTAAGGTTCTAAACTAAGCCTTCGTTTCCTCTACTCCATTATTTTCCTTTTGGGTCACCTTTGCACTTGGATCTGGGCTATTTAAGCACTTGATATTCATCCCAAACTCAGCCCCACATCACTTATGTACATATACATACTTTATTTTAATGTCCCTCTCCTCCTCTAGACTTAAAGCTCCTTGTGGGTAGGGAACATGTCTAATAGCTCTGTTGTACAGTACTATCCCAAGCATTTAATACAGTACTCTGCACATAGTAAGTGCTCAGGAAATACCACTGATGGATTGACTGATGAAGGGGTGCGTATGTGCATATGTGCATAGTTGACAGAGTAGAGTAAGAGAAGCAGCATGGCCTAGAAGATAGAACAAGGTCCTGGGAGTCAGAAGGAGCTGGGCTCTAATCCTGGAGAAGCAGCGTGGCTCAGTGGAAAGAGCACGGGCTTTGGAGTCAGGGCTCATGAGTTCGAATCCCAGCTCTGCCACTTGTCAGCTGTGTGACTGTGGGCAAGTCACTTAACTTCTCTGTGCCTCAGTTCCCTCATCTGTAAAATGGGGATTAAGACTGTGAGCCCCACGTGGGACAACCTGATGACCCTGTGTCTACCCCAGCGCTTAGAACAGTGCTTGGCACATAGTAAGCGCTTAACAAATAGCAAATAGCAACATTATAGTAAGCGCTTAACAAATACCAACATTATTATTAATCCTGGCTCTGCCACATGTCTCTTGTGTAACCTTGAGCAAGTGACTTCACTTCTCTGGTCCTCAGTTACCTCACCTGTAAAATGGGGATTAAGAGTGTGAGCCCCATGTGGGACAGGGACTGTGTCCAACCTGATGAACTTATATCTACTCCAGTGCTTAGAAAATTTCTTGGCACATAGTAAGTACTTAGCTAGTACTATTATTATTATTATTATAGAGGGAAAATAGGGTGGGAAGATGAGCATTTAGCCGGGGAAGACTTCTGGGAGGAGATGTGATTTTAGTAGGGCTTTGAAGATGGGGAGAGTGGTGGTTTGTCAAATATAAAATGGAAGTTCCAGGAAGGCAGAAGGGTGCAGGCAAGGGGTTAACAATGAGACAAATTAGAGGCACAGTGTTTAGGCTGGTGTTAGAGGAATGAAGTGTGTGGGTTCGATTATGGTGGGAGGGGAGTGAGGATACATAGCGGGGAGAGAGCTGATTGAGTTTCTTAAAGTTCATAATAAGGAGTTTCTGCTTAATGTGGCGATGGATGGGCAAAAGGTGGAAGTACTTGAGGAGAGGGAAGATGTACAGATTTTTTTTTTTTTAGAAAAATGATATGGGCAGCAGAGTGAAGTATTAATTGTTAAAGGGAGAGGCTGGAGGCAGGGAGATCAATGAGGGGGCTGATGCAGTGGCAGTATTTTTATGTGGACAAAGCCTATAGGATTTAAGCCCGTCAAACGGCAGGGACTGTCTCTATCTGTTGCCGACTTGTTCATCCCAAGCGCTTAGTACAGTGCTCTGCACATAGTAAGCGCTCAATAAATACTATTGAATGAATAAGCAACTAAATTGTCCTGTGGAGCAGGAGGAAAGGTTTGCACTGTACAAGAAAGAGTTTGATTTCCAGTGAATTCAATCTGCTAAGCATTTATATTAACAAACAAAAAACTGAATCTTACCATCTGCCCCTAAAAGCCACTCCAGTCCATGGATAAGTAGAGTTTGTAATTTTGGCAGGTTCACAAAATACACATTATATTGTGCTGTTGAGCTAACTTTCTTTGCATCAAGGATGATTTGGATCCATGTTATAGGCTGAACGGAGTCCCCTTAAAAAGACCACTTTTCTAAATAGAGGCTTTTTAGCTCAAGAACTAGAAACACAATACAACCCTCTGAAGATTATTTTTTCATTGATAATTTCATTTAACCAATTTTCATCTGACAAATAATCAAATATTTCTTAGTAAAGTGATCTGCACATGTAAGTATTAAATAGATACGTAATAATCTGTTGCAGTAACTTTCAAATGCTCTGAATCTCTAGATATTTTTAAAAGTAGCCTAATAAGCCTATCAGTACCCTTACATTGTAAGACCTATACTGTGTAGTAGACAGTCTCATCTTGGAAGTCTGCTGATTTGGATGTTATACCTGGATTAACTCTCTAAATGACTTTTAGCAAATCACTTAGTTTCAAGATGCCTCTCTAGTCCTGCTTGTAAAATGAGACTATCCTGGGTCAATAAATGCCCCTGTCTACTCCTCATTGAAGAGGAAAAATCAAGGTTGAGCAGTTAAAATTAAATTAAAATTTCACAAGCTCTTTTAAAGGTTGCTCTTATCTTCTGACACTGCTTCTCTTAGGCCTCAGGAATTTAACCTTTGTTTGTTTGTTTATTTACACACTTCCACTTCCCCAGCAGTAGGATGTAGAAAGCACATCAGTATTGAATTAAAACCGCTTTGCTGTCAATGACAAATTAGCACATCCCTCCTTAGCTAAGGGATAGAGTTTGGGAGCTGAGATGATTCCCCAGATCCATCTCAACACCAAGGGAAAGCTCTCTGCTGCACAATTATCCAAAGATGATACTTCCGACTGAAAAACTATCAGTTTACACAAATGTGGATGGTCAGGCCAATGTGTACCCTACAATTCCTCTTATATCATGAGTATGGAGAGGTGGCTCCTTGCTGCAGGTCACATCCTCTGCTCTCAGTACACGACTTTGTGGGTCTCCATCTTTGTGTCATCATCATCTCAAAGTCCCTGTTCTAAAACACTCACCCCTTTTCTAATTGCTGAATGCCAGACAGGAGAGTCTCTGACCACTGATTCCCAACTATCTACTGCTAAGCTACATCATTTAAGGTTTTGCTTCCTTGTGTTTTAAAACATTTCTCTGCCACCTCTTTCCCAAGGTTTCTCCTCTCATCTCTTTGGGCATCTTGCTGTTGTCCATTCTTCGTGCGTGTCCCTCCTTGTGAAAGGGAGTGATCCTGTTTGGATCCTAGAAGATCAGCCGTGTTTCAGAATATCACTGGGAGCCTGACTTGCTACTAGATATTAAATACAGCATGTAGATCAGCTGGCTGATAAGATTGCTTTAGAAGTCAGAGGACAAGCCTGCCTTAGATGTAAATCGCACAGCCATAAAGAAGGTTGAGCATTACAGTTGCCTTATAGACCTTCATTTGGGTCTCAGGCATAAAGTCATTTTGGCACCACACTCTCTGGCTGTAATTGTACTTATTCAGTACTTACTTTGTGTAATGCACTTTAGTAAGTAAAGAAGTAGAAGTCCAAGGTTCCTACCTTCAAAGTAACTCATAAACCTAATAGTAGAAGGTGAGTGCATGCCATCCCAAAATATTTATGCTTTAATTTTCCTATACACCGACGTTACGTTCTTGACACGTTCCAAGTTTAAGAAAAATAAACTCGCATTCTAGTATTCACAGCTTGATGGATGCTTCACACATGTGTACAAACATTCCTTCTAACATTACACTTTGCCCTATCCAGATAAACAGGTGCTGTCAGTGGAAAGTTCTCTAATTTTCTAACACTGTTCTATCCAAAATACGTAGTGAAAGTAAGTGTTATGGGACAACTGATTGTATATGAAAGTAAATTAAGCTGGTAAAACCTAGCAAAACTCCAGTTTGCCCACAATATCCATGGTGGAGGCAGTGGAACCAATGATTTCCACCTTCCTCAGGGTTTTTATATCCATTTCTTTCTCCCTTCAGTTCTTCTTGTGTCTCCCACCTCATTTTACTTTATGTCTCCAGTCCTGTCTCCATCTTGTCTGCATTTGTTTAGCCTCATCTCTGTTCATCCAGAGCAACCTCTTTCGATGTCTCTTTTGTTCCTTTTTCTGTCCAATCCCCCAAAAGTTCTAGTCTTTTTGTTAGTATATATATATAAGCTTCAAGAAATGTACCTAAGAAGGGAGACTATGGGTGATGTTTTGACAAGGAAAACAGAGGATTCGTCAGGGAATTATTCATGTAGGAGGTGATTTATGCAAAAGGCTTTGCAGAAGAAGAAGGACATAGTTTGATGAAGGAGAATGAGAAAGGCATGCTAGGAAGGAGAGTTAGTGTGAGCAATGGTTCAGAGGCAAGAAAGAAAGTTCAGGAACACTGAGGGATTTGTTTGGGCTCAGCAGAAGAGGTCAGCTAGATATGGAGAGCCAGCTGGTGGACCAGCATAGCCTTCTGAAAGGGGTCAGAGATTAACCAAAGTGTGACTGCCTTCTCTGTGGGCTGACCATGATCAGAATAATTCAAAGACACTGAATGTAGGAAGGAATGGAAGCTGAGTCTGAAGGGCAACATTGGCTGCCTAGTCTTTAGGTAAGAGAACAGATCCCCTATCTAGGCACCATTTTACTAAATTCAATATCTCCCTAAATCCCATGAAATTCCCTTTAAGGTTCAATCATTTAATTCCATATGAAAGCAGAAATGTAAAAAAGAACCAGAAAAA
This sequence comes from Ornithorhynchus anatinus, assembly GCF_004115215.2. Taxonomy (NCBI): domain Eukaryota; kingdom Metazoa; phylum Chordata; class Mammalia; order Monotremata; family Ornithorhynchidae; genus Ornithorhynchus; species Ornithorhynchus anatinus. The sequence continues at coordinate 19,359,578 of NC_041753.1, read as the reverse complement.
CAGGACCCAGAGTATGGTGGTAATTAATAATTGTGGTATTTACCAACTGCTTACTACATGCCAAGCACCGTATTAAACGCAGAAGTACAAACAAGGTAATCAGGTCCCACATGCGGCTTTAAAATCTAAGTAGGTGGGAGAATAGGTGTTGAATCGTCATTTTGCAGATAAGGGAACTGAGGAATGGAGAAGTAGTGACTTGACCAAGGTCACCCAGCGGGTAAGTGGTGGAACCAATATTAGAACCCAGGCCTGGGCTCTTCCCACTAGGTCACATTGCTTAGTCATGGATTGCTCAGAATCGTTAAGTGGCACAAATGAGACCAGATGGGTCTTCCCTGGCATTTATTAAATTTAACTTGTGGATCTATTAATGAGAGCTCCTTGATGTGAATCAAAAAGTGGTCAAGCAAGGTCTTCAGAAAACTCACCATGTATTCTGAGTTGAAAAATCCGGTTATATCCTATTTGCTTGCTTAGGGCACTTGGAAATGCAGTCAGTTTGGAATAAAGTTGTGTTGAGTTGGTGAGTGCTGGCAGTCTCCTCTAATTTTAAACATCAATATCACATTGCACTTCATTAGGGAAAAGGCTCTCATATCTCAAGACAGTACATTTGTACTTTTGACCCACTCTCACTCAAAGCCTCCATCCATGTACCGTCAAACGAAAAGCTTTATAAACATCCCAGGGAACTCTTGGTTGTATCACCTGGGAGTTTCTTGCCGTAAGCATCAAACAATCAGTCATCGAGTCTCTATGCTGACTTGTCTTTATTTCATTCCACTCAGCAACTAAGAGTTTGCCCTGCCTATTACAGTGATAGCTAATTCAGTTTTGGGCTGTTCCTTCCTTCTCTCCCAATAACTGGGCTTCATTGCCCTCAAAAAGCCTCTGGGAGAAGAGCCACAAGCCCCCTTGAGGGTCAGCCCAAGATAGAGTATTTCAAGGAAACGAGGAGAAACTGAGCAGAGGATTCACTCATGAGCTCAAGCAAATGGTTGAACAGAATTTGAACATTCTTTTCTATTTGAGCTCCAGTTTCATAGGAAACAGAATGGCTGAAAAAGCATGGAGGCTTGAGGCTACAGAGGAGAAAAAGCTTATAGAAAATGCTGCCGCAGCTTTTAACATAGACATGTGTAGCATTGATGGAGGGACGGGGATATATTTTTGTTATAGTTTCAGTTTTAGGTGTAATTACTTTAACATTGCTTTGGCATGTAGATTTTCAGTCTTGTGATTAAGGTTCTATTAGTTTTTTTTTTCTTCCCCCCTCAACTGCCAAAAATGTAACGATAACAGTCTGTGGGAGAGAGAGGGAAAGAAATGTGAGAGGGGTGGGCAATTTGGATTTTGACCAAGATCCCAAACTGAAAGGGAAACTTTCCCTTTTGTGCTAGTTAAATTAAATGGCCAGCATCATTTTCTTCTAATAGTTGGCCTTTCATCTCAGGGAATTGGGCAGGCTTCAACGGACACGTTCTGAAAGCCCACACTGAACTACTAAGTCTTTTCACTTGATAATAGCAACCTCTGGTGGACTATAGTGCAAATTTCGTTTTCCTGGACTGTACCCAAATTAGAGAGAGAGAATGACTGGTTTTGACCATGCTCATGCATAGACTTTCTACCGGGAACCTCATTTAGGACTCGTTGTTGGTGACTTATTGCACACAATAAGCGCTCGATGAATACGATTAATTGATTAATTGACTTTGGCAAGTGAACGAATTCTAATCTGCAATGTTCTCAAGTGTAAAATGACAGTATTTAGCTTCGATATATCAACCAAGAGCACTGAAAAGACTGTTAGATTCTCAAGAGCAAGGACCATGCCTATTAATTTTAATATACTCTCCCAAGTGTCGAGTGCAGTGTTCTGCACTCATTAATGATTACTGGGTTAGCCCTTTCTTAGCCCTTTGTAGGGCTCAGGAAAAGCGACAGAGCATTTGGGAGAGTATAATACAGCAGAATTAACAGACACTTCCCTACCCATAACAAGCTTACAGTGCAGCCTCTTCTAGGTTTGGCGGGGGCAACTTTACTTCCTGAAAAACATTAAGGTTATAGGACATTGTCCTTTCAAAAATCATAGGTCAGTTGAGAACAAGGACTGTGTCTGAACTAATTGTCATGTATCTAACCCAGCTCAACAAATACCACTATCATTAGATGCACACACATCTCAGTAGACAGGAGGGGTGACAATGTGGAAGGAGCACAGGCCTGGGAGTCGGAGGACTTGGGTTCTATTCCCAGTTCTGCCAATTGCCTGCTGTGTGACCCTGGACAAGTCACTTAACTTCTCAGTGTCTCAGTTACCTCATCAATAAAATGGGGATTGAATACTTGTTCTCCCACCTACTTGGACTGTGAGCCCCTTGTGGAACAGAGACACTGTCCCACCTGACTGACTTCTAGCTACCTCAGGGCTTAGAACAGTGCTTGACACATAGTAAGCACTTAACAAATACCACTTAAAAAAAGGGATCGTGTATACCAATCCTATCACACTGTACTCTCCCAAGTGTTTAGTACAATGCTGTGCACACGGTGTGTACTCAATAATTACTGCTGACTAACTTGGAAATTAGCATTGGAGGTTTTTCCCATTCACCCCTTTTTCTTCTGCAATGTGGACAATCGCAAAATAAAATATCTCTCCTCTCATACTTCCTCTTAAAATGCTTCTTCTGTCCTGTAAATCGTACACAGTGGGAAAAAAAATACATAGATCAAAATCTTCTGGGAAAATTGAGAGAAAAAACTGAACAAACTCAGATTTGTATTTTTCATTTTTCACATAATTAGATCCTCACATTCGTGGTCATGCAAAATCCCAAATCATTACCCTAAAGAAGTATTTTTAAATATGAGTTTTGGATTGAGTTCTCTATCCCTCTTCTCTCACTCCAAAGAAGACAAGCAAAGCAATGCTGCTGGATGATCAGAACAGATACTTAGAGTCTGTCCTGAAAATCTCCTGCCCTCCTCACACTCCTCCATTAAGAATGCAATGCCCTTGGTAGAGAGAGAAGAAGAGAGGGTGTCATTTTCCCAACCACAGACAACGAATAAGGCCAAATAGTTTGGGCGAAAGGTAGAGAACTAAGTGAAAGGCCTTGAAGCAAGTTCAGCTAGGTTAAATAGTGGTGTTATATCTCCCCCTAGTGGGACAGCTGGAGCACTGCTTTATGACAGTAATTAGATTCAGGCTCTTCCTTCTCGGGGACCTTCGTATTTCAATCAGTCAGTCAATCGTATTTATTGAGTGCTTACTGTGTGCAGAGCACTGTTCTAAGCGCTTGGAAGAGTACAATATCACCAAGTTGGTAGACACATTCCCTGCCCACGACGAGCTCACAGTCTAGAGACGAGCTCCCATTTAACCTATGGAAGAGCGGGACCTTGTCGATGGTATTTGTTATGCGCTTACTATGTGCCAAGCACTATGCTAAGCACCAGGGTAGATGCAAACTAATCAGCTTGTTCACAATCCGTGTCACACGCGGGGGTCACAGCTCTAATCCCCATTTTACAGATGAGGTAACTGAAGCACAGAGAAGCTAAGTGACTTGTCCGAGGTCACGCAGAAGATGAGCCGGGATTAAAGCCCAGGTCCTTCTGACTCCCAGGCCTGTACTCTATCTACTAGACCATGAACTTTCTAAGTAGAGGTTCTTAAAAACTACACTAATATGGCTCCACCTCTCCCTTTTGTGTATTTTGGAACAAGAGAGATTTGGGGAGATGTAGATCATCCAGTTTTCTCAAATTTGCTCAACCCCAGGTAATGGGCTTTATAGGGTGGGGGTGAAAATGATGTATGTTTTCCACTGAATTTAAGGTAGAGTGAATATTATCTTTCTTCATGTCTGCACACTTTGTTTAACAGTGGTCTAGATGAACCAGCAGCTTTTCCAGGAATTCCAACATTTCTGAAAGTATGGAATAGGAGGAGGAGGAGTGGGGTCACAAGACTCATGTGAGAAAGAACAGATGTCCACAGCCCCAAGCGATCACACTCCCAAAGCAACCCATTCTTTATTCCAAGTTTGCTAATCTAATCTAAATGCTGCACACATCTCCCGGCTCCTCAAAAGCCTCCAATGGTTGCTCACTCCTCTCCGCATTAAGCCAAAACAATTGAGGTCCTCAGTCACCTCTCTCCCTCCTATTTATCCATTCTCTTCTTACACTACCCCCCAGCTTGCACACTTCACTTTGCTCAAGTCGATCTCCTCACTGTGCCTCATTTTCATCTCTTTTGTCACTGACCTCTCGTTCATGTCCTCCCTTCTTACTGGAACTCCTCCCTTCACATTCCTTAGACTGTGAACCCCATCTGGGACAGGGATTGTGTCCAACCTGATTATCTTGCATCAACCCCTGTGCTTGGTACAGAGTAAATACTTAAATAGCATTATTATCATTAGGCAGACTGCTGCACTCTCTATCTTCAAGTCTCTTCTAAAATCTCACTTCCTCCAGGAGGCTCTCCCCAATTTCCCTCCACCTTATTTCCCCACAACTTCCTCAGCACTTCCTCGTCACCTAAGCACTTGAGTGTTCACACCACTCTCCTCCTATTGCAGCACTCTCTTGCTTCCACCTAACTGTAATGTATTTTAGTGTCTCTCTCTCCTGCCAGAACGTAAGCTCCTTGAAGGTAGAGATTATTCCTCTCAAGATGCATGCCTATATATAGAGAGAGCTATAACTACATATAGATGGACATTATATAATTTATTGTGCTATATTTTTATATGCATATGTGTGTATATGTGTGTGTGTTCATTCATGGAGCTGAAAAGGCCAATGTGGGACCAATCCTCTCAAAAGAACCTACTCACTATGCTTATTCTCATTTCTCTCAATGCTGACCTCTTACATGTGCCTCTTACACTCATACCCCCAAACCTGGAACTTTCTCGTCAGATGATTGATTGCTCTACCTTAATAATAACTGTGGTACTTTTTAAAATGCTTACCACTCTACTAAGCACTAGGGTAGACATAAGATAATCAGATCGGACACAGTCCCTGTCCCTCATCAGCCTCAAAGTCCAGGAGGAAGGAAGAACAAGTATTGAATCCCCATTTTACAGATGAGGAAACCGGGGCACAGTGAAGTAAAGTGACTTGCCCAAGGTCACCCAGCAGGCAAGTGGCAGAGCCAGGAGTAGAACCCAGATCCTCCAACTCCCAGGCCCATGCTCTTTTCACTAAGCCACACTGCTTCTCCATGCTGCCCTGGGACACACAACCATTTCTTAGTGAGTAAGCCAAAAGTTCTTCCTGTTATCGTGAACATCCAGTGAAACTGGATGAATCAGATTAATTTTGTATCTGGTTTGCCTAATGGAAAGAGCACAGCATGGAGAGCCAGGATACTTGGGTTCTAATACTGGCTCTGCTATTTGGATGCCGTGACCTTAAGCAAGTCATTTAACTTCTTTTTACCTCAGCTGTTCTCCTTACCTCTTAAAATGTGAGCCCTGTATGGGACAGGAATTGTATGCAATCTGAATTTATTGCATCTACCCAAGTGTTTAGCAGAGTGCTTGGTGCATAGTAAGCACTTAATAAATGCCACAATAATGATTCTTATTATCAGTTTCTTTCTAAGGGAAGGATGGAGAGAAAGATAAAGAGGTAGCGTGGGGGATTTCCATTCAAAATTAAAATGGAGGTGCATGTGTATGTTTCTGATTTATCAATCCCACTCTTGCCAACACCTTGGTAATCGTTCTAATTATAGTTAAAGGGTACCCAACTCTCATTTCCTCCCTGGAATCATAATATATACAGCTAATTCAAAAACATAATCAGAACTGGTGCTTTCCAAAGCCTCTAAATATACTTCAAATTATCCATAACTCAAAGACTAAAGTGTGGGAAGTTACTACATTTTATCCAAGTAATGGGATTGCTGGAATTTTAAAATAATTTCTATTCCAACATGGATTTTTTTTTTGGCTAAAGACATTTTCTTTATTGCTCTGTGAAAGCAGATCATGTTCTAAGTTATTCAAGTCAGCAAACGTTATATGAATGATAGTAACATATGAAAAGCATTAAACAGATTTTTAAGAAAGATAATTGAAGGAATGTCTCAGAATTAAGAAGATGAGACTCTATCTGCCCTCATACTAGCATTTTATAAAAGTTATCTTTGTCCACAGGGTTAAGATTGAGTGAGATAGTACAAACCTAAATGTTTGCCCTAGACGAAAAGCATTTTGGAAATCCCACTGCATCTATAGGCAGTGAAAACCCCATTATCTCATGAGTGATATTGCTGGCTTAGGGTTTACATTCTCATTCTCTTCTACTCGTTATTCACTGAGCACCTTGAAATGTATTTACTGAGATCTTTGGAGTGTATACCATACCATTGATCGATTGATTAATAATGCTCATGAAAAACAAAATAATCAAATAAAGGCAATCTTGTTCTAAGCAGCAGAATTTAACATTATGTTCCTAAAGGGTCAAAAATGATTGATCATTCAATCAGTGGCATCCAGTGAGTGCTATGTGTAGAGCACTGTACTGAGCACTTGGGAGAGTACAACTGAGTTGGTAGATATGTTCCCTGACCATGAGGAGCTTAGAGTCTAGAAGGGGAGACACAATAGAATTCATTATGGATATGTACATAAGTGGTCCCCTCTCAGGGTCACACCTGGAGAGTTTCCAGTACTCTACCAGTTTGGACTATGGGAGGGGGAGTCAAGCAGAAGCCTGTTCATTCCATTCCTAGCTTGGGCAGTGGCTAACGAGTGGAAGGCAATCTGCTACAAGTCAAAACCCATCTGGGCTGGCCAGCAGCGGCATGGGAGAGAGTCAAGGGTGGATACTCAAGTTTACTGAGCGGAAAGAGGCAATGGATAACCACTTCTGTATTTTTACCAGGGAAACTCTCTGGATACACTACCGGAACGATTGCAGGTGGAGCTGGGGCGTTCTGGGAGAGATGTGTCCATGGCGTCGCTATGGGTCAGAGACGACTCGACGGCATAAGACACGGCAAGACATAAGTGCTGTGGGGCCGAGCTTGGGGCAAATATCCAGTTCTAAAAGGATACAGATTCCAGTGTGATGCAGAAGGGAGAGGGAGTAAGGGAAAAGAGGGATTGATCAGGGAAGGCCTCTTGGAGAAGATGTGATTTTAGGAGTGTTTTAAAAGTTCCCCTCTGAGCCTGGGACTTTCCCACAAACACAAATTATGTGCATAGGCAACGTTCCACTGTCAGATACAATGCAGTAGAGTGTCTTAGTGGATGAGAGAATGCAGGAAGGTAGTGACATCAGCTGCTTTAGAATCTTGCTTTGTAGAAAATGAATACTCTCTATATGTATTAAATTGAGCAGTCCACAAATAGAAGAAATCAGTCCAGAAGGTAGCAGGACAAAAATTGAAGACTAGAGAGAAAGGGTCAATTGAAAGAGAGGGAAACACAACAGAGAGATGAAAATAAATATCAACAAATAGGCAGGAAAGGGAATATTGAATTGAGGCAAACTCCAAGCTGGAAATAAGGGAATAAGGGAAATAAGAAATAAGGGAATCTATTTTTCCCACCTACCCTCATCCAGGAGTTATATGACAAAAATAATGAAAGCAGGGTTATTTGCCTCTTGCCTGGATGGTTTTGTGAGTGGCAATTTCAAAGATTGCTCTACAGTCCAATGTAAATGATTATGCTTAGACTAGGGGAAGAGATCCTTGAAAATACATTCATTCAGATTTTCCCCTTGTGGTGAACAGCAGGGTGTATTGGAAAGAGCTCAAGCCTGGGATTCAGGAGACCTGGGTTACAATCCTGGCTCTGATATTTTTTTTTTCTTCAATGGTACTTGTTAAGCACTTACTATGTGTCAAGCACTCATTCAGTCAGTCAATCAATCCATTGTATTTATTGAGCACTTACTGTATGCAGGACACTGTACTAAGCACTTAGGAGAGTGCAACACAACACTATAACAGATGCATTCCTTGCCCATAGAAGGAGCACGGGCTTGGGAGTCAGAGGACATGGGTTCCAATCCCAGCTCTGCCTCTTGTCTCCTGTGTGACCTTGGGCAAGGCACTTAACTTCTCTGTGCCTCAGTTACCTTATCTGTAAAATGGGGATTAAGCCTGTGAGCCCCACGTGGGACAAGCTGATTACCTTGCATCTACCCCAGCGCTTACAACAGTGCTTGGCACATAGTAAGCACTTAACAAATACCGTAATTATTATTATTATTAGAGGGGGAGACAGACATTAGTAAAGGGAGCAGGTCAGGGTGACGCAGAAGGGAGTGAGAAAAGAGGAAATGAGGGATTAGTGTTCTAAGCACTGTTCTAAGTGCTGGGGTAGACACAAGTTAGGTCAGACACAGCCCCTGTCCCAGATGGGGCTCACAGTCTGAGTAGGATGGAGAACAAGTAGTGAATACTGATTTTTCAGCTGAGGAAACTGAGGCACAGAGAGGTGAAATGACTTGCCCGAGGTCACACAGCAGGCAAGTGGTGGAGCCAGGATTAGAACCCAGAGCCTCTGGCTCCCAGACCCATGCTTTATCCACTAGGCCATGCTACTTCCTTATTTGTCTGCTGTGTGTCATTTGTCTACTCTGTGACCTTGGGCAAGTCACTTATCATGTCAGGGCCTCAGTTTCATCATCTCTAAAATAGGGATTAAATCCTATTCACTCCGATTTGACTGTGAGCCCCATGTGGGACAGGCACTGTGTCCAACCTGATTATCTTGTATCTACCCCAGAACTAAGTGAGTGCTCATCACATAGTATTATAGTACTATCATTATCATCATCATCATCAATTAATATTACTTCTGTTCTGGCTCTGCAGGGCCCCATAATACACCTACAGAAACAAACTGTAGAGGAGATAGACCTTATTCCCTGACTCGAAACCCACATCTGCCAGCAAAGCTTCTTCCTCAAAACACCTCTAAGCAGTAAATGCACCTTGAATTTCCAGTCATTTCATGTTCTACCTCTGACCAACAACTTAATGCCTCCTATTTGTATATGCTGGAACTTTCATTTGGTATGTGCTTCAGCATAAGAGGAGAGATGTTTGCTCTTCTGTACAAACACAAAGGGCTTCAACAAGCCCCAATATCCTCCCACGGGGCCAGACAGAACAAGACAGAAAGATCTGAACTTGAGCATGATGGGTCAGATTTTAATTCTACAAAGCCCTCTGGGAACAGTTTCATAATCTCTACATTAGCAAAGTCTGGATAATTCAGGTCGACCTAAATTTTCTTTATTTTAGGGTGGGCAGCAACATTCCTTAGTAGAGAAGCCACACGGCATAGTGGATAGAGCCTGGGCCTGGGAATCAGAAGGTCATGAGATCTGATCCCGGCTCTGCCATTTGTTTGCTGTGTGACCTTGGGCAAGTCGCTCCACTTCTCTGGGCCTCAGTTACCTCATCTGTAAAATGGGGATTGAAACTATGAGCCCCACCTGGGACAGGGACTGTGTCCAACTAGATTAGTTTGAATCTACCCAGGGCTTAGTACAGTGCCTGGCACATAGTAGGCACTTAACAAATGCCATTTTAAAAAAGAGCTAGGTAGTTCAAACTAAAGTTTACATTTTGGCAGAGTTCTCCAGAAAGTTGCTACCGTAAAACTAACTACAGAGTTAGATTAGAATTTACCCAACTAATAGTTAAACAAATTGCCAAGGAACATGTCTCCATGCATCAAACTTGATTTATTCGCAAAGAGACTGATAGGTGACAGGAAAATTGAGTGTACAACTTTCATCTAAGTTCATTCCTAGCCATAGGTCTCAGAGAACACTTTAAAAAAGAAGAGAACCTCATTTACAACAAGTTATCAACCGCAACGATTAAATCCCAAGGTGTTGGCTGAAAGCTGAAATACTCTAGGTGGCTCTATGTTAGATTTAGGAAAATGTGTTTTGTTGAATTTAGGAACTTTCAAGATTCAAATTTGTTGACTCTTGGCAAAATGCCTCATCCTAATTCTAAGAAATCAAGTTTAAAGAAGTCCATGTGACAGACTCTAAAGACTTTTTGGGTATCAAATGGATTTTACTGAGCATCTTTTTTGATGAATTAAGTGCCTATGTTTCAGAAACACATGTATTATGTTTCCCCAGAAATACCATATGTCTGGTTCTTAAAAATAAGCAAAATTGCTCGCCTGGATGCACTTTGATTTTTACCAACTACACAGTATTTGGAGAAATGTAGACCAACTCGAAACATTGCTGAATGTACCTCTATATTCCTCAAAACACAGAAAATATATACCTGCAGTGTTCATTGTAGGAAATAAAAAGTCTTGAGTAGGCTTCTATCGGCAATGTTGTCTAAGTCATTGATACACCTATCTTACACAGTCTGAGCACTAGTTCATCTACATTTTTATTATTTCTCTTATCCATAAAATGTTTTAGTGTTGTGCCCCTACCCACTAGCCCCTAGATTGTAAACTCCATCATGGCAGGGATCATGTCTAATTACTCTATCGTTTATTCATTCATTCATTCATTCAACCGTATTTATTGAATGCTTAATCTGTGCAAAGCCCTGTACCGAGCTCTTGGGAGAGTACAATATAATAATAAACAAACACTTTTCCTGCCCACAGTGAGCTCACAGTCTAGATGGGGAGACAGACATTAATATAAATAAATAAATTACAGCTATATACGTAAGTGCTGTGGGGCAGGGAGGGTGGATGAGTCAGGGCGACTTGGAGGAGAGTGGGAGAAGAGGAAAGGAGGGCTAAGTCAGGGAAGTCCTCTTGAAAGAGATGTACCTTCAATAAGGCTGTGAAGGCGGGGGGAGTAATTGTCTGTTGGCTATGAGGAGAGAGGGCATTCCGGGCCAGAGGCAGGATGTGGGTGATAAGAGGTCAACAGTGAGATAGATGAGATGCTCCCAAGCACTTAAACAGTGTTCTGCACAAAGTAGATGCTCAATGATACTATCGAGAGAGAGAGGTCTCCTCTAGACTGTCAACTCACGGTGGGCAGGAAATGTGTCTGCCACCTCTGTTATATTGTTATATTGTTCTTTCCCAAGCATTTAGCACAGTGCTCTGCACAAAGTAAGAGCTCAATAAATACAATTGATTGATTGACTGATTGAGAGGTACAAAACTCCTTGAGGTGAGGAGATGTGCGTCTTCTGTTGTAACCTTCTAAGGGCTTATTACAGAGCTGTGCACTCAATAAATATATCCTAAATGTCAAATACTTATATCATAGTGTTATACATAGAAAACTTAAGTAAATGATTGACTGACTGACCAAAAGAGTTCAGAACCAGTAACTTGCTGAGAATTCTTTCCAGTCTCACAGTATCATCAGTGTCAGTACAGGGATCTTTTGCTACTTACAAAGAAAATTCTACCATTTGTCAATGGTAGCAGGAGCAGTGATCCAGGCAACTGCTGGCTCGTTCTCAGGTAGAAGGAAATATGGACAGCAGATCAGTTCATCTGTATATCATCAGGCAACTGGTGGAGGATGTTTATATTAACACTTGCAATGTACCTGCAATACTGAAACACTGAGCTGCTTTAATGAATTCCATCTGAATTCACTATCCTATTTTTCCACTTCCAAATGTGTATGTCAGAGTTCACATTATTCAGTACAGTGACATAGACTGTGCTAGATAGAGTGTCCCCTCTCTTAGTGACACAGGGGGTTTAGTCCTATGGCAAATATGCAGTCATGGCCCACTGATGCAGAGCCTTCCCCTCTTCAAAGCCCTACCAAGAGCTCTCCTCCTCCAGGAGGCCTTCCCAGACTGAGTCTTCCCTTTCCCTCTGCCTCTCTCCCCTCTCCACTGTCCCCACTCCTTCCCTCTGCCTTTCCCTCCCCACAGCACTTATATATATTTGTATATATTATTTATGACTCTATTCTATTAATGATGTGTATATATCTATGATTCCATTTATCTATTTTGATGGCAGTGATAGCTGTCTACTTGTTTTGTTTTGCTGTCTGTCTCCCCCTTTTAGACAGTGAGCCTGCTGTTGGGCAGGGATGGTCTCTATCTGTTGCCCAATTGTATATTCCAAGCATTTAGTACAGTTCTCTGTACACAGTAAGCGCTCAATAAATACGATTGAATGAATGAATGAATGGATGCAAGATTGAAGTAATAGTTCAAAATGGAGCATAGGACGTAATTACCTATCTGATTTCTTTGAAAAATGAAAAATTTTGTTCCATTTACCTCCAAATGTTCCCTTCTGCTGGAAGGTTTTAATTATTCTATCGTTAAATTCACTTTAATCAGGATATCTCATTGGTTTGGTTTGAGTCAAGTGTCCAGAGCCTAAAACCACAAGCAAGTTCCAGTGAGGATGCAGCATAGCTGCCTGGGGTACAGTGCCTACCAATTCTATTGTACTGTACTTTTTCAAATGCTTAGTATTGTGCTCTAATCACATTAAGTGCTCAATAAATGCCTTTGATCAATTGACAAGTGTTTGAAATGGCATGTTGGCAGTTTGGATGGAAGGGAAAGGTTGGATTCTGGTGATGTTGGGGAGTAATAACCAAGAGGATCTGGTGACAGATTGAATATGGGAGTTGAAAGAGAGAATGGAGTCAAGGATAATACCAAGATTCCAGGCTTGAGAGGCAGGGAGGATGGGGGTGGTGCTGTCAATAGTGATTGGAGAGTTAGATGGAGGAGAGGATTTGGGATGGAAGGTGAGAAATTCCGTTCTGGATATATCAAGCTTGAGGTGCTGTTGGAACATCCACGTAGCGATGTCCAGGAGGCAGGAGGAGAAGCAAGACTGCAGAGAAGGAGAGAGGTCAGGGCTGGAGAGGGAGATTTGGGAATTTTGTTAATTGAAGCCTTTGGGGCAGATGAGCCATCCAAGGGACTGAGTGTAGATTGAGAAGAGAAGGGGGCTCAGAATTGAGCCTTGAGGGACACCCAGAGTTAGGAAGTGGGAATCAGAGGAAAAACAAGTGAAAGAGAATCGAGAAGGAGTGGCCAGAGAGGTAGATAGAGAACCAGGAGAAGACTGTCAGAAAAAAATGAGGGTAGATAGAGTAGGGACAGGGAAAGGGGAAGAGAGGACAGGTGAGGAGGTGCTCCTCTGGCTCCAGTTCTCTTCCTGCCAGTCAGGAATCTCTTATCTCTTCTCTACATTAACTCACAACTGATCCATTCCCCATCCTCAGTGGGCTAGAAGAGTGATGTATAATAGACACTCTCCCGTTCAATAGATGCTGTGCAGCCATGCTGAAATATGCAACAAGAGACCTGGATGCAGGTGTTAGAACACTCTTGCACACCCCCAGGAAACTCTTCCCTCTCAACAGACTTTGAACATAATCCAAAGTCCTAGAGACAGTCTTTTGAGAACTGTTCTACACAGATGACGGCACCCTAGAGGCATATAGGCACAAGAAGGCATATAAATGATTGCAAACTGCTTTGCCAAATCAGCCAAGTGTCAGCCAGGCTGAAAATAAAGTCTAAAAAAAATACCAAGGCAATTTATCAGCCTCCCAAACAAAAACAAGAATCTATATTGCTAACACACAATTCATTGCTTTGCCAGAATTCTGTCACCTACTCAGAACACTGCATGGGCGCCTAGGGGATAGAGCACGGGTCTGGGAGTCAAAAGGACCTGCATTCTAATCCCAGATCCACCACTCATCTGCTGCATGACTTAGGGCAAGTCACTTCACTTTGCTGTGCCTCAGTTACCTCATGTGTAAAATGGGGTTTAAGACCGTGAGCCGCAGGTGGGATATGGGATATGTCCAACCTTATTACTTTGAATCTATACCAGCACTTAGAACAGTGCCTGGCACAAAGTAAGCACTTAATAATTACCATTTTAAAAAATAACTGACCGGTGATGGAACAATAAACAAGGAAGTAGAAAACTGAATCAAGGAAGTCAGCACCACCTTTGGGAATCTGTCAGAATGCGCCTGCACTGGGAGATTATGGTCCTGACCAAATTCATGATCCACAAAGTCAAAGTGCTGTCTATCTTTCTTTATGTGGAGCCCTGGACTCCACCCTGATACCAGATTTAATTCCTTGAGCGGCTCCATCAGCGACATTTATAGATGCACCTCAAGATAAAATGGTAGGATGGAATTACAAACAGCAAAGACTGCTAGAATGAAGCCAGCATTCTAGCATTCAAGCTATGCTCACTTTAGCACAGCTTTGAGGGTGGGAAGTGTGAGGAGCATGGGATGGGAGCAGGATACATAAAGAGTCGCTGTATGGGGAGATGAAATTGGGAAACCCAAAGCAATGACCTCATACAATCTGTCAGTTGCTTTTGTCATTTTTGTCATCCTTCCATGCCTGCTCACCAGATAGCCTACATTTTATCTATCAACAGTAGCTCTTAAGCACTTACTGTATAGCACTGTACTAAAGGCTAAAGACTAAAGAGTATCAAGCACACAAATCTTCAAATAAACATAAATGCTCACAAAACACATGCACACACACACATATCCATGTGTCTCTGCAACCATTCAAGCCTTTCACTTATTTTGCCTCCCTTCAGAGCAGCTTCCTTATCTTTATACTTTATTATTCGTAGCCCTGCCCTTTCCTCTGGCAACAGAAGTAGCAGCAAGACCAACTTAGCACTTCAGCTTCTCTGGTGCATCATCTGACACTTTCACAGTTCCCTAAACCCTGAATGATAAAGAAATTAAGTAGGGCAACTGGGGCAGTGGCCAGAAAATTATTCCTGCAGCTACTGTAACTTCAAAGGGAGTTTGCTTGGAGAAAGAAGCAAAACTGGAGGAGTAATTGGAAGGATGATGAATGGATGTCAAAAGGGCACTGGTCCACCTGGCCTTTAAGCATCTGAGGCTTTCCTAGTAATGGAGTGCTTTAGGATTGTGAGTTTTGTTGCGATGCTTACAGTTCCTTAAATTTGAATTTAAAATAACCCTTCATTTATCTAACAAAAAGAGCCAAAACACCATACCACCCAACTGTATTAATACAATATCATGGTTATTTTTTCAAATCTGAAGAGATGTTAGAATTTAGAAGTTAGAGCTGTCTGCAGCATTATAACATTATCATTATTATAATGATAATACTTATTGTGGTTTTGTTGAGTGCCTACCAAGCACTGTACTAGCCCTGAAGAAGATACAACATCAGCAGGTCCCCACATGGGGTTCACAATCTAAGTAGGAAGAAGAAGAGTTATTGAATCCCCATTTTGCAGATGAAGGAACTGGGGCACAGAGAAGTTAAGTGATTTGCCCAAGGTCACAGAGCAGGTAAATGGCAGAAATGAGATTAGAATCTAGGCCCTCCAACTCCCAGGCCCATGCTCTTTCCACTAGGCCACACTGTTTCCCAGCTGCTTAATGCTATCTTAGGTGTTCGTTCTCCTACTGTGACTTTTTATTCAACACCTACTGTTTATTCAGATGCCACTGGACTCTTCCCCTTGCAGCCCATACTCTGCATTCCTACCTGGATTATCTTCCTGAAACATCACTCAGCACACACATCTCCTCTTCCTTTCAATCCTCCAGTGCCAGCAGATGACCTCCATATCATTGACTCAGTGGCTCTCCACCTTTCTACCATACTTATCAACCC
This sequence comes from Ornithorhynchus anatinus, assembly GCF_004115215.2. Classification (NCBI taxonomy): domain Eukaryota; kingdom Metazoa; phylum Chordata; class Mammalia; order Monotremata; family Ornithorhynchidae; genus Ornithorhynchus; species Ornithorhynchus anatinus. Next base: position 19,343,932 of record NC_041753.1, on the reverse strand, counting down.
AACCTACTCTGCCCACACTCTTCACTCCTCCAGGGCCCACCTTCTGGCTGTACCCTGCTCACATCTTGCTTGTCTCCTACTCTCATCCTCTTCTTCAAAACCCTCCTACAATTCCACCATCTCCAACAATCAATCAATCAATTGTATTTATTATGGTATTTGCTAAACACTTATTGTGTGCAGAGCACTCTGCTAAGCCCTTGAGAGAGTACAATAGCAAAGAATTAGCAGCCAAGTTCCCTGCCCATAATGACAAGGTTTCCCCAATTAATTATCATTACCTCAATCCTTCTCAACCCCTTTTGCCCTTTTGTACTTATTTGATCTCTTCTGCTGCTCATTATTGACTGAAGGACTGCTACTACTTGCTATGTGTTTGTCGGCTCCCCAGTAACAAAGTCTTAGCATTCTATCCCACTGCCTCTCAGCATTCAATGCCCTCTGAAGCAGCGTGCCTTAGTGGAAACATCACAGGCCTGGGAGCCAGCGTCCTTGGGTTCTAATTCCTGCTCTGCCACTCACCTGCTGTGTGACCTTGCATAAGTCACTTCCCTTCTCTGTGACTCAATTTTTTCAACTGCATAATGGAGATTCAATACCTGTTCTTCTTCGCACTTGACTGTGACCCCCTCAAGTAAGACGGGTATTGTTTCCAGTCTGGTTAACTTGTATCTACCCCAGAGTTTAGAACAGTACTTTACCCGCATAGTAAGGCTTAACAAATACCCTAAGAAAGAAAAGCTTTGCCTATCTGCAAGCAAGTCTTTTGCATTGCCTTGAGGTATGAGCTCCAGGGTGACAGAACGGATTGTATCTGTAAAACTAAGAGAAGAACCCTTCATCTGGAAGTTCATTCATTCATTCAATAATATTTATTGAGCGCTTACTATGTGCAGAGCACTATACTAAGCGCGTGGAATGTACAAATCGGCAACAGATAGAGACAGTCCCTGCCCTTTGACGGGCTTACAGTCTAATCGGGGGAGACAGGCAGACAAGAATAATGGCAATAAATAGAGTCAAGGGGAAGAACATCTCATTTAAACAATGGCCAATAAATAGAATCAGGGTGATGTACATCTCATTAAACAAAATAAATAGGGTGATGAAGATATATACAGTTGAGGGGACCAGTACAGTGCTGAGGGGATGGGACGGGAGAGGGGGAGGAGCAGAGGGAAAGGGGGGAGAAGAGGGCTTAGCTGAGAAGAGGTGAAGGGGGGGTAGAGGGAGCAGAGGGAAAAGGGGGGAGCTCAGTCTGGGAAGGCCTCTTGGAGGAGGTGAGCTTTAAGTAGGGATTTGAAGAGGGGAAGAGATTTAGATTGTCGGAGGTGAGGAGGGAGGGCGTTCCAGGACCGCGGGAGGACGTGGCCCAGGGGTCAACGGCGGGATAGGCGAGACCGAGGGACGGTGAGGAGGTGGGCAGCAGAGGAGCGGAGTGTGTGGGGTGGGCAGTAGAAAGAGAGAAGGGAGGAGAGGTAGGAAGGGGCAAGATGATGGAGAGCCTTGAAGCCTAGAGTGAGGAGTTTTTGTTTGGAGCGGAGGTTGATAGACAACCACTGGAGGTGTTTAAGTTCATATGAATCTATCATGTCTTTCTCCCAATTCCAAAATGTACAAGTGAAGTTGAGAGATGGAACCTGAGGGAGAGTGAAAAAGGAGTTTCAGGAAGGAGAAAAATGTGATGCCATTTGAAGAAAGCTGGAGGAGGCAGATAAGAAAGGATATTTCAGACAGCATGGATTGCCAAGATTCCTGTCCCCAAAATGATGAAAAAGTATGTAAGGTTAGGGAACAGATGAGGATTAGGTGAGTGTAAGGAACAGGGATGATAGAAAAGACTGAAGCCCTAGGAAACTTTGAAAATTAAGCATAAATCACTTTTTAAATAAGGTCATGCTTCAGAAAATAACTATAATATGTAATCTGCATTTCTTAGCATTTGGAAATTTGGGACCAAGAGTAATGGCTAGAAAAAAAAATGTAATGCTTCAAGTGAGAGGAAATCAAACTATGGATGGACCTGCTAGCAAGCAGCATGGTGTAGTGGACAGAGCACGGGCCTGGGAATAAGAAAGTCATGAGTTCTAATCTGGTTCTTCCACTTGTCTGCTGTGTGGCCTTGGACAAGTCACTTCACTTCTCTGTGCCTCAGTTACCTCATCTGTAAAAAGGGGATTGAGAATGTGAGCTTCACGTGGGACAAGGGACTGTGTCCAACCCAATTTGATGGTGTCCACCCCAGTGCTTAATACAGTGCCTGGCACATAGTAAGCGCTTAAAAATGTTACAATTAATTAATTAAGCACCCAATGGTGATGTATATTAATGAATAAGGAAGCAAAAGTGACGCTGAGGGCTTCATTTCAATGTCTTTTGATCCTGATTTACCAAGACTATCAGAAGTTTCCTTGGGCGGGGTGGGCCTTACTTTTCTCAAGGAATGCACTAAAATTGAGTTCTGAGACCCTTGTTAAAGGTTTAGGTGAAAAATATACCATATAATTAAGTGGCAAAGTTAAGCAATTATTTAATTTGGGAAAGTTTCCTTATTTCAACCATCATTCAGTAGCTCTGGAGGTCACTTTACTGAAATAGCTTATATCCTCCCACCCCTTCTCTCACAATGAGACTTAGAAGTCAACAATTTAGATTTCTTTGTTTTTTCACTATAAAAAAGGCATTGTAAATAGCTATTCTCAAATTTAATTTTATCTATTATTTTCTCAAATCAAGACCCATCATTTCAAGCACTGTTTTAAGATTATGGCCCAAGAAAAGGGAAAGGATATTGCTTGTGTATCCATTACGGATATATATATTTAAAAATTTCTCAGTGATTCCTTATTAGCTCTTGGATAGATCTGCCATGCCACAAGACACTGAATGGCATCATTTCTTTTATAAAAGATAACCAACATGCTGGTTGCTATATTGTACTCTCCCAAGTGCTTAGTACAGTGCTCTGCACATAAGTGCTCAATAAGTACCATTGATTGATTGATTGCTATAGCACTATTGATGGAGAAATACATGCACAACTGAGAGTGAAAGAAAGAAGATCTTATGAGAGTTTGCTGGTGAGCATTCAGATTTTTCTGTCCTAGATCCCCTACTCTTTTTGTTTATGCTCATTCTCACAGAGATTTTGTTTGCTCCCATAGTTTCAGCTATCATTTCTAACCAGATGACTCCCAAATCTACCTTGTAGTCCTGACTTTTCATCTGAGCTACAATCACAACATCTACACTTGCCTTGCTAGCTCCTCACACTCAATATGTCTAAAGTAGAACTACTGCACGGCTTTGTGGATAGAGCAAGGGCCTGGGAGTCGGAAGGACCTGGGTTCGAATTCTGGCTCTACCCTTGTCCACTGTGTGACCTTGGGCAAGTCACTTCACCTCTCTGGGTCTCAGTTACATCATCTGAAAAATAGGGATTAAGACTGTGAGCCCCACGTGGGCCAGGGACTATGTCCAACCCGATTAACTTGTATCTATCCCAGTGCTTAGATCAGTGGTTGGCACATAGTAAGTGATTAACAAGTATTATAATTGTTATTAGTATAACTCATCTTTCCCTTGAAAGCCACTGCTTCTAGTTTTCCCATCTCAGTAAGTAACACCACCATCCTCCCTCTTCCAGAAGCTCACAATCTTGGTATCATCCTGAGCTCCTCACTGTCTTTCAGTTCTCTCATTCAAACCTATTGTTAAATCATGCTGGGTCTTTCTGTATAATATATAATAATAACAATAATAATAATGGTATTTGTTAAGCGCTGACTGAGCTAAGCACTGTTCTAAGTGTTGGGATAGATACAAGGTAATCAGGTTGTTCCACCTGGGGCTCACAGTTTTAATACCCATTTTACAGATGAGGTAACCGAGGTACAGAAAAGTTAAGTGATTTGCCCAAAGTCACACAGCTGATAAGCGGCGGAGTTGGGATTAGAACCCATGACCTCTGACTCCCAGACCAGAGGCTTTGGGAAAGGTGTGATTCAAAGGGGGAGAAATGAAAACTTCAGACATTGTGGAAAAAAATACAACTGTGTATGTAGCAAGGAACAATATTTACATGCACCAAATTTGGAAGGTTTTGTCTGTCATGCATTGGTTTGAACAGTCACCCACAGGTAAAAAATCACTGTCAGTAGCAACATCTTCAAATTCAAAGTACAGCTATATATAAGTATATAATGTTATTCTTATTTCACAACTTCCAAATTCCTTATAATACCTCCCTTTTATAGTAGGTCTTTAACATGGGTGGGGGAAAAATAAATCTCATATTCAGTACAAAAATCACTGCAAGGTAAATCTTTACCCTGAGTATCATCAGGATGTCAGTTAAGCTGATTTTTTTTTTCTGCTAAGCAGATTAAATAAACACTTGGAGAACATGCTTCTGTCCTTGAAAAAGGATTTCCATTCTCAAATGTTCTTAAAATGGATCCAAACAGAGATGCTGAAGGTTCATTTTCTACAGTAGGAATAGTAAGCGAGACAGGAGCCAGTGAATGAAGCCAGTGAATGAAGAAGAGAGAAACCAACTGGACAGATGCATTTAATGAGCAAGGGACACCAACAGGTGAGGGGTGACAAGAGGAAGAAAGTGAGAGGTCAAGGATGAGACAGAGGTAGATACGGCACTTGCAAGAGAGGCATTGTCTGTGGAGAATTGACTTGAGAGAGGACGAAAGGCAGGTGAGCAAAATCAAGCTTCCTTCTCCAAGAAGGCAGGAAGATTTTCATTATGCTAGATCATGGGATAGAGAGAAGAGAAATGGTCTATTTCATCATAAAATATATCAAACTGCTGTTGCCTTGATTCTTTTCTAATTTGGCTTTGCCTGTTCTCAACTAACTCCTTACTCGGTGTTTAATCCCCATTTTACAGATGAGGTAACTGCCGCTAATGCACAGAGAAGTTGAGTGACTTGCTTAAATTCACACAGCGGGCTCGTTGAAGCTCACCTTTACAACATCGCCAAGATCTGCCCTTTCCTCTCCATCCAAACTGCTACCTGGCTGGTACAATCTTTCATAATATCCCGACTGGATTATTGCATCAGACTCCTTTCTGATCTTCCATCCTCCTGTCTCTCCCCCCTTCAGTCTATACTTCACTCTGCTGTCCAGATTATCTTTCTACAGAAATGCTCTGGGCATGTCACTCCCCTCCTCAAAAATCTCCAGTGGTTGCCTATCAACCTTCACATGAAGCAAAAACTCCTCACGCTTGGCTTCAAAGCTCTCCATCACCTTGCCCCCTCCTACTTCACCTCCCTTCTCTCCTTCTACAGCCCATCCCATACACTCCACTCCTCTGATGCTAACCTCCACACTGTGCCTCGTTCTCACCTGTCCCACTACCTGCCACTGACCTGGAATGCCCTCCCTTCTCACATCCACCAAACTCTCTTCCCCTCTTCAAAGCCCTACTGAGAGCTCACCTCTTCCAGGAGGCCTTCCCAGACTGAGCCCTCCCTTTCCCTCTGCTCCTCCTCTCCTCCCCATTGCCCCTACTTCCTCTCTCTTCTCTACCCCCTTCCTCTCCCCACAGCACTTGTGCATAGTTGTACATATTTATTACTCTATTTATTTTATTAATGATGTGTATATATCTATGATTCTATTAATCTCTTTTGATGGTATTGATGACTGTGTACTTGTTTTGTTTTGTTTTGTTGTCTGTCTCCCCCTTCCAGACTGTGAGCCCGTTGTTGGGTAGGGATTGCCTCTATCTGTTGCCCAATTGTACTTTCCAAGCACTTAGTACAGTGCTCTGCGCACAGTAAGTGCTCAAGAAATACGATTAAATGAATGAATCAATGGCGGCAGAGACAGGATTAGACCCCAGGTCCTCTGACTCCCAGAACTTTGCTCTTTCCACTTGGCCATGCTGCTTTTAGTACTGGGTTCTATTCTGAGCTCTGCCTGATGCCAGTTAATGTAGGCAAAGACCAGAAGTGCATTACACAATGCATTGCACTCCTTTCCACCTATTCGCTCGGGCCTCTGTGCCCTGGTGGGAACATGACTGAGAGACTGCATGTGGTACAAGCCATCAGCACTATAAGAGAACCTGCATTCTCCTCCCAGCTCTGTCACTTCACTGCTTTGTGACCTTGGTCAAGTTCCTTCACTTCTCTGTGCCTCAATTTCCTCTTCTGTAAAATGGGGATTCAATTCCTGGTTTTACCCCTACTTAGACTGTGGGCCCCTTGTGGGACTGGGACTGTGTCTGACCTCATTAACTTGTATCTACCCCAGTGCTTAGAAAACTGCTTGACTCACAGTAAGCACTTAACAAATTCCAAAATAATAACAATAATTATTTAATAATTTAATTTAATAATAATATTATTATTATCAATTCCTGTGCACAGGTTCTCAGTTCTGAAGTCTCCGGACTGGGTTTCATCCGTTAATTCCGATGGGAGATTCCATCATCATTTACTGACCACCTACTGGCATTTCTATAGACTCTAGACTGTAGATTCATTGTGGGCAGGGAACATGTCTGCTAATTCTGTGGTTTTGTGCTCTCCCAAGTGCTTAGTACAGTGTTCTGCACATAGTGAGCACTCAATAAATACAGTTGATTGATTGATCAATTCTATCCGTTTTACCGAGCAGACTATCTGCTCCTGTACTGCCCCTCAACAACACTTAGGATTTTCCTTCTGAGAATCCTTAGGTTTCAGACCTTCGAAACAGGTCTCTTTGTTAACCCTCCAACTAGTGCTGAACAATTAGTGTCCTTAAACCAACTGTTTTGAAAAGCACAAAACAGGAGTGGCAGATGAGTGTTTGGCTAAGCCCACAAATATGAAAAGCACAATAAAACAGGACAGTTGGATGACTTCCACTTAACTGCTTACTTGTCTCATACCATTCACTCCTTTGCCCCTCTTTGAACAGCAGTGAATTCATTAACACTGCAATTTTAATGAGGCTATTTACTGTGCATTTCCAATGAGATTGGGCCTTCTGCCAGAAAGATTCTGCTCTAAACTATGCCAATGAGGGCAGCCTCTTCAGCTGTTCTAAAAGAATTAATCTTTATACACTGAAGAGGGACTTTGCTGCTATATAGAGCTTTCATGTACCCGATTTTGAGTAGCCAAAATCACCAAGATAATTTTTTAGCATATCTGTAGATTAAGAAGGGTTGCACCCATGGGTTTCTGACTCATTTAAACTTAACGCTATATCATATTATTTTTTGGAGAGTGCTTTGATGGCTAAGAAATCTGATGAGGATTTTTTTTTCCTTTGAACTCCATAGTTCATTTTTTTCCCCCAAGAGCAAATAGAAGTCAATGACTTGAGTTTCATTCCAAATTCAAAATGCATGAAGATCCACTGGGATCATAACTTGGCAAATGCATTCTCCTTTCCTGAAATTACCCTATTGTTCCAAATATCTGAGCTTAAGGTTGCTACCATTGAAAGGACATTTAATATCCCAAAGGAGAGATATCCCATAGTGCAGTGGGAGGAAGAAGAGTAATGTTTAGAAGATGGAAAAATGTCAAATCCTTCTTCTTCATTTCCAGTTTCTTTCCTTCTTTCTCATGCTTAGAATAAAATTGCAAAACATATTGAAGAGGTACTCAAAATCCACTCAGGGACATTTTAAAAGTGACAATAAAGTTAAACAGGCTTTTTTCTAAAACATTAACATGTATTTTGAAGAAATAAATTCTTGTTTCCAAGTACTATGATTTATAATCTGAAAAATAATCATGATGAAGGGGACTTGTTCAAAATCCAAATTATATCTTTTAAAGGACATGGCAAAGTAGAAGGATATCAGTTTTATTTTGGTCACAGAGCTGAAGAGGTTTGGGGGAAAAAAGTTTCCTTTTCTAAGTAGTCATTTAATTAAATAAATTGCCACAGCTGTATAGAGTAACTGTATTGTTCTGGGATTTCCCCACAACTATCCCCAAAGACTTAGTATAAAAAAAAAGCTTTCTGGTCTTGTCTACATGAGGGAAACAACTGGGGAAAGAATGAATTGAATAAAATGGGCATGAGTTTTATTACCTTTAAATTGAAGTCAAGTAAAACCCAAGTAAAGTTTCTTGAAATCCTTAACTAGTATCTACTCCCAATTCCTCTGGATGCTGAATGTAATTGGGGGTGGGGGACATCTCTTGCCTCGATGGCAGATGACAGTTGGTCATTTGCAATGCAACGGATGCGTAGAACACAAACCCAAGATGGCTCTTTGACAGACCTTTGTCTGGAAAATGACATCTCTGCAATCTGCCATCCACCGGCAATGGTGACCTCGAAGATTAAGATGAGGGGAAGATGAAGAGTGGGGCAGGGATATGTTGCCGTTTGTTTAAACTTCATTCTCAAGGATTTTCTCCATGGGGCAAATTTCTCCTAAGGAATTTTCCTCCCAGAATGTCAGTTTTATGAGGGAAAATCCCTGAAAATTAACTGTAAATACAGAAGCAATGTACAAAAAACAACACTTCCTCTCCCCCTCCCTCACTTATGTCCAGTGGCAAGAGAAGGCAGTGAGGCACTACCTGGGTGGAGAGCTCTCACTAATCGTTGCTGGACATATTTAGGTCTAGAAGTTTCATTCCTCTACAGGTATTGAATTCCTATTTGACAGCTAAGGTTACTGAGGCTGAGAGAAGTTAAGTGACTTGGCCAAAGTCACACTGCAGGGAGATGTTCTTTCCACTATGTTACACTGCTTCCCTATTTTACAATTATTTAGCCTGAATTTAACCAGTCTGTCTGTCTGGCTGTGAAGAACAGTTTGGTACCCACCCAGGTCACTAAGGTCCCAGCTTAGTATTTGTTCCTATCCAGCAATATGCCCTCAGAGTAAATATTTGTTTCTAACTGCTGTTTTCAAGAGTCACGGGTGCCAGTTCACCTAGGAAATTTTTTTTTAATACCTGGAGAGATCTTAGAGCATTAAGTACCCACAGAATGCTTATACTTTGTCTAAGATTTTGTGAGTTTTCCCCAAATAGGTTTTCCTTTGTAACACTAAAGTGAGTGCCTCTAGAAATGGTGTCAAGAACTTATTAAACCATTTTTCCCTCCCATAAAATGACCAGAATACATAATAATGGTGGTAATCCTGTTGATAAAGATTTTAACAAGTCACTTTTATTGAGGATCACCAATATTTTAGTAGTAGTGCCATCTTGAGAACACAGTTTTTACTGTTGTCCCAGACAATGGACTATTATGAAGTCATCTCTGTGGAGGCTATAAGGTTTTATATTTGGAGAGAACAGCCACAAATACCCAAATACACACACGCTTACATACACACACACACACCTTTTCCATAGAGAAGTTTGTCAGGATTTTGAAACCAGATTTGGAAACACTGGAAAAGAGCCTTTTCATTTTGGAACAGGCCCACAGTTCCATCACTGAAGAAGCTATTAGACAGCTGTCACGGTGTGAACACGAAGGTCTCTGTTCTGTGGGGTACTGTAACAGAGAGCAGCTGGTGTTTTCAATTTTGTTATTGTTCCCTCTCTGGTTTACATCTGCATTATCTGATACAATAATGGTGGGGGAAAGGGAGGAGAAGCATTTGCAATGACAGAAGAGAACAAGCTGTGTAAAAAAGTTTAAGGGAAAACGAAATGCAGTTACATGATGTTTGTGTGGTTCATATAAAAGCTTGAGGAGGAAGACATCCCTAAATATGTCAAAACTGCTTTGAAATGGAAAGGGCTGAATCCACCTCCCCATAATGTTTGCCCTTTGACTCTTCTATCAATCAATCAATCATATTTATTGGATGATTACTGTGTGCCCAGCACTGTATTAAGTGCTTGAGAAGAATGCAAGATAATAGACTGGGCAGATACATTCCCTGCCCACAACAAGCTTACAGTCTAGAGGAGGAGACGGACATTACTATAAATGAATTACAACTATGTACATAAGTGCTGTGGGGCTGAGAGAGGGGTGACTAAAGAATGTAAATCCCAGTGCAAGGGCAAGAAAGAAGGGAGGGGGAAAAGAGGAAATAAGGGCTTAACTGGAAAAGGTCTTTTAGAGGATATGTGTTTTTAATAAAGCTTTGAAGGTGGGGAGAGTGATTGTCTGTTGGAAACAAAGAGGGAGGACATTCCAGGCCAGAGGCAGGATGTCGGGGAAAGGTCAGTGGCAAGATAGATAAGATCGAAGTACAGTGAGTATGTCTCCATTGGAGGAGTGAAGTGTGCAGGTTACAATAAGAAATCAGGAAGGTAAGGTAGGAGGGGGCAAGGTGATTGAGTGCTTTAAAGTCTATGGAAAGGAGTTTCGGTTTGATGTGGAGGTGGATGGGCAACCCCTGGAGGTTCTTGGGGAGTGGAGAAACACGGACTGAACATTTTTGTAGAAAAATGATCGGGGCAGTAGAATGAAGTATGGACTGGAGTGGAGAGATAGAGGAGGCGGGGAGGTCAGCAAGGAGGCTGATGCGGTAATCAAGGCAGGATAGGATAAATGCTTGGAGTAACGTGGTAGCAGTTTCAATGGAGAGGAAAGGGCAAATTTCAGCAATTCTATCATCATTTATCATTTTATTTATACTTTGATGCTTTTTTTCTTGCTCTTGAAAACCTTTTATTCATCTTTGCTTGTTCCATACACTTTCCCCAGTTTCCCTCCTTTCTTAATACCCTTACCATTTCCCAATGCCTAATACAGGCGTGGTTAATACAAAACCACCTCCTTTGCTATGCTGGGCTGTAAAATTCAGTTTTCCTCTCCCCACAAAAGGGTATTGGGACAAATAGATGCATACTAAAGAAAATATGCCCTGAGGTTCAGTTTTTCCACAGTGACTTTTCTATTAATCGGCTGTTTTTAGGATCTCAAAATACATAAAATGCAGGCCATCTAGAATTGTACCTTGGCCTCTTACCATTTGTTGAGCTGGAAGAACCCCACGAGTCTTGATCTCTCTTTAAAAACGAGAGGAAGAAATAGGAGGAAAAACGCTATACACTGAAGATGTTTCAGGGACAGCTTTCATTAGCCATCCCAGAATAGCCTAGGAGATCATAGCACTACAGAGGAGCCTGATGGATATACACATCCCAGCCAGCCATGTGGTGTACAGAATGCTGGACTGATCATCATTAGATATGATATAGAGGCCTTCCCTGAGTAAGCCTTCATTTCCTTTTCTCCGATCCCCTTCTCTGTCACCTTGATTTGTTCCCTTTATTCATTCATTCAGTCGGTCATATTTATTGAGCGCTTGCTGTGTGCTATGCAGACTTCTGCCAACCAAGGATTTCAATGAGGAGCAGGGTGGCCTAGTGGGTAGAGCACCGTCCAGGGAGTCAGAAGGTCCTGGGTTCTAATCCCGGCTCAGCTATGTCTCTGCTTTGTGACCTTGGGCAAGTCACTTCACTTCTCTGTACCTCAGAGACACCGTCTGTAAAATGGGGATTAAGACCATGGGCTCCATATTGGACAGGGACCGTTACTACCCCGGCACTTAGTAGGGTGACTGGCACATAGTAAGTGCTTAACACACAGCTTTAAGAAAAAAAAATGCAAGCCAATCAATCGATGATATTTATTGGGTACTTACTGTGTGCAGAGCACTATACTAAGCACTTGAGCTATTTGGCCCCAGGCACACTATTAGAAAAACGCAGAAGAGTGAAGATGACTTCAAACTGGTAACAGACAAGGAGGGAATTCTGAGGAAATTGGCAACAATACTCCACCTGAACACACTTGCTTCTGTCATCAACATTCATTGAGTACTTGTCAATAGTGGACCATTATAGTTGGTTGGTAACAGTCAATAGACGTGAAAGACACCTGCTCTGCCTTTGAGGAACTTATAATAGACAAGGCCCATCGAAGATGAGCCCCAACCAAGGGTCAAAAAAATCCACCAACATGAAAAGACAGGGCACTTAATGCAGCTAATGAAGAAGCCATCATGGTCACCGGAGTCATGAAAAATAGCCAAGTACCTGGACTTGATGAGATGGAAAAACAGTGAGCATTATTTAAATACTGGCAAGCTTTTTCTCAGTCGATCAGTGGTATTTATTAAGCAGTTAACTGCATGCAGAGCACTGTACTAAGCACTTGGGAGAGTACAATACGATAGAGATGGTAGACACAATCCCTGCCTTCAAGTATATAAAACCCTGTGGGGATTCCATAGACAGCATTTTCGCATTATGGGCAGGTAACATGTCTGCTAATTTTATTGGATTGTATTCTCCCAAGAGTTTAGCACAGTGTTCTGCACATAGTAAGCATTCAATGAATACCACTGATTGATTGATTGATTTTCAAGGTGTCTGTTGAAATAACAGTCTCTGACAACAATTGTAGCATCTGAGGGCTCTCCATTGATGACAAGATCCAGCCAGAATCCTTCAGGACCAAATAAAATGGATGGCAACCTCAGCACAACGCAGCAGGTGCCATCAAAGCACATTAGATGGGGATGGAAAAGTGGAGGGAGCCACATCAAGACCTTCATGTAGATTATACCTTACAAAAATATTTTGACACCTTCATTAAATGTGTACTCTTGCATGTGGCTGCCCTGGGAAGAAGGGGAATAGAGCAATGCCAGAAGCAGTCCTTGGAAATATCTCTGGTTATTTGATGTATTTTTTATGGCAGGAAGTATATCATGCACTTCTCACTTCCACTGACTTTTGAATAGTGTGCAACAAAGATGCCACACTCCATAAGGGAAATCAAGAAAGGGAGACCCAGAAAGCTCAAGAGATTTGCTGAAATCACCCAGGAAGTAGAACCTGAATAAACAAGGAAAGACTTCTTCAATGAATGAATGAGCTTTCAAAAGAAGGGAACTCACTATTCACTACTTGAATTTCAAATGACAGAAAGAAAATGGAGCATAATAGGTGCACAAACGCAGGAACACACACACACACACACACACACACACACACACACACATCCCTTTGCTAAATTCCACCTTTTCCCTTTCTGACCTCACTATATTGTGCATTTCTGTGGTTAGTGTTTATGCATTATTTTCTCTGCTCTATTCACATGGAAAATGCTATTTCTGCTCTCATGGGCATGTGAGATAGCCTGGGGGTGATGTATCTCAGGAACTATCTGAGACAAGAAACACCACTCAAACATTAAATGATTGAAAAGTCCCAGCATACCCCAAAATTTTAGAGAGAAAGAATCTACTTTGTCCTTATTGTCTGTTGTGGTATTTGGACTCCTCTTACAACAGAACAATAAATGTGCAGGTCTAGACAGAGCAGTAATTTCCATTTTAGAGAAAGTTGATACAAATGCACAATGAGGATAATGTTAAGAATGTTTGTTTTTGGCAATTTGGGTTCAATTAGCTGGAGTGGAGTGCTTGCTAGGAACAAAGAAGAAACTAAAAACAAGAATGTGCCTTCTGGGCATTTGGCTGGGCTGCTGCAATGTACCTCGGTTATGCCTTAAATGCTTGCAATATGGCCTCTGTGTGTTGGGAAATGAAGTGTCAGCCTTTATCGCTTTTTTATCATCTATACAGCTTTCATCTTTCCACAGCTGCTGCTCTAATGAAAATCTATCTGCTTATGTGAAAGTGCCTATATTGGAGGACCTACATGCTTTGACAAGTGTAACATTTTAATGCAAAACAATAGGAAGAAGAAAGAAGACTAACTTCCTTTACCTCAAACCCCAGACCATCCCCAAGACTAATTATGTCTCTGCTTGACATAACCTGTGTTGGAACACCTTCAACTACTGATGCTACCATGCTCATAAAATGAAAAAAAAATAAGAAAAGACCCCAGTGGTTTTCACGGCAGATGTGAATGTCACACTCGACAACCTCATAATAAACAGATGAGAGCTTGGCATTGTCGCATCACCATCTCTCCCTCTCATCATTCCTTTCTCTGTCCCCCAGTGCAGGACTGGGAGGCTTCAGGATAGTTGCCAGAGTCCAGGAAGGCTAAGGGCAAGATGGGAAGAGAGTCTGGCACCCCTGGGCATCTCCTTTCATCTCAAAGTCAATCAAAAATCATGCACATGACAACACAGAACTGCTGCCTAGTCCCTACAAGCCCAACCTAGTGTTTTCAAAATGAATCATGCTGAATTTCAAGACCAAAAAAAAATATACTAGTTCCAGTCATTTTATTCATTGGCTAGAAAATGTGTCTGAGGGTAGTCTAGATAATCAAATAATCCTTGTTACTTGTGCTTAATAATTAAGGTGCTTGTTAAGCGCTTACTTTGTGCCAAGCCCTGTTCTAAGCACTAAGGTACATACAAGGTAATTGGGTTGAACACAGTCCCTGTCCCACATGGGGCTCACACTCTTAATCCCCATTTTGCAGATGAGGTAACTGAGGCACAGAGAATTGAAGTAACTTGTCCAAGTTCACATAGCAGACAAGTGGTGGGCCCAGGATTAGAATTTCTATACCGTAAACCCAGTGTGGGCAGGGATTGCCTCTATTGCTGAACTGTACTTTACAAGCACTGAGTACAGTGCTCTGCACACAGTAAGCTCTCAATAAATTCATTCATTCATTCAATCATATTTATTAAGTGCTTACTTTGTGCAGAGCACTGTACTAAGCACTATTAAGTGCTTACTTTGTGCAGAGCACTGTACTAAGCACTTAAATACAATTGAATGAATGAACCCACATCCTCTGACCACCAAGCCCATGCTCTTGCCACTAGGCCATGCTGCAAACAGCCATGTGGATTATCTGTGATGGACCAAATGTGAAAATACCCCATGTTCTTGTTGGACTTATGAGCCAGCTAGATTTCATGTAGGGGTAATCTGAATGGAGAAGAGGCAATTGTGCATTGCTCATTCAGGTTTAGCTGTGTGAAGGATTATACAGAGAGCTCACCATGAGGGGGACTAGAGTACACAGAAGACAGAAAATGTATCCCAGAATCTTCTAGGAATATTGGGCAGCTGAAATTCCAAGGCTGAGTACTTTAGGACCTCCCAGGTAAAGGTCCTGGCATTGCTCACCATTCTCTATGATCTGTTAGGTAAGACTTTAATCACCAGATTCTGATTCATATTCCTGGGGTAATAATACTGTGTGCTCCTTTCATGAAAACAGTTCTCTTCTGTGTTTGCCAGGAGGTCGAGGAGGATAGCAAGGATGCTTGGCCCAAGTAACTGGTCCCTAGAAGCTCATCTGGGTTCTATACCTTTACCTGAGAGTCTTGGCTGTGACTGGTTTCTATGAGATTTGGGAGATGTCTATCTACCATTTTCTATATTCCTTTCTCTATTGTTGGTTCTCTTAACTCTTTCACAGCAAAACATTTTCCAGTTTAAATATAAGCAATTAGCTTCAAGACCTTAGGGTCTAAGAATGTAAATTTTTCCTGAAATACATTATTGATTCATCTGGTGAAATCTGCCAAAACAAAAACAAAAAACCTCAAACTAAAGCCTGTTTACTGCTTCAATACCTCATTAATTGGGATAAGTTTTGTTGTTGATTAATGAAATCTGCTGTGTTGTTTCTGCTTCTTCTCCTCTGGAAGTCCAATCTACTGATACTCTGTTAAATGAGAAGCCTCATGGCCTAGTGGAAAGAACACTGGCCTGGGAGGCAGAGGACATGGATTCTAAGACTCGCTCCACCAGTTACCTGCTTTGTGACCTTGGGTAGATCACTTAACTACTCTGCGCCTCAGTTCCCTCATCTGCAAAATGGGAATTCAATACCTACTCTTAATCCTACTTAGTCAGTGGGACTTGATTACCTTGGATCTGCCCCAGCACTTGGTAAAGTGCTTTGCAGGCTTAACATGATTAACAAATACCAATATCATCATTATTATTAGGGATGCTAAGCAGAGTAATTATATCTTACATTTTATGGCACCCATATTGGAGAAACTCACAGTTCTTTATGTGGAATCATATTAGTTTCAAATACATGTTGGGATTTTTTCCAGGCTGTTTTTTCCTCATTGGTGTGCTATTCACATCTATAAAACCACAGAAAAAGGTTTGTGTTTTTTAAATTTCTAAATGATTTTTAAAATGCACCCGGTACTGTGCCTCCTGGTACATACGTAAAGAAAGATACAATAGTCAAATAGTAACGGTCTATGATCAAACTAGCTGTTTATTCCCATGATCAGGAAAATCCCTGATTCACCAGAAAATCTTACACTGTGCTTTTAGAGATGGCAAACTCCATTTTGCTGAATTGAGAAAAAAAAAAGAATTTAAAAACATGCATTAACTACAGGAGAAACAGTAGCAGCATTAAGTTATGAATTTCACCACCTTAGAAGAAAAACAAAATTACCATCAATGTGTTTTATTGTCAGTATATACTTTTTATCCAATTTCTGAAACCCATCGTCATTACTGCACTAGTTTTTCAATGTCTGGAAAGACAACTAACTGGCTAAGCTTTACGAATATAAGGTGGTGTCAGAGACACGTTTCTGACCATAGTTGTGAAATATCACCAACTTAATTCTTGCCCCCATGGGATGCACTATAGCCCCAGAAGTAGGTCGTGCTGCTCTTCCCTAATCGTGGAGCCCCAAAAGAGGTCAGAGACTTGAATAATCTTTAAAGCATTGAGATGGTTGCTCCAGCTGGCCCTTGCACTCAGGAAGGGGAAAACGAAGTCAGAAGAGGGAATCAATCAATCAATCCAATTTATTGAGCTCCTACTTTGTGCAGAGCACCGTACTCTATGCTTGGGAGAGTACAATAGAACAGAGTTGGTAGACATGGTCCCTGTCCACAGTGAGTTTACAGTTGTAGACAGAGTCACTCTATGGTGCCCGTCCTGAGGGAACTATAAATAACTGATTCAATCAGAGAGAAGGATTGAGAAGGAAGTACGGGGGATAGGGAATTGTAGAGGAAGATCTTTGACCATCATGAGGTGAGGGGTTGTGACTTGTGTGCTTAGGAGAGCAGGACACCCGGAGAGCTCATGCTGTGACCCTGGATGGGTACAGGGCATGACCAGAGAGGATTCTGAGTGAGGGTTAGGATACTCTGGAGGTTAGGAGTCCAGATGTAGGACTGTGGAGGAGTGAGGCTCCTGTCCCTGAGGGAAAGAACATTCTTCTGCTTCTGAACACCTCCAAGGGGGTAAGAATCAAACCTGGGACACCCCACGAGCAGAGGGGCAGTGACCAGAGGAACATAAGTCCTGTAACACCAACAGGGAAGTAGAGAGGGTCCCTGGAGGTAGGGGGAGAAGTATCAGACCTAGGGAAAGGTGGTTTGAACCAGAACTGCTTTCACTGTTACCAAATTAAGAAACCATTAAAAATTCTTGAGATTTCAGATCATGGTGTCTGCCTGTGATAAGGGCTAGAGGACAAACTCTGGATGAGGGAGAGATCCTTATAAAAGGGTTTCCTTCATTCTGTAAAACAATTTGCAGTCAAATATTACTGCTTCCTCCATAATATACATAACCTTGTTGTGGGGTAGCATTAATTGAAATTTAGGAATGTTGTTTGAAATCACTTCTTGCACTCATTTCACTTTGAAAATCTTATAAACAACCTGCATCTGTCGACTTGAAGTGCTTCCAAAATAACTAAATTTAAATGTGAGCTTCTATGCTTCCTGGAGAAAAAAACTGGAAAACTATTTGTAAATCGCTCCAGGTCCACCAAATCCCTCTGAAATCTTCATCATGAACAAAGAGAATTGTTTGCTAAAAAAATGAATAAGGAAACATCTCCATTCTGCTTTCTTTGATTCCCTGAATCCTTTTGTGATAGGTTTTACTGTTAATGTATTTCAATTGCTGTAGCAAATTGTAAATAAAAACCAAATCCAACTCCATACAGAAGGGTCCAGGTAGAGGATTTAAATGGGCCTCAGAAATTTACAAGGTGGTTGCATATTCTTAACAAATATATTCATGAAGCACAAATTTCTGCGAGGACTTCTTGCATTTAGGTGTGCCTAACCTCAGCACTTACATTTATACATTTATTCAATTATAGTCAATTTATATTTTGATTAGTGTTTGTAACTAATTTTGTGCTTGGCTCTCCCAATAGAGTCTAAACTCCTCGAGGGCAGGGAATGTGTCACTTGCTTGTTTAATACTTCCCAAGTGCTTAGTACAGTGTATTGTGCCACAGTGTGCTCAATAAATGCTATTATTATTACTACTACCTAACAATAACTGCTTAGTCCATTCCATTCTTGTGAATTTAGTGGCAAATCCATTTTTCAGTATGGAACCTGCAGCACAATGCTTGCTTGCTATTCACTTAGCAGGTAACCACATCAGAGTTATCCAGAAAGACGATTATGAAAAATCGACCAAAGCAGCTCATGGATGAGCAACCTATTGGCCAAGGATAGGAAGGTGCACTCTAAAAAGAAACACCCACTCACTCTCTCTTTATGGATGAATATGCACGTGGAGTTGTTGGGGAAGGGGTATATTTTGGGAGCAGTGTAATAAAACGCATTTGAAGGAAGTTTCATGAGAGCTACCGGTGAGCAGCTTAATCATTGCTAATGGGGTCTCCTGCAGCCAACTCTAAGACCCTCCAGCTATATCCCCTTTTAGCTTGAGTGCAGCTGAGAGAGCACATTGGCAGAATGATTCCCACAGAGTTGCTCTGCCCAGGCATGGGGTGAGATCTGTGACTCTATTCCACCTGTGTAAACATGCAGAGGGAAATAAGAACAGAGGCATAAAGCATTACTGAAGGAGAGAGAGGAATTTCAGATTTCTACATTAGGACATCTTGCTTTGGTTATTCACTTGGCATCTTCCCTGAATGCTAACTTTACTTTAAAATGAAATAAATCATTTAACTTCAAATCTTATCTTTCATTAAACCGAAGCCAAACAAGTCTAAGGGAGTGAGTGTAAAGAACAAAGTTAGTCTTTCAGGAAGATTTTTGACGTGGTCAAAAAGTGAAGATTTCTTTGGTCAGTTAGTTTAGAAGCATCTGGGATACATGCCCTGTGAAATGATCATTCTGCTTTTGGCAGAATGTATTTGATTTCTGTCACTTCTCTTCTTCTTTCTCCCTTCCCTCAAAGTCAGCTTTGTTCCTCTACAACTCCTTCATTCAGATCATACCCCAGTATGGGCTCTGAATCGCTGGGACTAATTTATCAATAGCAAAAAATGAGAAACTTGCTATTGCCCTGAAGGGCTTTCCACACAGGATCTCATTGTCAAGCATGGCTCCATCCTCCTCAACTCATACCTCCACCATGGTGCTGATTTCAATAAAAAATAGTTCCAAAATGCAAGAGAAGGATAGGCAAAAGGGAAATGGATCAACTTGGGCCTCAAAGCCCTGTTGGCTTCCCATTGCTCATAACACACCAGGGCTTTTAACTGGCCTTGTGAATTATGTACTCTTGCTTGAGCCCGTTGTTGGGTAGGGACTGTCTCTATCTGTTGCCAAATTGTACTCTCCAAGAGCATAGTACAGTGCTCTGCACACAGTAAGTGCTCAATAAATGTGATTGAATGAATGAATGGTGAGATTCCCCATTAAAAACAACAGAAAAAATCTTCCTCTTCTAGTCTTCATCAACTGCATATATTTCTAATATTTTTGAATACCTACTTTGAGCTTAGGTGTGTAGGAATATAGCAAAGTAAAAAAAAGTCTAAATTTAAGAGAGTGGCTGTCTACGAGGGGTTGATACACTACTGTGGAGTGGGTTGGAGGGGGGAAAGAGCAGGCGCTAGATCCCGAAATAGCAATTAAAAATTAAAGTGAATGTTTCCCCTTTACTCTTTCATTCCTGGCTCAATAACAACAAAAACCCAATGTTCTAAATATTCAATATTCTAAAGCTCCTTTCTTCACCCACATCTGCTCCTGAGGTGGGGTGGGGGTTGGGCACCTAAGTTGCAGGTAGCACCACTCAGTGTTTTTACTGATAGATGGAAAGATTGTGATATTCGAGTTCATTCAGGAAATCACCAAAAATGTCTTTCCTCTCATCCTCAGGAGGAATGACATCAGAAATAGGACAATAAGCTATGTCCTTTTTTTCTCTTTCTTCCTTCCTTTCTTCCCTGTTTCTCCCTCTCCTCTTGAAAGGAGAGTCAGGGAGGAATCGGCCCAACATCACTCTGATGTTTCTTATTCCTGTCGCCATAAACCAGCTTCATCTAGTTAAGTGACATTAAAACTGAGGCATCTAAATTTTCAACTAAATAATCCTTAGATCAACATTGGTTAAGTTTAAAAGAAGTTATCTTTTAACAAGAGAACATCATCAGATATATTTGATGTGCTCCACAACAATGCCAATTGGATTAAAAACTGCAGAAATAGTTTGTACCCTCAAAAAACCATACAGAAATAAAACCATTCCATAGTCTGTCACTCGGTTAACCTCCTGTGGTACCGAGGGAGAGCGAGATAGAAAGAGAGAGATAGAGAAAGAGGTGTTCTGCAGCTGTCAAAAGTGTGCAGCTCTGAATCTCAGCATTGACCCTTGAAACCAATCTAAAGCAATCCCAGGGGTTTTGCCTTCCAACAAGCAAGATGAGAGCAGTTTTCCCATTGAGTGAATTTGAACGGGAAATGATATGAAAGTTTCACAGGACAAAAATCCATTTGGCAGCACTTGTCAAGCCTGACTGCAATCCCTCTCCAAGGTAAAGCCAGACTTGTTGGGAGCTCTCTTCCCCCCTTTTTTCTCTAAAAAATACTAGCTATTTTTCCTCCTTACCACCTTCAGGAAAGGAGGGGTCTGTCTCTCTTTATTACACCTTTCTCTGCTGTGTACGACAGCCTCCCCCCACCCCCCCACCCCCCGGCCCCCCGCGGGTATTCTCTCCTCCCTCAACTACACCTCTCCAGAGAGAACAATTTCAGAGATTTAGCAGCAAACATAAATAGAATACAGGCTGGCAGGGGGCAGTAGTAGGGGCATTTAATAAACGTGTACTGTGTGCAGAACGCTTTCCTAAGCACTGGGAAAGAATGCACAGTTGAGAACTAGACACAGTCCCTGTCCTTGGGAGGTCCCAGAGAAGTACTAGAAGTTTATTTCTGCAGGAGCTCCTGTGAAGGCTTGATCATTTGGGAGGCCCTCCAAACCTTATATCACCATATGCATTCATATCTATATATCTCTATATATATCTCTAATCTTCATATACACTGCATATACAGTCATGTGTCTTAGCATTTATCAGTGATAAGAAAAATTATGCTCATATTTTTCCTATTTTTTAATAAAATGTCCATTTATTTCTAGTAATGTCCTATTTTTTTTTTAAAAAAAAACAATTCTTAACCGTTTCCTTGAAAATAAAGTGTTAAGTGAAAGAGCATCACACTAAGCACAGTTTCCCATAGGAAATAATGTTCCAAGTTCCCCAAAAAGTGACCAAATAGATATAAATATATTTCTCAAGTGATAAAATACCATATAGTTTTGTTTTATTTTTAATGGTATTTGTTTAGTGCTTATTAAGTACCAAGCACTGTACTAAGTGCTGGGATAGATACAAGTTAAATCAGGTTGAACACAGTCCATGTCCAATCTGGGGCTCACAGACATAATCTCTATTTTACAGAAGAGAGAAATGAGGCCCAGAGAAGTGAAGTGACTTCACCAAGTTCACACAGCAGACAAGCGGCAGAGCCGGGCTTAGAACCCCAGGGCCTTCTGACTTGCAGGCCCGTGGTCTATCTACTAGATCACACTGTTTCTCTATAAACACTATTAAGGTGCCTGAACAATGTGAATATGTGCCCAAAATAAAATATTTAAACCATTTTATTTAAAGCATCAGCTGTATGCAAAAGAAAAACTTTACACTTACCAAAGCTTTGCATACACTGATTAGATGCACACCTGAATCCAGACAATTCAACACATCTATTTAAATTGATGCATACTACTTGTAGCCCTTGACTTTGCTGGGAGCCACCTGATTAGCACAAGCCAGGTTATGTGCCCCTGTGGCTTCCCAGAGCGTCCTATTATGTTACATCATTTGGAATTTGCTCTGAAGTCGTGATGTACCTCACTGTGTCTTTATGAAGGATAAACGATAGCAGCTGTATTTGTTATAGCTGCACAGACAGCCATGTAAGTCCAACACAGAAAATGCACGGCTCTTCTTCAGCATGCGTGTGTGGCAAAACACGTTAAGTTTCAGAGGATGGCGGCACATCCCAGTAGAGATGTCCTGAAGGCTGGAGGAAACCTCAGAAGGAGAAAGATCAGGGCTGGAGATGTAGATTGGGGAATCATCTGCATACAGATGGCAGTTGAAGCACTGGGAGTGGAGTTCTCCAAGGGAGTGGTTGTAAATGGAGAATAGAAAAGGACCCCAAACTGAGCCTTGAGGGACTCCCCTAGTTAGGGGGTGGGAGGGAGAAGAGGAACCCGTGAAAGAGACTGGGAATGAATGGCCAGAGATAGGAGGAGAACCAGGAGAGGACAGTGTCAAACGCCGGGCCAGGGAAGACCCGATTCTTGTTCCACATGGGATTTAAGTCTAAAAGTGAGGAAGAATAGGTATCAAATTTGCAGTTTACAAATGAGGAAACTGAGGCAAAAAGAGATTAAGGTTACACAGAAGGCAAGAGGCAGAGCCAGGATTAGACTCCTAGTTTCCTGACTGCCAGTTCCATGCTCTTTCCACTAGGTTATGCTACATTGGGGGGAAAAAAAAACTAAATATGTAAGCAAATATTGATTCATATATCCCAAAACTCCAGTGACTTTGGTCCCATGTTGACAACCAAATGAATTTGTTAAAAAATATGGAGCTAACTAAAAGTCAAGATGGCCTTTCCTCACAACTCATTTTTTTCCCTCATTTTCAGAAATTCAAAAATTCATGATATGGTTTTGCTCTCATTTTACATTCTGATGGGTTCCTTAGAGAGTTGTTTTAGGCCAGTGTTGTCAGATGCATGAGGTCCAAATCGATTGGATAAGCTTCTGACCTTTTAGATACTTATTTAAACCACACTTTCTAATTTTTACTATCTTATGCTACTAAATCTGGGGTGGGGTAAAATGATTCATTTTTGAGGAATGCTATTCTCTTAAAAAGCTTTATAAAAAAACAAGATTTTTTTCTGGGGGGGGGTGGGGGTAGGGGGAGAAAAAAGTGTTTTTTACATCTCTGCTCTACATAGCATTCACGTTTGCAAGTACCTCACCTCTGAATACCATAAAAGGCTTCAGGAACTATTTGTTCTTGTTATCATTCCATTCTTTCTTGCATGCTTTAAGACTGAACATTACTAACTTAATGGATTATTTTGTGTTGGCAGTTGTATTTTACAGCTGAAATGAGCTATTGGGGCTTGAACTCTTGGAAAGCACAAAGAGCACTGTGCAAGCTAACAGTCACGCAATTTTTCTTAAAGACAATACAGTATGCTTTGAGCACACGCAAATCTGTTCTAATAGCATACATTGGATTTTAGGGGTGCATAGTCTAATATCCCACCCTTCTATGTTTTCATTTAAGCACATACTTCCTTAAAGCTATAATAATACATTTTAAACTCTTTAAAGAGAGAGCCTTTTTATTACTTTCATTCATCATGACTAGTTAAATGGTAAGGTGGCATGGGCTGGAAGAGGGCTGTGTATGAGAAGTGGACCTAGGAATTTTGGGGAAGGAATGGCAGACACGGGATGACCTAGTGGAAAGAGCATGGGTCTGGGAGTCAGAGGAGCTGGGTTCTAATTCCAGCTCTGCCACTTATCTGCTGTGTGACCTTGGGCAAGTTGCTTAACTTCTCTGTGTCTCAGTTACCTCACCTGTAAAATGGGGATTAAGACTGTGAGCCCTGTGTGGGACCTGGATTGGGTCCAACCTGATATCCTGTATCAACCCCAGAGCTAAGTACAGCCCCTGGCAAATAGTAAGCATTTAACAAATGCATCAGTAAAAAAAGAAGGGTTACTGGGAGATGGTTTAGAGAGAGCTCAGTTGGCTGACTACCTGGTTCCAGCCACTCTGCCACACCTTTCTCAAGCTATCCCAGAACAAATCTCTCCTCGGTTCTTCTGTCACACCTCTGGAAGGGGCAGTAGAACAGCAGTGATAATAATAATGATGATGATGGTATTTGTTAAGCACCTACTATGTGCCTGGCACTCTATTAAGTGCTGGGGTGGATACAAGCAAATCGGGTTCAACACAGTCCCTGTCCCAAGTGGGGCTCACAATCTCAATTCCCATTTTACAGATGAGGTAACTGAGGCACAGAGAAGTGAAGTGACTTGCCTAAAGTCACATAGACAAGTGGCGTAGCCAGAATTAGAACCCATGACCTTCTGACTCCCAGCCCTGTGCTCCATCCACTAGGCCACGCTGCTTCTCAGTATTGATAGGTCTGGAGTTCTTGAGGCTTCAGCAGGACTCTCTCAGAATTAACCAGTATCCTTGATGAAATAGTATTATTAGTTGATCTACTAGATAGTTGATAACATATACAGTACACTATCCACTAGTTGGGTGCTTTAACAAGGTCAAAGAACACAATCTAGAGCTCTTCAAATTATTCCCTGTAGTTGTCCCATCTCTGCCCTGCTGCGATCAAATCTACTGGACTGTGTTTTGATAATAATAATAATAATGTTGGTATTTGTTAAGCACTTACTAAGTGCAGAGCACTGTTCTAAGCGCTGGGGGAGATACAGGGTAATCAGGTTGTCCCATGGGAGACTCACAGTCTTAATCTCCATTTTACAGATTAGGTAACTGAGGCACAGAGAAGTTGTGACTTGCCCAAAGTCACACAGCTGACAAGTGGCAGGGCCGGAATTTGAACCCATGACCTCTGACTCCCAAGCCCGAGCTCTTTCCACTGAGTGACGCTGCTTCTCTAGTAATTATGGTATTTGTTAAGCACTTACTATGTACTGAGCACTGTTCTAAGCGCTGGGTTAGGTTAATCAGATTGTCCCATGTGAGACTCACATTTTTTAATCCCCAGTTTTACAGATGAGTAACTGAGGCACAGAGAAGTGAAGTGACTTGCCCAAGGTCACACAGCAGACAAGTGGCAGAGCCGGAATTCAAACCCACAACTTCTGACTCTCGAGCCCGGGATGTTTACACTAAGCCACGCTGCATCTGAAGCCATGGTAAGATTCAAGTTTTGCAGAGTCGATTTTTTTCACAAGTCTGTCCAGAAGGATTCTGGTTAGAATCTTTCCTGCAGAGGAAAACAGGACAATACCAGTAACTTCAGCAGTCAGGTGCCTCATCTTTTCTAGTTAAAAATTGGAATTATCGTCATGGTGAAGTACTGGGGCATTTCTTCTGTGTTTCACATGTTGCAGAAGAGTGCATGCATGTATTGTATAAAAATAACAATGGTATTTGTTAAGCACTTACTATGTGCTAAGTAGTGAACTAAGCAGTGGGAAAGATGCAAGATGGACTGGCCCCAGTACCTGTCCCACAAGGGTTTCCTCTTTGCTTGTGGATTTTCATAAGAATGCCACCAAATCCATGGATGTGACGATAAAAGTGACTTCCTCAAAAACTGGAGCTAAGGCCTTGGTTTTCTATGCTTTAAAGAGTTCAAAAGTTCATTTTGCCTTTGGTGTAAGAGTGTGTCCTTGTATATGATAGATAAGTGTGGATCCATCTGTGTATCCCTCAGATGGGGGGTCGCAATAGTGGCCCTATGGCCATAGGGTGTTTTGAGTGATTAGTAAAATCCTTTAGTTTAATAGTGCTAAACATAACCAGGAAAATCACACCGTGGCAATGTTGAGTACTTTAACTTTGCCCCTACTTATTACAGTGCTCTGCACACAGTAAGCACTCAGTTACTATTACTATCACTACCACCTTCTACTCCCTCTACTTTTTCTCCTTTCCTCCTCTCTTCTGTCTCCTCTCTTCTCCCTTCCTCTGCTTTTGTTCCCCCCTCCCCCTCTTTTTCTTGCAGTCCTCATGCTCCATTTCCCCAACACCTCACCCAAAATTCACCCCCATGCTCAAAGTGAAAAACAGGAAGTCTTCATATTATGTATTTCTCAACAGTTTCTTAAAGATCCCTTGGTTTCAGTAGGCTTAAGTGGTTTTAGCAGAAGAGAGTAGGCATGTTTATACTAGTTTGACTCAAACTTGTGGAAGATTTTCTTTTTTTTTTTTACTCCCTGTAATTCAGGGAATTAGTTAACATGAGATATATGTGAATTTTTGGTTATTTTAGTATATGGCAGGAAACAATGATCCTTTAATAATAATAATAATAATAATAATGTTGGTATTTGTTAAGTGCTTACTATGTGCAGAGCACTGTTCTAAGCGCTGGGGTAGATACAGGGTAATCAGGTTGTCCCAAGTGAGGCTCACAGTCTTAATCCCCATTTTATAGATGAGGGAACTGAGGCACAGAGAGGTTAAGTGACTTGCCCACAGTCACACAGCTGACAAGTGGTAGAGCCGGAATTCGAACCCATGACCTCTGACTCCCAAGCCCGTGCTCTTTCCACTGAGCCACGTTGACTCAGTGATCATTGTTACTGAACTTATTTGTTACGCTGGAGATTGGGAGCCTTCAACTAAGAATCCCTTCGCTTCAACCATACTTTTCTTGCCATATGTGAAATGTGATTATATTTGGCCTTACTAGTTAGCAGTGAGATATAAATGATGGAAAAAAAAATCCAAATCATTTATTGAGCACCTACTGGGTGCAGACCACTGTACTAAATGCTTGGGAGAGTACATTACAATTCGTAGAAATGATCCCTCTTGGGAACAAAGATACATTATCACACCCATTAAGTAGAGGGAGTGAGGGAATTTTTATCATTTTGGAAGAAGATTGAGGCAGAAAGGAGGAGCGAATTATGCCTGCAAGGAAAAGAAATGGGCATCACTAAAGCCAGAGAACACATAACACTAGTATTGCCAAGTTCTCATCAGAAGATCTCATGTCCCTACCCAAACTAGACCTCACGAATAAGTTAAGATGGAATTAAGATGGAATTTTCACAAAGGAGAGAAGAGTGCCATGAGAGATTACTCAATTTCCTCAAAATCAAACATTAAATAAGTTGTGAAAGCAGGATTCACTCTCCAAATTCTCTTTCCATGGCTCTGACTACAGCATGTTTCCTGTGTTCTATAATGAGCATATGCAAGCATCAGCATTTAGATACATTTATTAGTCACATGATACTAAAATTACCCCTTTCACACTCCCACACTGCTCCAGCTACATGTACCTTCTGCCCAACAGAGTCAAACGTTTTTTAAGTCATCTGAGAATTCAATTTTCCATTACAGTAAAATTACATTTAAAATCTGTATCCACACGTCAATCTGCAAACCTGGACCTGGTCTTCCACTTTGAGGGTTATGGTGCCAAATAATGCAAAGCTTGAGAGAGGGGGAACAAGATCTGTATAGATTCCATTTTTATTTGTTTGGCAAGGAGCCCACAGATCTCATTCTCCTGATTTATAATGCAAACTTGGCCAGGAAAGGCATTAACACTCTCAGGGGATGGGAGGGTAGGAGGAGAAGGCAAAGTTTGCTGAGCACGTAGCTAGGATCTTTCTTCCCTTTTTTTTCCCCCAGAAAATCTCATGCATGTTCTCATATGTAAAGTTTGTTGGGTCTCTTTCAAAATTCTTGACATCACCCATCACTTTAAAGATTAAAGAATTCTATAATTTTGCACAGTTATGGAAACATGTGTTAGAACTGATTTGTTGTAACTCCATTCAAAGTAAACTAAAACCATGCAAATACATGGCTGGAAACAAAAGGTATCCAATATTTGAATTATCTACATCTTGCTTTTCACAAGGATGGAGATTTGACAACCTCAAACAGAGTGCATTGAGCATAAACTGGCCAAAGCCAGACTAGCATTCAGGAGTTAGAGATAGAAAGTTCAAAATCAAATCTGAACACCCAACTTGAATTTTTTATATTTATAAAAGCTAAGTAAAAAACTCCTATGCACTTTGCTCTCATACTTTTCCCGAGAAATTTTCAAAGGTCTGAGCTTAAGTTTGGAGAAGAACTTACAAGCTCAGGGCTGTTATCTGAATCTTAGAGGATCCTTTCCAGCTGGAAAGTTTCTGATAAAGGTGTAAAGTACTTTCTGTTTCCCCAACTATTGTGAACACCAAAAAAAGAAAATGTGCAAATCATATGATTTGTTTTTCACTATATAAACCCTTTTATGTTTCCAAACAAGTCTGGTTTGAGACACAAGGGAAGAAAGGAAGGTTTAAATACTATTTTTTTTTTGTACTTTAGGTCTCAGTGGTTCAGCAGGTTTCATGGAGCCTTCAGATATCAATTTCAAAAACAAATTTTGCTCTGAAATTCGTGAATCATTATTGCAAGACACTTCTGTGAAAACATGTTATCCCTCGTCCTTTGCAATGATTAGAGGATGTTAAGATAAGAAATCTTTGGAATCCTGTTTCTTCTGGCATAAAGGCTGGAACTTTAAGTAAAAATAGTATATTTAAGAGGTTTGGAGAAAGTTATAGACTCTCAAATTCTGCGCTCTATTCCAAACAACTTTCCCCACCATCAAGTTGGCCTTACACTGCAGGCAGAAATGAGAAACAGCAGGCCTAGGAATCAGAGGACCTGGGTTCTAATCCCAGCTCCACCACTTGCCTGCTATGTGACCTCAGGCAAGTCACTTAGCTTCTTTAGGCCTCACTTTCCTCATCTGTAAAATGGGGAGTAAATTATTCATTCATTCAATTCAATCATATTTATTGAGCGCTTACTGTGTGCAGAGCACTGTACTAAATTACTTTCCCCCTTCTACTTAGACTGTGAGCCTCATGTGAGGCGGGGACTGTGTCCCACCTGATTAATTTGTACCTACCCCAGAGCTTAGTACATAATACATTTTTAACAAATACCATTGCTATTATTATTTGAAAGCACTACAATCAATCAATTGATCATATTTATTGAGCACTTAATATGTGCAGAGCACTGAACTAAGTGCTTGGGAGTGTACAATATAACATAACAGACACATTCCCTGCCCACAATCAGCTAACCCTCTCCACTTACCAGTGCATCCTGTTTCACATGTGAAAATTTCCATAGAAAACCTGATCTCTCTCTGTAGTGCAAATAGAGACTTTTTCAGGAAGCAAATTACCAAGAATTGAAAAGAGCTCTTTTCTGTTCTGGCAGTTGGTGAAGGCTGGCAGTTGGTGAGGGCAGTCCTGATAAAGATGCCTTCATCCCCTAAAGTAGCACATGTTGGCACTTAAAGCAGAGGGGAAAGAGGCAGAGTGTGTCCATGCAGCCATTCTTCTTCCTCCTCAACTTTTTTCCTGCAATACTCGGTTGACGTGAGTCATCTGAATGGCCTCCAGGATGAAAATGCCAGTGAAATGTGCTCTGCCATCATGTAAGAACATCTCAGTATTCTGCATTGGATTCAGGAGATTGGTTCTACTGGGTCATGCCCATATTGACTGGATCTAATTATTCCAGATCTCAGCGTACATTGGTCTCTAAGGTCCTAAGCCTGGTACTGGATGATTCAAGGATCACAAAACCTAATTAAAGAAAGAGAGAAGGGACCCTGAAATATCTTATCTCCCTATCCTCCTCCATATCCCCTCTTTATTTCAGTGCTGTATCTGAAGCTCCAGATGCTGCACTATATAACCTTTTACCATGGTCCCTAGTGAGAAGCAGACAGTTTTGTTTATGACTTTCTATTTAAGTTGATTAGTTGGCTCACCTTCGGGGATTGTCCCAGACAGGGCAACAAGCCTGAAAGCAAATTCGTGGTTGCTCAGAAATCTCAGCTGAGACGAATGACACCTCTTACAGCTACCTTCTGTGAGTGGAAAATTAAAAGTCCTTTTCCTGACCTCTGATCAATAGCAGGCCTAGCTGCAGGGTGCTAGTAAGAGTGAATGTCAAGGGGACTTCATTCAGTTCTTGGGTGTGAAAAAACCCCCCACAAACCTGACATCTGAGAACCTCTAATTGTTCTACTGGAAAAAAAAAAACCCAACAAGTACAGTTTTTTGCTTTTGTCTTCTTGCCTGCCTGTCAGATCCAGGAGCAGACAATGAAAAAGACAGAATTTTGAGGTTTATCAAATCCATCAACATGCAATTATTTAATAATAGTTATATAACCTTTTTCTTTTTAATCATTCATTCATTCATTTAATCATATTTACTGATTCATCGCCCCACCATAGGATAGATGTGCTGGTCATGTGTGAAATATATTGTACTTGCATTTGGTCTCAAAGATTGGAATAATGATGCGACTTAATCACCCATTTGGTGGTGGAAATTACTAGCCATGTACCAACTCACATGAGTGTCCAGTGCAACAGGGATGTTTATGATTTGACACAGCCTCATGCCAATCCTGATAGTTTCTCAGTCAACACAATCTTTTGGCCACCTTATTAAAATGGTTAACAAAACAGTACTTTATTCAAGATGAACAAGTATTATCCAATTTTGAAATCTGGAGATCGTGTGCCTACAACAATATTTTGGCACATGGACATTTAGAGAATACTCATTATATATATATATATATATATATACATATATATATATGTATACATATATTCTATATATATTTATAATTTTTCCCTTCACACAGAAGGAGAGCTGGCTAACAAAAATCTGCAGAATTTTCTGATGAATTCAGGGACAAGAAGCCTGTTTTGATCCAGCCCTAGGCAGCAAGATCTAGACTGTAAACTAGACTGTAAGCTCATTGTTGATGGGGAATGTGCCTACCAACTCTGTTTGTACTATACTCTCCCAAACACTTAGTATAGTAATCTGCATAAAGTAAGAACTGAATAAATACCACTGATTGACTGAAAGAAGGCAACAAGTTAAGTCATCGATTCTTTCATGTCCAGTAGAGGGGAGAGCACAGCCAAGATATGTTTTCTTCAACAGGTAGGAAATAGGCTACTCTCTTCAATAGGTGCTGCCCAATGACCAATGAAAATCTACCAAAAACCCATTTTGTCTACATCTAAAAGAAAGTCAATCTCCTTGCATCGCAGATAGGCTTACCGAAACAGCCGCACTTGACGGGACACTTGAGGAGAATGGATGACAGCAGGATACCCAAATAGCTGTTTGCATTATGATCTGAACTTGGGAAGCTAAAAGGAAGGAGGTCAGAGGAAATACATTTTCAAGGGCACAGTAAATCAACACCTTAGAAAATGTGGCATCCCAGTTGAAAACTGGGAGTCAATTGCTATGGCACACTGAAATCATGAGAAGAGCAGCTCTTTGAAGCCTCATAAGGATTATTGGATAAAAAGGCAAAAGGGAAAACAGGGCCTGGAACTGCAGATAAACTTAGTACAACAACAAAGGACAGTTTTTGTGTGTACACAATGTGGTTGGGACTATGGATTCCGTATGGGCCTTTTCAG
This sequence comes from Ornithorhynchus anatinus, assembly GCF_004115215.2. NCBI lineage: Eukaryota > Metazoa > Chordata > Mammalia > Monotremata > Ornithorhynchidae > Ornithorhynchus > Ornithorhynchus anatinus. The sequence goes on along the minus strand of NC_041753.1, from coordinate 19,312,503 downwards.
TGAAAGATAAGACCAAAAGTGAATTTCACTGTCAGTGGGGTCTTCTTCAAGTATGAAGGACAACTATACAGAACTCTCCATGGTGAAATGATAAATTCTGGTATCTAGCCAGGGGCACTCTAGACATCTGGTCAGTTTACCAGTATTTATAACATTCCTAACATGCCGAGTATTGTAATGGCAGTTAGTATACATGCTTAAGACTAGGCATGACCTCTGTTCTCAAAATTCTGGGGAGTGGAGCAGAAGGATTTAGGAAGAAATATAAACAAACACACAGTTATTATTACTTCAGTAATTACAAAATCATATTCTTGTAGTATTCCACATCTTGACATTTTGAGCTCATATTTAGCCTCACAGGAAAACTCGAGGCAAGTCTTCGCTTTGATTACTCTTCTGGAAGTTACATTCTAATGATGAGAAATCCAGCTGTTCTTAGATAGACAGATGTGTTGCATGAATTTATGTGGGGTGTGAGGGGCATAGACTTTGGAAAAGACTATGAAAGCAGTTAGCTGGTATTTCTTCTACAAATGCCTGTATAGAATGGAAAATCAAGTGGCATGCCAGAAAGTAGACACGCACATTTACCTGGGAGAGTCCAGGCAATTTTAGACTATCCCAGCATCCAGTGCCAATGATATTAAAAAAAAAAAGCAAAAAAACCCACAACAACTTTGTCTGTAGTAACTGTGGAATTGCTGTAGTCTGTGAAGAGAGAAGCGGCAGGGAGGAAGAAGTAGGTGAAGTTTTCTATACGAGTAATGACAGCTTATATATATGACTGCATCAACATAATGTCCCTTGGCTGGACCATTTGTCTCGCCTCACTCTCTCACTGTGGAAGTCCGTTAAAGGCTCATTCTGAATCTCACTTGCTCAGAGAGCTCATTCATCCATCTGCTTTCAACAGCCACATCTATGCAGATGTGTCCCAAATCTGTAGCTCCATCCAGTCTTGACCTTTCACTCTCTCTCTCTTCAGACTTGTATTTCCTCTTGTCTCCAGGAAAGCTCCACTTGAATGTCCTGCTGTCACTTCAACCCCCCCTCACTAGATTAACCAGTCTGCCCCTGACAATACTCTTCTATTTGTCATGAAGTTGACCCTGATCCAGCCTTAGGAGGGCCATTTCCCTCAAGTTTCCTCCATTGTAAGGAATCTGAGCCATTCTTTCTGACACCCGTTGTACAGCCAGAAGTTCATCTCCTGCAGCATTGTGCAGTCAGAACATGCAAGTCCTGAAATGCATGACCAATCAGAAATCTAAACATGTGGCAATAACACTATATTATTATAATGTGCATTCATTATGCTTACTTTCTTTGAGCAAAGGGGGCAAAGTATACCATCTAATTGTGCCATCCTAGACAGACTCAACATGCCTTTTGGGTGCTTCTAATGCTATCCTGTTTCTTGGCAAGATGTCAGTGACTTGCCTTATAAATACATCTCAAGTCATACCACATTAAAATAGCAATATAGTTAGCACAAGCACAGAAATTGAATGTCAACTATATTTACATTGCTCATACTCTTTCAAAGAACACTTTTTTTCCCCCCACAAACTGAAAATGCTGTTGCTAAGAGATTATCAGCTGAATTTCATTTACAAATAGGGTGAGTAAAGCAAACACAGATTCTTTTTATACATCTACACTGTAACTATGGGTTTGATTAGGTGTACGTTAAGATGCTCTCACTGCAAAATTTAATTGAAAATATCATGGATCTCCAGACTGTTTCTAATCCCTGTAAGGGCCCTTTCTCTCAACGGAGAGAATCAATCCCATCTGAGTCCTCCCACTTCTTCACCCTTTCCCCAGACCCTATAGTTTCTCCTCACACACTTCAACATATCAGGTCGTACCTTTCATTTCCCCATGGATAACAAACATATCCCTGTTCTCAGTGGGTCTAAATGAATCTAACCAATCCTTTTACTGTGTCACAGGATACCAGCAGACAGCACACCTCCATTAGAGTGTAAGCTATCTGTAGGCAGGGAACATGTCTTGTGCTTCTATTTTATCTCCCAAGTGCTAAATACATGGCACTGGAATAAATAACTTCCCAATGAATATCATGACTATCTCCTTGAACTCAGTGATAAATCAAAGATAATGCCAAGGTTACCGGCTTGTGAGAGAGGGAGATTTGTGCTGTTGCCTATAGTAATGGAAAGGCAGGGAGAGGACAGGTTTTGGGTGGGAATATGAGAAGTTAAGTTTTGGACAGGTTAAGTTTGAGGCGTCAGCAGAATATCCAAGTAGAGATGTCCAGAAGGCAGGAGGCTGCAGTGATGGAGAGAGATCAGGACTGTAGATGTAGACTCACTGAGATATAATGAGTGCTTGTATCTGTAGAAACAGATCAACCCCAGACTAGGTTACAACTGGATGATCTTGTTGGGCCCTTTCTTTTCCCCACCATTTTTTTGCTTTGCTGGATTTCCAAACCTCAAATCTTGGCAAAAACCTAAGACTGCATGCGCATGTAGGCAGGGAATGTGTCTACCAACTCTGTTATATTGTTGTATGTACTCTCCCAAGTGCTTAGTACAGTGCTCTGAAAAGAGTAAGAGATCAATAAATATGGTTGATTGCTCACAGGAGCTGGGGCAGGGAGGAGCAATGAGTGCTAATGATTAATGAATACCATTCATTGTTTTATTCCATGGTCAAGCCTTAGAGTGGGGCATTGAAGGGAAGAGGAAGATTTCTGCCAGTGTTAATATTCAACCATTAGCACTGAATAACTTTCCACTGTCAAGTTTGAGAGTAGGGTAACAGAAGTTGGGGCTACTAGGTAAGTCATCAGGGACCTCTTTCTTGCCAAATTGAATGGACTATTCTACCTCAATCCTCTTCGCTCTCCCAGCTCCCTTTGACACTTGTGAACCACTCCCTTTTTCAGGCCACATTACCTAACCTTGTTTTTTTTCTTATACGGTCCTCTCCTGGTTCTCTTAGCTTTTTAGCTCCTCCTCAGTCTCTTTTTACCAGCTTTTGCTCTGCCTCTCACACCCTAACTGTTGGTGTTACTCATTCAATCGCATTTATTGAGCACTTACTATGTGCAGAGCACTGAACTAAGATCTTGGGAGAGTACAATATAACAATAAACAGACACATTCCCTGCCCACAACACATTTACAGTCTAGAGGGGGAGACACACATTAATATAGGTAAGTATATTATTGATATGTACATGAGTACTGTGGGGCTAGGGGGAGGAAGTCAGGGCGACACAGAGGGGAGTGGGAGAAGAGGAAAGGGGGGCCTAATTAGGGAAGGCCTCTTGGAGGAGATGTGCCTTCAATAAGGCTTTGAAACGGGGAAGAATAACTGCCTGTCAGATTTGAGGAGAGATTATTCATTATTATGTTCCAGGCCAGAGGGAGAATGTGGGAGAGTGATTGGCAGTGAGATAGATAAGACTGAGGTTCAGTGAGAAGGTTAGCATTAAAGGAGTAAAATATTCAGGCTAAAATGTAGTAGGAGAGTAGTGAGTTGAGGTAGGAGGGGGCGAAGGGATTTGACTGCTTTAAAGCCAATGGTGAGGAGTTTTTCTTGGATACAGAGGTGGATGGGCAACCACTGGAGTTTCTTGAGGAGTGGGGAAATGTGTTCTGAACATTTCTGTAGAAAAATGATCTGGCAGCAGGGTGAAATATGGTTGGTAGTGGAGAGAGACAGGAGGCTGGGTGTCCTTCTAGGTTCTTGTTCTAGGTCCCCTTCTCTAATTCCAGGGCTCCTATACCACTTCTATGCAAATAACTCTCAAACAGTCAGTCAATCATATTTATTGAGCACTTACTTTGTGCAGAGCACCATACTAAGCCCTTGGGAGAGTACAGTATAACAGATTTGGTAGACATATTCCCTGACAACAAGGAGGTTAAAGCTCGCAGTCTAGCAACAATCTTACAGTGTACCTTGCTAGCCCACAGGGCATCTCTATAAAAATGTCCCACCTGAATCCCAAAATCACTATGTCCCAAATTGATCTCCTCATGTTCCCTTCCAAACTTTCTCCATAACCTAACTTTCCTATCAGTAGTTGACAATGTAATAATCTCCCCTATGTCTTAAACCGAAACCTTGGCATTATCCTTGACTCCTCCCTCCTTCCCTTCAACCCCCATTACCAAATCCTGTCAGTTTTTCCTCTGCCCCTTCTTTTCCATTCAAATGGTCACACACTGGTCTAGGCACTTGTCATATTGCAGCTTGACTACTGACAGCCTGCTCACTGGTCTCTCCCTGCCCCCTGTCTCTCCTATCCCCAGGGCATGCTTCACTCTATTTCCTGGATCATTTTTCTGAACCATCATTCTGCACATATCTCTCAACTTCTCAAAAGTTTCCAATGGTTGCCCATTCCTCTCCACATGAAACATAAACTCCTGGCCATTGGTTTTAATCAACTCTCTCCTTCCTACTTACTGACTCTTTTCTCCAGGTACATCCCATTTATCATGCTTCACTCCTCTCAAGCTAACCTAAATGCCTCACTGTCATTTCTACCACTGACTCCTTGCCCACATACTTCCCCCTGCCTAGAACTCCTTCCCCTTCAAATCCATTCACCAATCAATCAATCAATGACATTTATTGACCAGTTACTGTGTGCAGAGCACCGTACCTTCAATATTTGGGAAAGTACAATACAGTAGAATTGATAGACACAATCCCTGCCTACAAGAAGTTCTCCCCATCTACATACTAGTCCTACAAATCCCATCTCCAAAGACTTTCTCTGATTAATTTCCATTCTCTCCAGGTTATATCACCCCCACTGCCACTTCAACACTTCTGTGCTAGCTGAGCCCTTGCAATCTCATAACCTCCCCTAGCACTTACAAATGTATTTTACACACCCTCTTTCTTAAGCACTAACTCATGAACATATCAATTTTTCTCTTTTCTCCAGTAAATTAGTTTAGTTTTTGCCTCCCCCACAAGAACGTATGCTCCTCGAGGACAAGGGAAATGTTTACTCACTCTTTAGTGCACTAATTATCCCAAGTAGGTACTCAAGTACTGTTGACTGTTTGATTGATTGATTGACTGCTGTTATTCTAGACTGTAAACTCATTGTAGGCAGGGAATGTGTCTGTTTCTTGTTATATTGTACTCTCCCAAGCTCTTAGTACAGTGTTCTGCACACAGTAAGCACTCAATAAATAAAATTGAATTGAATGAATGAATGAGGAAGCTGTGGAGAGAGGATAGGAACTTTAAATCAGCTACCGTGACCCCAAAACTCAGGGGTTCTGCCACCCATGACCCTAGACCAGACTACAAACAAACCTTTTTCACTTGACAGAGCGTTATAGCTAAGGAATAAGTATGTTCAATACCCTGTTCCAAACTTAATCTTTGTGGCGGGAAGATGCTGAATTGGGAGGAAACTTAAGAGCCCCAGTATAATAAAGTGCAGGTCCAGATAATTTGGAAACACGTTGATGATGATGTTGGTATTTGTTAAGCACTTACTATGTGCAGAGCACTGTTCTAAGCGCTGGGGTAGACATAGGGGAATCAGGTTGTCCCACATGGGGCTCACAGTCTTAATCCCCATTTTACAGATGAGGTAACTGAGGCCCAGAGAAGTTAAGTGACTTGCCCACAGTCACACAGCTGACAAGTGGCCGAGCCTGGATTCGAACTCATGATCTCTGACTCCAAAGCCCGTGCTCTTTCCACTGAGCCACGCTGCTTCTCTGTATGTCTGTATGTCTTGATCTGTATGTCATCAATTCAATCTGCTCAGAATAGGCAGATAAAAACAGAGGGCTCTCATGACTACAACGGTATATTTTTTTCAACCACAAATGGATAGTTGGATCACTTTATAATTTTCTTACTATTCACGATCCTCACAATATCATGCAGACTCTTGGCCTAGCACACCCATTTCCCTGGTCTGAATTATTTGTGAGAAGCATTAGATAAGGGAAAAGCAGAACTTGAATTTTGTTTCTGGAAGTGCAGATATTCTGTCTGCTTGCTAGCAGCATCATTATGTCTAGACATGGTGTGGGGGAAAGACAAATGAACAAGCAAACCTTTTTCACTTGACAGAGCCTTAGCCTGCATCAACCTTACAAACAAGTCACAATGCTTACTGTTCCACCAATTATTTTTTATCAGCCTTCCATCCCTCAAGAGGAACACAGAAAGGAATATGAAATCAATATTATCTTCTACTTACCTGGCATAGATTGTTGCTTGCTCCAGGCAAGTGGGCAATTGCTTTTTTTTGCAAGACTGAGAGCATTTGTTATTTTACACACTGACTCGGATGGCATCTCTCTTTCTGAGAAGCCTCATATTCCCAATACACTAAACCTAGTTAATTAAGTTTAGGATCAGGAAGCAGGGAGAAAAACACAGTTCAAGTTAATCACTTTCCAAGAACACCACAATACTGAGCAAAATTGAGTATGGGGGTATGAGGATTTAATTACCAGGATATTTGAACGTCATTTTTAAAATTTGCAGCATTAAAGCTACAGTGGGATTGATAAAGTGAAAGTGAAGACACTTTTAAAATCAAGAGTTAAAGAATTGTTTCTAAGCAAAGTATAATAAAAGCTGCTTCAAAAGTGTTGAGTCTCAAAATGAAGCGATAAAATCTCAAATACAAAGCTTCAGAGTGAATTGCTGATATTACGGCTCCAAACACCAATCCAGAAGGATACACCTTAGCATTCATAACTTGCGTACTGCCAGCCTAGGATTCCCACTGTACTACTTATTGGCTCTTCACTCTCTCTGGCAGGAAGGAAAGAGGTCCTCAAGCCCCAACCAGAAACCTGAGACACTGATTGGCACAAGGAGTCCCAAATGGACAAGCCTACTTGCAAACATGGCAAATAATGTTTTGGAATCATAGAATGATCACTAAGAAACTCATTTTTGCATCTCGGGCAACCTTTCAAGGCAGAAATACACCCCCAGTCAAATCTCAATACTTCCCCCCGGGGGGGAACAGGGACACCCAATTGGTCACTGATGGTTCAGCAGGTCAGATCACCGACCTGGAAGCAGTCAGTGCCACAGGACCTGATCCCCTCGCTGCTCTCTGCAAGTGGCAACAGGTCTCCCTCAGGCAGTGGTGGCTCCAGGTGGCAGTTGCAGGGCTTTTCCACCAGTTGGTATAGGACAAGTATCACAGTGGCAACATAACTAAACTAGGTGATGTTGGTTCAAGGCTCCTCCTCTGCTTCTTACCCCCTAACTGGGGGAGTCCCTCAAGGTTCAATTCTGGGTCCCCTTGTATTCTCCATCTATACCCTCTCCCTTGGAGAACTCATTTGCTCCCTTGGAGAACTCATTTGCTCCCTTGGCTTCAACTACTATCTCTATGCAGATTCCTAAATCTACATCTCCAGCTCGGGTCTCTCTCCGGGTCTCTCTCCTTCTCCGCAGTCTCGCATTTCCTCCTGCCTTCAGGACATCTCTACTTGGATGTTCCATGGACACCTCAAAATAAACATGTCTTTATCTTCCCACCCAAACTCTGTCCTCCTGCTGACTTCCTTGTCACTGTAGGCAGCACCACCATCCTTCCTGGCTTACAAGCCCTTAACCTTGGTGTTATCCATCACTGCCCTCTCTCATTCAACCCACATATTCATTCTGTCACTAAAGTCTGTCATTCCAACCTTAACAACATCACTACAATCCACTCTTTCCTCTCCAAACAAACTGTTACCATGTTAATACAAGCATTTATCCTATCCCACCTTGATAACTGTATCAGCCTCCTTGCTGACCTCCCTGCCTCTCCCCACCCCAGTCCATATTTCACTGTCACCTGGATCACTTTTCTATAAAAACATCCAGTCCATGTTTCCCCATTCCTCATGATCATCCAGTGGTTGCCCATCCACTGCCGTGTCAAACAGAAACTCCTTACCATTGACCTTAAAGCACTCAATCACCTTGCCCCTTGTGCCTTACATCGCTGCTTTCCTACTACAACCCAGCCTGCACACTTTGCTCCTCTAATGTTACCCTACTCACTGTATGTCAGTCTAGTCAATCTTGCTGCTAACCTCTTGACCACATCCTGCTTCTGGCCTGGAATGCCCTCCCTTTTCATTTCCCACCGACAATCTCTCTCCCCACCTTCAATGCCTTACTGATGGTGCATCTCCTCCAGCTCCTCCTACTAGGCCCTTGTTTCCTCTTCTCACACTCCCTTCTTCATCACCCTTCCACTTGGATTTGCACCCTTTATTCACCTCTCCTTCAGTCCCACAGCACTTATCTACATATCCATAATTTATTTATTTATAGCCTTGACTGTCTCCCTCCCTAAACTGTAAGCTCCTTTTGAGCAGGAGATAGATCTACCAACTCTGTTATATTGAACTCTTCCAAGCCCTTAGTACAGTGCTCTGCACACAGTAAGCGCTCAATAAATATGATCGATGGAGAGTATGCAAAGAAGTGGGTGGGTTTGAAAGCGAGGTCAAATAGGCAATTTGGGTGAAGCCTCAGTTCAATTCCTAGGTTGCAGCAAAATTACCCTTATGATCCTGTCCTGTTCTATTTATTTAATCGGATGTAGTGGGGAACTGAATGAAGAAGGCCAGGATATCCTTTGGGAGTCTGTCAGGCTTTATGTTAGTGATGTGAAATGAAGGTGCAGACTCAATTGAAAGACTGCAGAGTTTTATATCTTTTCCCCATTATGGTGTAAGAATCTCACGGGGGTGGAATGGGTTGCTTCTTTATTCCACATTGGCCGATGGCCTAGGACAGTCTGGCACACCCAAGGGGGCCTCAGTACCGTGGCTGTTACTCCTAGTACTAATGCTATTAATACTATTAGCAATCTATCAGTAGTATTTATGGAGGACTTCTTATATGCAGAGTAGTGCTCTAAGCACTTGGGAGAGTATAGTATGGTAGGTGGATATCATCCTTACCCTCAAGGATCTTAAAATCTTGTGGGGGATAATAATGGAACTTGTTAGGCATTTCCTATGCACCGAGCACTGTGATAAGCACTGGGGTAGATGCAAAATAATCAGATCAGACACAGTCCATGCCCATCATGAGGCTAACAGTTTGAGGGGAGGGAGAACAGATATTACTACCTACTGCTCTTGTTACTACTATTACTGCTGCGGTGGCTGCTACTACTTAGAGAAGCAGTGTGACTCAGTGGAAAGAGCCTGGGTTTAGGAGTCCAAGATCATGGGTTCTAATCCCAGCTCTGCCACCTGTCAGCTGCGTAACTTTGGGCAAGTCACTTACCTTCTCGGTGCCTCAGTTACCTCACCCGGAAAATGGGGATTAAGACTGTGAGCCCCACAGGTGGGACAACCCAATTACCTTGTATCTACCCCAGCGCTTGGAACAGTGCTCGGTACATAGTAAGTGCCTAACAAATACCAACATCATTATTATTGTTACTATTACCGATACTGTAATGCTGATTAACCTTCTCTCGGATCCCAACAGATGCTCCATCTGACCACTTGAGCGGTTAGTTCCGGGGAATGTATCTAGAAATTCTATCATACTGTTCTCTCCCAAGCAGTTAGTACAGTGCTCTGCACATGGTTAGTGCTCAATAAATATGAGTGATTGTTCGATTGATCAAGCAATAAGACAGGATTGTAAACACTGAAGTCAGTCAACTGACATTTGAATCGATGTTCACCTCGACACATATTGTAGGGTGACGAAGACGAGGAAAATGGATGACAACAAAATACCTGAATGGTTTGTTATATGATAAGGAGAAGGAGAAGCGGGGCAAACAAAATCAGAAAGAACAGATTCAATGTTTTAAGTATGGACTACAACAAAGCCTTGGACAACGTGCATCATGGCTAAAGAAAGTTTGGGCACAACTGTGGGAGACATACCAGGATGGTGCACTGTTATGAAAAATGGAATGGCTCTTTTTAGGAGAAGCTTCATGAGGACCATGGGGAAAAAAGGACAAAAAGAGCCCCAGGTGCGGCAAGTCACAAACATAACAATACAACAAATGACAATCTTGGCATGTGCTCAGGATAAATGAGGATTTTGGTACATCATTGGCTTCTTCAGTCACACACATTCATAGCCAAACTTTGCCATTTGTGGTGTCAGTTCTGAATACAAAGGACAGCTATATATGCATATAAACGTTACTTCTGAGAGCATCAACTGTGTCACAGTGTGAATCATCAACAACAGGATTTATTGAACTCCTACTTTGTACAGAGCACTGGCCTAGGTCTGTAGAGAATTACAAATGAGGAAGATGTAATCCCTGCCCTTGAGGAGCATACGATATAATGAGAGTGACAGGACAGATCTAACACACAAATTCAAAAAAGAAGTTGAATATCTAATTAGATTTTCAAAAGTGTACATGCCAAGAGGATAGACCCTGAGCAAAAATAAAATATATACACTGTTTAAAATCAAATATCTGTCTCCCACCCTCTAGACTTGTAAAGCTCCTGGCAGGCAGGGTATATGTCTACCAACTCCTATTGTATTCTCCCAAGCACTTAGTACATTACTCTGCACATAATAAGCACTAAATAGATACCATTGATTGACTGATAGCAGGAGAGAGGGGCTGGGTCAGAAGATCCTTTAAGGATTTTTTTTCAGATCTGTGATTGTAGCATTTTAGTATACTAGGGACTACAGAAGGGACTTGAGGAAATAACCCAAGAAAGCAAGGAATAGGGGCAACTTCAAAGACATGATTTAGGTCACCCATAATGTCATTGGGTCAAACCCCAGAAGTCTTGACTCCCAAGCCTCTATCCTAACCACCAGACAAAAATGCTTGTCTCTCCATTTTAATTAAGATTTTCTGAATTACTAACTTGCTGTTTTCTGTTTTCTGCTCTGCGGTTTGTCAAGTATGTAGTACTTTTGATGATTAAGGGTTTGAAATTAGACTACTTTTTTTCTCCAATATTAGCACCATCCAAACCTTGGTTTCATATTTTAAAAAAAACTTCAAAGAAATTCACATCACAGTGTTCCCCAATTCCTTATAGTAATTAGAGTATGCTAGTGCTTCCCATGTGCCAAGCATTATGCTCTGCACTGGGATAGATAGAAGATAATCAGGCACTATCCCTGTCTTTCATAGAACTCACAGGGTGGGTATTCTAACTGGGGAGTGGGAGGTAGAGAATAGGAATCTTATCCCCTTGGACAAATGAGGAAACTGAGGTACAAAGAAGTTGAATTAGTTACTCAAGGTAACACAGTAGGCAAATGACAGAGTGGGGATCCAAAATTGGGTCTCTTGACTGCCAGTCCCAGTCCCTATCCATTAGGCCTTGCTGCCTCCCCAATTTTCCCCTGAACCCTCAAAAAATCTCTTTTACACCATGGTCATTTTGTGCCATTGGAAACAGAAGAACTGTTTCTTAGGCACTTTCTATCTTTGGCAAGAATAAAGAGATGGACAAAATGGACGTGAATGCCACAATCAGCAAGGGTGCAAAAAGTAGTTGAGGGTCCAGCAATGTCTCTCCCCTCTCACAGACTGCATCCTGAACTCTGATCAGCCATTTCACAATAGTGGCTGCTGGTGACAGGAGGACTTAGTGTGTGCATAAATGGCTTAGTGCAAACCATTACCACTGCTGAAAAAAACAATTAAAGAGTAAGTCCTACAGCAGTGATATACTGCTTACCCTAAACAAAAGTCTCATGCCCAGATGGCCCAGGGTATTAATCATTCCACTGCTGATGAGGTAGGCACCAGTGGCATTTTGCAATACTCTAGATGTCTGAGCAGCTGTATTTAGGAATTCATTGCTCAACCTGAACGGGGAAGGGGCTAGGCTAAAAACCACCAGGCTTAAACTTCTAATCCACTCACCAAAGGACTACACCTGGTGAAGTTTAATCTTGCAGTGCAAAAATAAACAGAAAGCCCACAAATAGACAGAAAATGGCCATCACATTATGGCATATTGAGACAATACTTAATGCGGTAATAACCGTCAGCCCCAAAGAAGGACAGTTTTCTCGGTTTGTGACCATGTCAATTAGAATCAACATTGTGGCACTGAGTGAAACTAGATTACCCGATGAAAGATGACTCACAGAGACAACTGTTGGGCTCATCTTCTTCGGTACAGGCCTGGAAGTCAGAGGGACTTGGGTTCTAACTCCGGCTCTGCAACTTGTCTGCCATATGACCTTGGTCAAGTCACTTGACTTCTCTGTGACCTCATCTGAAAATGGGAATTAAGACTGTGAGCCCCATGTGGGACAGAGACCGTGCCCAATCTAATAAACTTGGATCTACCCCAGCAATTAGAACAGTGCTTGGCACATAGGAAGCATTTAACAAGTACTGTTTTTATTAGAGGCACCCCCTCTTCAGAATGTTATCATTCACTTGTCAGATTTGCCACTAGCCAATATTTAGTCTTTGGCTTTATAAATTGAACTAGAAGCCTAAATGACCAACTGATGACCTGCATCTGAAGTAAAAGTGCTTTTCTACTATCATGAGTGTCTATGACCCAACAATGACAAATAGCCTGAAATTCTCTTCCATAAAGCTGGATATGATTATTACAGCAGCTCCAATATCTGACAAGCTGATCATCGTGGGAGATTTCAAGGCCCAAGTGGAAAATAATGTCAGAATGTCGGAAAATGTCACTTGATCCCCTGGAATGGGACAAATTCAGAATATGCCCATCATTGGCTCAAAATCGTCAACACTTCCTTCTCTTTCCCCCCCAAAAGAGGAAGACAACATAGATGCTCTGAAAATCAAAACAATGGCATCTCTTAGAGTATGCCATCTTCTGTCAGTGGGACTTGAAAGACAAATGAGCCCCCAAAGGACCATAAACTATGCTACCACTCCCAGAGAGGCACAGCTTAGAGAATACAGAGCTAACAGCTCCCTCTAAGTGAGGCACCTTTAATCCTGATTTTTCCCAGGAGGTCTCAGCAGGACATGGCTGCCGGTCCAGGTACTGAGCACAGGCCGCTTACATGGATCAGATTTTAACACATCCATTCATTAGCAAAGCCCGCCCTGAGCTAACACGGTCAGCTCTCCTTGGCTCTCCCAAAGATGCTCCCATGTCAGCAAACTCTCATCAATCCCCATGCCATCGGTTGGGTTCCATAGCTTCATGTTGGCCACTGAGCAGGAAGTTAGCATCCCTTGATTCCCAATGGTATCTGTCCATCATTCTTAGTCCCTCCTCCAGCGGTCTGTTGCTCTCCTCCTCATGGCCCAATCTGCCATCTTGAAGCTATGTGGCCTAGGGAGGGCAGGGATGCCCTCAAAATATCAAGGCACTGGGGAAGCATGGAACGCTAGGATCAATCTCAAGTTGTGATGGGGAGGGGGTTGGAGGTGTCCTGCAGAGGTAGCAGCTTCAGGACCTGCTGCGGGCTGCACTGCAGGACTGGGGCTCGGGGACACAGCATGGCATCTTGGCATCAGGGTGTGTGAGGGAAAGAGGCACTGGTCCTGGGCCGCTGGAGCCAGTCTGACAGTAGAGACAGACCCCGGGACAGGTAGAGGGTGGGAGCCATTGAACATGGGCATGGGGGCACCTATCGAATATCATGAGAAGCTCTGAAGTGGCGGGAGCTCGGCCCTCAGGGTGTGCCAGAGGTGAGAGGGGAAAAGGGAAGGGGAGGGGCAGCATCAGCTCCACCGCAGTGGCAGCTCTGAGCTCCCTTTCCACATTGTGGGGCTCGCCCCAGTCCATGGGGAAAACAACATGGCTCGGTTCTCCCTCCCTACATCACAGTTTTTGCTGGGGAAAAAGACAGCGTGGCAGCCCGGAGATATCCCACGGCAGCAGGGGCTCCACGTTTGGAGCTCCATGGTGGAAGCTCCCTAGGGCTCTCTTCTCTGCTGTGGACCCCCAAGCCTGAGGAAGGCAAGGGGAACAAGATGGAGAAACATCGCCTCATACGCTCCAATAGAGGCGATGCAGCAAAAAGCGGCACTCAAACCATCAAAAAGTATAAATGCCATTTCACTTGGCGAGGGCAGAAGAAGAGGTGGGAGTTATAAATTGAGGTGCAAATTGAAATGGAAGTCTCTGAGGGAGCAGTTCAAGTAAGTCAATTGTTTATAGCTACCCTTTTAAGTTTCTCTCTAAGTTTCACATTTTTCAGTTTCCTTTTGTAAAATTAAATATCCTTGCTTCGTTGGGGTTATTTTGGCCTTTTGCCCTTATTCCCCTTCCCTACACTCTCACCGCCCAAAAAATATTAACTCTGTGTTGTGGTCACTTTTGCAGAGTAATAATGATAATAATAATGTGTGGTATTTATTAAGCACTTACTATGTGGCAGGCACTGTACTAAGCGCTAGAGTAGATAAGAAATTAATTGGGTTGGACACAGTCCCTGTCCCACTTGGGGCTCACAGTCTTAATCCTCATTTTACAGATGAGGTAACTGAGCACAGAGAAGTTTAGTGACTTGCCCAAGGTCACACAGAAGTTTTTGACCGAGCTGACATTAGAACCCAGATCCTCTGACACCCAAGCTCTTTCCACTAGGCCATGCATCTTCTTATGAGTAACTCATGCCCAGTGCACATAACGAAATCCAGTATGTCATCTTTCCTTGTGGCTTCTAGGACTGGCTGTACCGGAACACAGCCATTTGACCTAACCAAAGATTTTACTTCCTTCTCTTCCTAAGGCATTATTCAACCAATCTATGTGAGTTCATTGCCATTTCCCATTATTGCTTCCTGCCCTAGATTGACAGCTTCCTCAGTCTCACAAAACATTTCCTTTCACTTTTCTCTTCCTGGTCAAGGAGTCCCTAGAACACAACTAATACACTTTGGTAAAGATTGCAGTTTCTAGATGAAGGGATGCTATGGCACTATTCTAACATGTTAAGATAATAATAATGATGGTACGTGGCCAAAGTCTCTTTTGGGTACCCCAATAACTCATAAAATCTAATAATGTGCACCCAGTCTCTATGGTGTTTCTCAGAACTGAAAGATTCTTGAGCAGTGAAAGCAATGGAAAACTCCAAGAAGTGGTCAGCAATAGCTTTTCAAGTTTCAGAGTTCAAATTGGTGTACTGCCATGTTTAGAGGGCTTTGTGTCTTTTTTAACCTGGAGAGGGAGTAAAGCCTGCTTTTTTGTCTTCATCACCAGCCCCCATCTCACTCTGACACTCTTTTCTGGGGAACAGAAAGATCTCTTCGAAGTTAGCAAAAGCTAGTATTTGATTTGCTTCATGACTTGCCTTTCTTTATGTCCTGAGAAAGAATTCAGATCTTAAGAGATATCATAAATGTTCATACCCAAGTGAAAGTTGGGGATAAGCCAGACTATATCTGAGTTTATGTATTTTTTTTTCTCAGCTCTACATCTGACCCCATAATGAGGTTCTTTCAAAGGTTAAAATAGTGACCGTTGTGATTCTGGGGAAAGTTCACACTGGAATATCCTAAAGATACTTAGCAATGTGACTGAGTGATTTTTGACTGAACTGAGGCTGGACTGAGTGAGGATAAATCCCTTAATAGATTACTCTGCTTATAGCACTTGTTGGAGGAGTTTGCCATGTGACACTATTATTCAGTTATTACCTTAGCAACTCTATTTGCATTATTAGCTTCCTTCCAAAGATCAAACTGAGGCACTGAAAAACAAAATGCTTCCTTCTCTATGCTACCACCAGCTTTCTCCACACTGAACGTAGTCCCACCACCACCTGCTCCACTGGTCTCTCCAGTCCCCCTTCCACAGCTCCATCAAGATGCCACTGTAGACCATGTCACCCAAGTTTCCCATGTAGCTCCCAAGGCCTCCCTCCTCCACCACCGTCACTCCCTGGTCTCCCCCATCCCTCCTGGCCCAGCCACATCCTCCACTGTTGCAGTGCCAGGGGATGAGGACTGCTGGAAGTCCGCAGCAGCAGCAACAGCAAGGTCCACCTGCTTGGAGGCAAATATAAAGAGAGTTGCCAAAGTAGATCCAGAACAGAGGGGGTATGAAGGAAATAATGAGACAGGGGGATAAGCCTGAGGTGTGGGTAGGGACCAGGAAACCTGAAAAAATAGGGAGTGCTCAACTAGGAAGAACAGAGCATAGCTACTTCCCAGGAAAATTTTTTTAAAAAGCAGAGATTTAATCTGCTATGAATTTGAAAATCCTTCCATTTCCTATCTCTCCCGACCCACTCTCTCATTAATTATTTTGGAATCGAGGGACTCCCTCGAGGCCACCCCTTTCCCCTCTTTAGATGACCATGGGGTGGGAGAAAGGCTGAAGAGGTGGGTGGAAAAGCCTGCAATCCTCTGAGACAGGCAGTTAGTTTAGATACCAGTGTTCCCGGGCAGGCTCTAGTGTGGGACTAGAGCTGTGGTCTCCCTGATGTCAGTTTGTCTCTGGAGCCTGGGCACCACTAGCATAAGGAGAGAGGTCACCGAGGACAGAAACAAAGTCAAAACGATATTTTCAAAGGGAAGTTTCTCGCCCGTTAATGAGCTTGCCTCATTGTGACACATTTCTTGAGTCATGACTCCAGGTTTCTGACTTGGTGCAATTTGTTTTTCTCTCCAGAACAGAACCAAGTGGGGAGTCATTGGGCAAATGCTTTCATGCCCTATCAGCCTCTTGGACCCTGGCTCTCCACAAACACCAAGTGATACAGGCCCTTCCTATATCAACGAGCTTCAAACTAATGCCAATCCCATCACAGAAGGATAAGATCACTGTTTCAGTCGAGTGCCAGAAATGACTAAACAGGTATGGCTCCGTCTAAACCTGATGAAGATTTAGGAGGGGAAGATAATCGATCAGTTGACAGTACTTATTGAACTATTACTAGGTAACAAAGCACTATACTGAGCACTTGGCAGAGTACAATACAAAAGAGTTGGTAGATTTCCGCCCTCAAGGAGCTTCCAATATAGTGAGGTCCTCACCCCAGAAGCCTGAACATGCTAAAAACATTACCTGCAGTCCACCCTGAGGTGAGAGAAGGCAGCCAAAAACCCTTTTATAGTGCTGCAGGACATTAACTTCCAAAGGTGGAGGAAATAAATCCAGGCAGTGACTAGCCTTGAATATTTTTCCTGACTTCTATGCTGAGGGCAGCATTTCAGCTTCTTCACAAATTCTGTTTCTTGTTGTTTGAATGCCACAGGTCCTGTGTGGGGATGTTTAAACATGTTCACTTTAATGTTGTTTTTTTTTAGGCTAGATTTCAATCTTTTTTTTCCCATTTGAATTGGCTTTCTCGTGATCTGTGTCAGACAAGTCCTGGAATATTAAGTCCTGTGATTTTAATTTTATCACTACCAGTCATGGATTCTTCTGGAAAAAAAATTCCTATACATTATGCATTTTACAACGTATTAGAAGTTATATGTCAGGCAACAAAATGAAAACCCTAACATTCGAAGCAAATGGAGAAGTGGTCGGTCTTCATAGGCTGAACCTAGGATGGGAATAGAATATTCTTGTTTTTAATCCTAGCTCTGACATTGGATAAATCATCTAATCAATCTATGTCACTCGCTCACAAGTAAATCAGAAATCGAAATACACTATTGATTTACTTTGGTATGCTATGAAGGCATATTGAATAATTATTTGAAATTTGATTCAAACCTCAAAATCACAACTGTTGGAGTGGCCAAATGATCTTTAATGTTTTGCGTATATGTGTGCACACACACACTTTCTTTCCCTTTGTGTGTGTGTATATATATCTATATATGTACAAATATAGATATATATATTCATTCATTCATTCATTAAATAGTATTTATTGAGCGCTTACTATGTGCAGAGCACTGTACTAAGCGCTTGGGATGAACAAGTCGGCAACAGATAGAGACAGTCCCTGCCGTTTGACGGGCTTACAGTCTAATCGGGGGAGACGGACAGACAAGAACAATGGCACTAAACAGCGTCAACATCATTGCTGATGATGAGAGCTAAGGTGTGTCCATGCATTCTAGGAAAGCTTTTATATGACTAGTAATCTTTTTCATATCAAAGTCACATAAAGATTGGCCTTTGCAAGTTTGTAATTGATTTTAATGTTCATCTCTCCCACTAGCCTGAAAGCTTCTGTGGGCAGGGATTTTGTTTTCCAACTCTTTTGCATTGTACTCTCCCAAGTGCTTAGTACAGTGCTCTGCACCCAGTAAACACTCAATAAATAAGATCGATTGATTGATTCTCAAAAATAATGATGTAAAAGTCACCCCATTTCTAAATACAATATTCCAGACAGATCTGTTTTCTGTTGTTGTCTCCCAACCGCCCATGGGTATGCCATATCTTCTGAAATTTTCCACTGGTTATTTAAGTGCTTCTTCTAGCCTTCTCATTGTGTTTCCCTTCTTCCTTTCATTACAGAGCAGCTACTTGAGGGCCTGGCTATCAACATTTTACTCAAAGGCATCACTGAGCCAAGGCATTTTGTAATGAACATTGTCTCGATGCCAGGGAACTGACAGTTTCAGGCCCACATTATGGGTGATCTTGTCCTGTTTGCTGTTCGAAGATGAGCATGGCTCACAGCTGACGCTGGGGAAACTGGATGGTCGAGAGGTCTGCAAGCGATGACCAGTTCTGAATCCAAGATTCTGTTTCTACCTCTGGCAAAATGTAGCAGCAATATCTGGGAACGAGGCATCCCAGTTAATGTTGCTATGTCTTGATTTATCTACCCAGACCTGTTTTCTCATTTATAAATGCATTCCATGTAGTGGGGTAAAGAGAAAGAATTTTTTTTTTTAATCTTCACTCTTCAAACCAGCTCTACTTCTGAATTCTTGACATGAAAATTATTAGGACAACTCTAGGAATTACTTAGGAACAGGTACATTTTTTAACAAAATGATAACTAATTGGAATGTAAATCTCGCTGTGGAAAGATTAGGGGAAGTACAAGTGGGGAGTGAATTTCTTTCTGTATTAGGTAGCGGCTCAGTGTGCCTCTATCCGAAGCTCATGAGCTCCACCTAAAGGAAAAACTCATTTTGCCAGATACTTGCTGGCTTTAGACCTCTACTTCTGAGACATTAAAAAATGAACCACTTTCGGCAAACTGATCTTCCCATCAGCATCTGTGTATCTTCAGCTCACGAGCTGGTGGAAAGTCACTTCTGCGAATGGCTTTGGAATGTTCCTCCATATTTGCTGCTTTTCTTGGATGCAGCTACCATTAAATGTCGGAATCGTGGGAGTTGCCTCACTAATGCCAGTGCTGAAATGCCACAGTAAATCACATTTGAAATCAGTTCATTAA
The DNA here is from genome assembly GCF_004115215.2 of Ornithorhynchus anatinus. Taxonomy (NCBI): domain Eukaryota; kingdom Metazoa; phylum Chordata; class Mammalia; order Monotremata; family Ornithorhynchidae; genus Ornithorhynchus; species Ornithorhynchus anatinus. Next base: position 19,293,222 of record NC_041753.1, on the reverse strand, counting down.
ACATGTTGGAATCTGTTAAAAATAAACTGCAAGGTGTGAGAATGATGTGGTACAGTGATTGAAATAGAGATTGAAGGCTTTTTTTTTTTTTACTTTCATGTTCATTTCTTGTTTGTTAGGTTGGCACTTAAAGAAAATATTAATTGTCACTTTGTTTAACAGTAGCCTAAATCTCATCCCTGAAGCTTTACTCCAGTGGAGAACCTTTCTGAGCTCAGAAAGTGATACATACACTCCAGGAGGAATGTATGATTAGAGCCCAATCTTTTGTGGAACACAAACACACACAGAGAGTTTCCAATTATACTATCAGTCAACTGATCAGTAGTGTGTATTGAGAAATTGCAGTGTGCAAGTGATGTACTAAGTGCTTAGAAGAGTACAATAGAATTAGTAAATGTGATCCACTCTTTCAAGGAAGCCACGATCTAGAGGGAATAGCCTTGTTGCTGATTTCCTTAGCCTCCCTGCACTGAAAGGGGAAAGGAGGAACATTGACACCCACAAATGGAGAATTTGCAGCTTTTGCCAGGAGAGTCATACTGTTGAGGAGGACTTGGAATGCCCAGCTCTGCCATGATTCTCCTAGAGAAGGTTGGAGGTTTTTCAGCTTGGGGCCACTACTGTTCTTCTCCCCCTGACCTGTCACAGAAGCAGCATGCTGTAGTGAATAGAGCACAGGCCTGGAAGTCAGAAGGTCATGGGTTCTAATCCAAGCTCTGCCACTCATCTTTAGTATTCATGCCAGGGAAAACTGGAAGTGACAAGAAGAAGCAGTACTTTGGGATTCGTTCCCCAAAACAACTTTTGATTTGTGTTTCTTGATGAGGCAGGCTGTCCCCAGCAGGGGCCTCGGCTCCAGCAAACTGCCCCTGGTATGATTTCCTCACCCCAGAATCCGTCACAACTATAGAATGGTATAGAATGGTAGCAGTATGGGCTTGGGAGTCAGAGGAACTGGCTTCTAATCTCAGCTGTGCCAGTTGTCTGCTTCGTGACCTTGGGCTTGCACTTCACTTCTCTATGCCTCAGTTTTCTCATCTGCAAATGAGTATTAAATTCTACTCCTTCCTGCTTAGACTGTAAGCTCCATATGGGATAGGGACAGGCACAGTGTCCAACCTGATTATCTTATATCTACCCCAAAAGTAAGCATTTAAATACCATGATTTTTATTATAAATATCAAGTAGGAAATTCATAGAATTCCCCTAAGAATCATTATTATTTTCTTTGTTTCATAAATGTATTTAGGAAAAGTACTTATGGTGGGTGTAGCAATACATGATAAATTTTAGGTATACAAGTAAAGGCATACCCTATGATAAAGTGGGCTTACTGATCTTTGAAAATCTGATTGTTTCATAAATGACTGTTTCATGAGATATGTTTTCTATAGAAATACATGTCATTAGTTAAGATCCGTTCAAAAGCCTCTAAAAAAATGAAAGGAAATCCCTTTACTTGTTATGTGCTGTAAAGGTAAATGTCACTAAACTATTATTCAATCTCTGTAAAAGTAAATCAAAACCTAATGTTAACATTAAACATTTATATCATATATTATAAAAAGAGATACAGTCAAAAGAACATGAAAGAAAAGGCATATGAAAACAATATGAAAAACAAGATTCAATACCCTACCCCTAGGCTATCAGCAGAGTTACTCAATAGCCCAGTGACTGTCCTGTGCTGCTTGGAAGTCCATTTATTGACAGCAACCAATCCAGACTCCTAGTGTCCACTGCTTATAGGTGCAAATTGCTTGGCAAAATTTATCTAAGACTGATTTTAACCAAATCCCATGAATTCATAAGTAGACTACCAATTCTGTAATACTGTATTCTCTCGGGTACGTAGCACAGTGCTCTGCACATAGTGAGCTCTCATATTCATTCATTCATATTCATTCACATGAATTAGATTTTTTCCCCCACCTGCAAGGAAGGTGCACCGCTTGTTTCTGGTTCATTCATTTATTCATTCAATCGTATTTATTGAGCGCTTACTGTGTGCAGAGCACTGTACTAAGCACTTGGGAGAGTACAATACAACAAACTGTGACATTCCTTGCCCACAATGAGCTCGCAGTCTCTGTTGGGCACCATTCTAATTGGGCTACAAGTTCCTGAGGGACAAGATCTGTGTCTTCTTGTGTTGGATGAGACTCAGAATGTTGTGGGATTTAAACATTAAATTGATTAGTCAGATCCTTCTGACAGATCACATTTCATATATCAGCCCAGAGGTGCTTTATCTTCTCTTTTCCCATTTACGTGGCCAAACAAGGAATTCGATGGAATCTAAAATACAGAATTATGCAGTTTTGTTTTGGTTTTTTTGTCTCTGTGGTATGGCAGGAGATCTTAAACTCCAAGTCACTTTGGTTTGGTTCGTTTCTCTCTGTCCAGCCAGGCAATCTGATTGAGATAACCAGTTAGTTCCCTATCTACAACGAACTAGATTCAAAGTAACACATTCAAAGGTTAACTCAAGAACTTCTGCAGATTATTATTATTATCACTACTAATGATAATAACAGTAATAATAATGGTATTTTAAGTGCTCACTATGTACCAAGCACCATGGCAGATACAAGACAATCATATCAGACACAATCCCTGTCCCACATGGGGCTCACAGTCTCTATCTTCCTGAAAACAAGTGAATCTTACATTAGAAGTGTCCAGATTATGCTCCATCTAGCTGACTGTTGCACTGGAGGCCGATTAAAATTCCAAGCCATAGAATCCTCTGCCAAGTTTACTAGCAGTGTTTAAATAAGTAGGACTTCAAAATGATAGCTCTCCCTCTACCTCCCTATAAGTATACAGAAGTCCTTGAAAAAAAAAACTACATTGCTGATTTTTCACCTAGACAGTTGACCAAGGAAGATTCATATGTGAACCATTAGGGAAAGTAATACTGTAAATCAGAAGTCTAATCCTCTATCTGGTTAAGTAATCCCCTAAGAAACCCTCAAGCACTTTGTGCAAGGTTCTCTGCATGTAGGCAGGCACTCAATAATGTTGATATTGATACTGAAGCTGGGGGGTGAGAGAAAAAAAATACCTATGGTTTCTTCCCACATCTATATCAGAAGGTAAATCTCTTCCAAAATATCTTCTGGCAATCAGAGTCACTCTATATTCTATTTTGGTGATGCTACATGTCCCTCTCCATGAAAGGAAAATAGTTGCCTGAGCCTGTTGGTGGACTGGAGGGGAAATCCTTTTCCATTGTTTTTGGAAAATGTGCTGCCTGGATAACATTTTTTTTCCCTTCTCTCTTCTCTTCCAAACCTCGAGGCAGAGGGAGTAAGATGTGGTAGAGAAGCCGGGCACTTCAAACACTTTTTGAGTGAGGTACCTTTGGCTGGAAGTCTCCAGGGTGCTGAGGAGCTTAATTCTCTTGATGAACAAAGGGAAAATTATTAAATGGATAGTATGGAGGGGGAGGGATGAAAAACAAACAAGGCAGCACCTGAACAGGTTCAGCTGTAGCCATTCAGCTGGGAGTCCTGCTGAGATATTGGATAGGAATAAATCCATCAATTAGTGGTATGTACTGAGTTCTTAGCGTATGCAGACCAATGTATTAAGCGCTTGGGAAGGGAACGTCAGTCTTTCCACTATGAATGAGCTGGGGCGGAGGGAGAGGGGAGACATAGTACAGAGAAGCAGCGTGGCTTAGTGGAAAGAGCAGGGGCTTGGGAGTCAGCGGTCATGAGTTCTAATCCCGGCTCGGCCGCTTGTCAGCTGTGTAACCTTGGGCAAGTCACTTAACTTCTTTGTGCCTCAGTTACCTCATCTGTAAAATGGGGATGAAGACTGTGAGCCCTACCTAGCACAACCTGATTACCTTGTATTTGCCCTAGCGCTTAGAACAGTGCTTGGCACATAGTAAGCACTTAACAAATACCAATATTATTATTATTATCATAGTAGTTTCTGAACTTACTCCAGGGATATTTATTTAAATACATCAATCAATCAATCAAGCGCTTAGTACAGTGCTTTGCACACAGTAAGCACTCAATAAATACGATTCAGATGGTACATTTGTAGGAATTTTATACTGTGTGTGTTGTAGGAGTCTCCCATCGAAAGGATGGTTGAACCTTGTTCCTGTCACAGAGATTTCAGCACTGAAAACCTATGTCAAGTTGATCGGTCAATGGTAACCATTGAGCACTCCCCTGTGTGCTGGGGCACAGCCCACTGCAAAGTGCACGCAAGAACCCATCCAGGCCATATTTACAGCCCAAGAGACCACAGTCTGCTGTCAAAGAACCGTGAACCAATACCATAATTATAATAATTACTATTTTTCCTTGTCTTGCAGAGTGCTGGCCCCCATTCTCTGTTCCCTCTCTCCCTCGGAGCCTGACACCTACTCCATCCTCCCAGGGCCCAGAATATGAGCAGTTGCTGCCCGGAGCCTGTCTTATTTTCTTTTTCTTTTCCTTCCCCTTCCCCTCCCCTTCCCTTCCCCTTCTCTTCATTTTTTTAAACCATCGGGGGATCCTGATAGAGGTTCCAGCTTTGCTGCACAGGTGGCACCATCTGATGATTTCACCTGAGGTCTGTGATGCCATCAGGTCAGGTGATTTTAGTGCCTTGGACGCTTGCCTCTAGACTGTCAACTTGCTGTGGGTAGGGAATGTGGCTGTTATACTGTTGGGTTGTACTCTCCCAAGCACTTGGTCCAGGGCTCTGCACACAGTAAGCACTAAGTAAATGTAATTGATTGATCGATCAATTGCCTTGGCATACGAGCCAGGATGAGGCCAGCCCTGCTCATCCTTGCCCCAGACCTTGCCTTCCTCTCTTCTCACCACTAATAAAACCTCCAAAATTTCACTTAGTTTAAATCCTTGGCTTCAATAGAAAACGTTGGTATTTGTCTTTTGCTATGATTCAATTTGACTTAGGGGTGATGATTAGCTTGCACTGTATGTTTTTGACTGTACTCATCTCTCAATATGCAGATGCTATTTTCTTTTTCAAATTTCATAGCACTGAAAGATATGGATTTTCTTAGGTAGAATAATGCTGTTCTCAGGAGCACACGTTCGTGTTCCGATGTGCCTTTCTTCATAGCAATTTGGCTAACGGCGGTTCCCAAACTCACTTTAGATGCAGCTGTTTGGGCTCTAAAAAGCTGTCAAAATTGAGATTAGCTACAGTTGAACACTTGCCTAACACCTTCTATAGTCAAACCCTTGCTGACAGGCCTGTGTCCACACAACCTACTATGAACAAGCCTGTAAAGAACTCAGCCAGAGAGGTGAAATTCAGCATAAAACAGTTGTGGTGGTTGGCTAGTCCCGAGAACAACTGCATCTTCTTCTCAGTCTGGTAGAGCTTCTAACCCTCATAATCTCACCACTTGTTAGTGGTTGATAATGAGACCCTTTTAAAGAATTCTTGATCCTAATCAAGAGGGACGCCTTTCAAATTCTGCTTCATGACATGACAAAAGACCCACAGGATTGAAGAAATCTAAGGTTCTAAATCCAGGGTCCTGGAACTGAGGCTTTCTACATTTCACGGTTTAATAATGATGGTATTTGTTAAGCCCTTACTCTGTGCCTAGCACATTTGTCCCATACATCCCCATCTTCTAGTCCCTCCCAGCTGCCTCCCAATCATTCTCCAATAACCTCGCTTGATTGAACTGTTCCTTCATTCTCATTTTTCTTAGAAAATTCCCATGGCACAAATCTTTAAGGCTCCTCTGAAATATAGCAGGGCTATAATTTACAGAATCATAAAAAATATGTTAAGGCAATTTAAGGACTCGTGGTATAGGGTGGGGCCTACAATATGCTCACAAGATTTCAGAAAGTGAAAAATCAAGGCTAAAGTGGGACTTGCATGAAGGGTGAACTGATTTTGGACAACAGCATCTCGGAAAATGACTGAACATGTCAATCTGGCACAGATTTCACAGAAACAATCTTGAGATGGAACCAGTCAGTGGAAACATCTTGGCTTGGCTGCTTTGCATAGGTCGAGTGAGCTTAAACAACAACAACAAAAAATGGTTTGGAAGAGAAGCTCTTCCTAAGAAAACCTATAACAAGGCACTTGCCAGTTGCTGGAGGCAATCTTGTTCCCCTTCTTATTATGGGAATAAAAAGCCTTTTCATGCCAGGTCAAGATTAATTAAACCAATCCTGTTTCTGTTGAATCATTTTTAAAAGATTAAAGAAAATTAAATACTCATTGTCAAAGGAAAACCCTTCTGAAACAGAGACCTGCACATATGCAATACTGAATATACAGACCTGGGAGGAAATCCTGATAAATCCTTCAGCCTAAACCAGTCAGCCAATCGAAAATCCCCAAATCCTGCCAGGGGCAGAATGTGACTCTTCATATGTTGCTGACCAAGGATCCCAACTGGGATCCTTAAATGTCAATGAACACTGGAAAAAAATCACCTTTGGAAATCTCTGTGATTGACCGGTGTCATTCCCACGCTGCTATACCTCAGTATTTGATTGGATATTCCCTAATTCCATGTTTCCGTGTGGGAAAGTCTTGAAGGTAGCAATGGCCAGGTTCTCTTTGCATTCCTGGATTTTCCAGGTGGTACAGGCAGATTAGGTGACAACAGATTTTCAACCACAGCTGTATTCTGCTGTGACATTCTTTCAGTGTTCTTTCACTATAGCACTATTACATTTTAATGGCAGTGTTGTTTTTTCAGCACTCTTTTACTGTGAGATAAAGTTGTAAGGTTTACTTTCACTTAAACACCTTCCCTTCTCTTCTCAACCTTTGAAATACTTGTACTGATGTGAATAAAGTACATTCAATTTAGCATTAGATAATGGAAACTCGGTAGCATGGTAGTTCAAAGTGCCTTTTAGCTGAATAGTATGTGAAAGATAACCCTTTGAAAATTAGGTATCTATTTAATTAAAAATAAAACATGCCTTTTATTATATTACTTATTCACATTTCTTGATTTTGTAATTATTATGTTTTTATTCCTGTTTTTTCATATGTTCATATTAATTTGGACAATTTTTCAGTACTTGGAAATATTTCATTTCTCTATGGGAAACCATACTCTGTTTAATGATCTTTTGTTTCATCATCTGTTTCCATAGAATTGATTAAGAGCTCTAACTGGGATATAAACGTACTGACTATTGTCTTCCTTCCAAGTTTCCAGTTCCTCCTGAAGTTGCAAATTTGGACCCTGGGTAGTGGTGGGTGGGAATACAATACAAATATTTATCTTCGCTACTCTATTTGGCATTAATTTATGCCCATCTTGTTGCGGTCAGAGGATGTATCATTTTATGCTTTGTACTTACCAAGTGCTTAGTATAATGCACTGCACCAAATGGACACTCAATTGATCGTCCTCCTCCTACTACTAGTAATAATAATATTAATATGCAGAGCATAAGGGAGTGAAGGAGTTTGGGAGGAAGGCATTGCAAGATTTACAATAATAATAATAATCACAACATTGTGGTATTTGTTAAGCGCTCACCATGTACCAAAATGTACTAAACACTAGGGTAGGTACAAGATCAGCGTGGCTCAGTGGAAAGAGCACGGGCTTTGGAGTCAGGGCTCATGAGTTCGAATCCCAGCTCTGCCACTTGTCGGCTGTGTGACTGTGGGCAAGTCACTTAACTTCTCTGTGCCTCAGTTCCCTCATCTGTAAAATGGGGATTAAGACTGTGAGCCTCACGTGGGACAACCTGATTACCCTATATCTACCCCAGCCCTTATAACAGTACTCAGCACATAGTAAGCACTTAACATATACCAAAATTATTATTATTATCATTATTATCATCAGGTCATACACAGTCCTGTCCCTCATGGGACACACAGTATAAGTAGGAGAGAGAAGAAGTACTTAATCTCCATTTTACAGATGAGGAAACTGAAGCTATGAGAAGTTAAGTGTCTTGCCCAAGGTCACAGAGCAGGCAAGTTTCAGAGCTGGAATTAGAATACACAACCCTCTGGCTCCCAGGCCTGTTCTCTTTCTTCTAAGCCATGCCGCTTCTCTTTTCCCTGTTCCGAAGATGTCTGACAAGTGCTAAATCTGAAATAAAGGCTTGGCCCCAGAGGATATCGATAGGTGCAGAGCAGTGGAAATAGCAGTAGGCAATGCCCATCCCAGGTTCTTTGAAAGGGTGTCACTCTACCAAAGGCTGGGGTCTTATGAATCTTTAAGAATTTTTATGAATCTTTAGACACTTTGTGGTAGGGTTCTCAACAAAGAACTGCTACTGTTTCCACCACAAATGGTAAGTCAGTGGGTTGGGGAGTAATGGCTGTCCAGGAAGGCAGGGAGAACAAAAAAGAACATTTTCTGCCGATCTCATCTGTATACTTGCTAGGGTATAAGTCCCCTTGTGATAATTATGAGCTGAAGGAGGAGCAACTCTAAAATCAGTAGTTTTTTGGAAACAAAGGAGCATCAAAGGCTATTATTGGGGGAGGGTGCTTTTTGCAATACATGGCACTGGACAATCACTTGACATTTTAAAACATTTTCTCTCAGGTTCTCCAGAAATTTTGAATTTGCCTGTAATTTAATGGCAGCTCAAACTTATTCTCTGAAGGGGTTAGGATCCTCTTGGTAATTTCTTGGATCAGGCCAAATTTCCAGGGGGTGAGGGCTTCTAACTCCTCAGTCTGGCTAATAATTTAGAGTGCTGCCTTTTAATTTAGAGGGTTGTCTTTGGATAGCTGGTAGTGGTAATAGTAATAGTAGTAATAACAGTATGTATTAAGTATCTACTGTGTGCAAAGCACAGTACTAAGCACTGGGAAAAAATGAACTGCTTAGAGTTAGACCAGTCACTTGCCCCCAAGGGACTCCCATTCGAAAAATAAAAGGAGAAGAAGTTGATAAGAGACACATGGGGAAAGATGAAGTAATAAAAACACTATAAAAGACAAGGATGAAGATATGAGTAATAAGGTGGAGTTTCAGGTTCTTCCGACAACCACAACAGGACCAGTCACAGCCACAGTCTTCCAAACTTATAAAGGTCAAGAAGGTTTCAGTCTGCTCGTGTTTTCACAGACTTCTTGGGCCCGAGCAGTGGTTGATGGGAAATACTGATGGATGGGCAGGCTGGGCAATTTCTCTCCCAGAAGAAGCCTCCTGTCCTGCCCATCTGCAAGAGCTTCTGCTCTTTTGTGGGGTGAGAGGGTTACTGAATGAATGAGGTTTTTTTAAACACTTGTGACCTTTTAGAATATTCATCCAAGCAACCGGATGTTAATATCCAGTGACAGTGCTGTCTGACATTTGGCTACAAAGTTACAGTCAAATGGAATGAAAGAGTGAAAGAGGGAGTGGGGACTGGTTTGGAAGAGTACCTACTATGCTTTGGAGATGTCCCCATTCTGGATAAATAATCAGTATTATTGATTGAACACCTATTATGTGGAGACCCATATATTAAGTGCTTGGGAAGGTACAAGAGAGTTAGGAAACTGGGCCCCTGCTCTCAAGGAGCTTACAGTCCAGACACTCCTAGGGGCTGGTGTGAAAAGAGACAGGTGTTGTCATACCCATTTCCTTTTATTGGGATCCACAATCTGCTGTGCAGATTCCAGGCTCTTCCAGCACTTTGTGAGTGAGAGACATTTGCCAGTCCCCAAGGGAAGGAATATGACAAAAATTTTCCCTGTAAAAAATTTTCCCCATAACAGAGCAAGCCATTCAGCACGATCTAATACTCTCCATCATTCTCTGCTTCCTGAGAGCCAACAATATTTCAGCCTCCTGTTCCCACCCAGTTCCCTACATATCTCAGAACTATGCCGTTCTCTCTCCAATCCCACTTCCAAGCAGAACATAACAGAGATATGTAGTCCTATTTACAGTTATGCATACAGATAATTTAGAACTTCTGTGCTCAGAACTCACGGACGGTAGGATATTTCTCCCCTGCATAAACCTATAGAGAGGAGAGAATCCAGCAAATGACTACCACTTTGTATCTATAATATTTACACGCCTAATTGCCTCCATTGCATAAATAACCCACATTTATTTTGAGGAGGAAATAACATAATATTTCTTTTTAGCCACATAATTGTAAGTAGTGACACTGGTTTGTGTTACGGGAGGAGTTGAAGGACAAGAAATTGAAATTGTAGCAGATACAGGCTTGTGCCCAGGAAGGGGGATTTCTTTACTGAAAATGTGCACACAGAGTAGAAGGGAGAGGGAGTTATTTCATAGAGTTCCTATTGTATGCAGAACTTGATTGAATGAAAAATAAGGGATGCAGTCTCAAGTGCCCTCTTATCTTCCTCTTCTTTCTCTCCTCCTTTCTTTCTCCTCTATTTTGTCTGGCTTCCTTTATTGCTAGACTTAATAACCTTATCCAATCATTCAATCAGTGGTACTCTGAATGCTTACTGTGTGCAGAACATACTCTCCTGTTTCTGAGAGCATGAGAGATGGTAGATAACCATCCCTGCTCTCAGGGAACTTACATTCTGTTTTAAAGTAACTAAAATGCAACAGATACCAGAAACAGACTTGATATTATTCACTAGCAGATTTATTGGGTTTGTATTTTCAAGTGAGAGAAGTGAGGTAAAGAGTGGAAAACATGTCCAGGGTCCTCTCATCATCTTTACAACTAAACTCATGCCAGCCCCCAAGGCCACTAGGAAGAGAAGATGGTGTCTTTCTGGTTCAGACAGAAATGACTCACCCAAAACATTCAAGTGGTCTCTTAGACCTCACACAGCTTTCCCTCAGAAGCAGCCATGCGAGTCACAGAAGCAGTAGAAATGAATCAGAGACATGGGGATTAAATTCACTTTTAAAAACACACACACTAAGGGGATTAAAAGTAAATGAACAAAAAGGTGCTTGGGGGCAAAGCATAGAAGAGAGGTTATTCCAAATCTAAAGTGTTTGAAAAACATTTGAAACACCTTATCATATTTGGTACACAATGGGATAGGCCTAGTTTCCACTTTAAGCCCATCTCTAGAGCCAGATGGTTCTGCAATGCTGACATAGTTCCCACCTTATATGAATGGAAAGGACCCTACATTTAGTCCAGATATTTTTTGTTGTTGTTTCTAGTAAGGGCCACATGTCAAAACAGAGAAGTGTTCCATGTCCTGGGTATCTTCTACCTGTCAGTGGTCAAGCTTCACTGGAATACATAGCACCATCATCAACACCTTTGAATGTATCCTATTATGTGGTGTGATTTCTCTGGGAAAGCATATCTAGAACTTGGCTATATTCTATTTATACCAAATCGATAAGATTGTAGTCTTTCTGCCGCCTACAATATTTATACTCACAAAAGTGTCTATTCCTGCTCTGATACTTTCTAATTGTTTTTGATGATTTGAGAAATGGGTAGGAACGTATAAGCCATGGCAGTTTTCGCTTTCAGCCATATTACCTTCAGCTGCCCAGGCTTAACTGGTGGTTCTTATTCCAAAAACACTGTTACCAAGAGATCATGATAGACAGTGACAGTTCAGTGAAAGCTTTAGAGATAAAGCAAGAGCAGAAAAAGTGTTTTTTTCCATTTAACAAAAAAAATCAATATTTAATTGAGTTTCTACTGTATGATCAAGTGATCAAGATGTTGATCAAAGACAACAGCAGAGATTAAAATTTTTACTGAGTGGAAGAAGGCAGTGCTAAACCACTTCTGCATCTTTACCAAGAAAACTCTATGGATACGCATACCAGAACGAATTTGTGACAGAAGATGGGATGTCCTGAAGAGGATTTGCCCAGGGAGTCGCTATGGGTTGGAAACCACTCGATGGCATTTGGAGGAGATGAAGAAGCCTTTATATAGAGCACTGTACTAAGGGCTTGGGAGAATACAATACAGTAGAGCTGGTGGGCACATCCCCTGCCCTCCAGGACCTTAGGATCCAGTGGAGGAGACAGACATTAAAATAATATTTCACAGAGGAGGAGGGAATGGAGTACAAAGATATGTACATAAGTGCTATGGGGGGTGGAGCAGGGGGAGTTGTAAGTACTTAAGAGTTCAGGGGATGCAGAAGTGCTGAAGTGGCAGTTAGAGGACTAAAAGGTGATACTTTACAGTTCTTAATCCAGGCCTTTTCCCTCCTGAATTGCTGTAGTTGAATTGATTTCATTTATTCATTCAATAGTATTTATTGAGCGCTTACTATGTGCAGAGCACTGTACTAAGCGCTTGGGATGAACAAGTCGGCAACAGATAGAGACAGTCCCTGCCGTTTGACGGGCTTACAGTCTAACAGGGGAGACGGACAGACAAGAACGATGGCACTAAACAGCGTCAAGGGGAAGAACATCTCGTAAAAACAATGGCAACTAAATAGAATCAAGGCGATGTACAATTCATTAACAAAATAAATAGGGTAACGAAAATATATACAGTTGAGCGGACGAGTACAGTGCTGTGGGGATGGGAAGGGAGAGGTGGAGGAGCAGAGGGAAAAGGGGAAAATGAGGCTTTAGCTGCGGAGAGGTAAAGGGGGGATGGCAGAGGGAGTAGAGGGGGAAGAGGAGCTCAGTCTGGGAACGCCTCTTGGAGGAGGTGATTTTTAAGTAAGGTTTTGAAGAGGGAAAGAGAATCAGTTTGGCGGAGGTGAGGAGGGAGGGTGTTCCAGGACCGCGGGAGGACGTGACCCAGGGGTCGACGGCGGGATAGGCGAGACCGAGGGACGGCGAGGAGGTGGGCGGCAGAGGAGCGGAGCGTGCGGGGTGGGCGGTAGAAAGAGAGAAGGGAGGAGAGGTTTAAAAAAATATATAAGCTATAAAACTTCAAACAGAACACTGACAGAGCCAACGCAATTCTAGTTGAATTGGCATTGGCACACATTGCATCTTAAGAGGTGCCCACGGGCATTGGTAATCTTCAGGACTAGGAAGATAGACATGAATTGGATTTATACTTCATTTACAATTAAATCAAAGGAAAAACACTATTGAAGGACTGTGAGAAAAACAAACTGCTGAATAAACATCAATGTTTCCTCTACAAGCTTCCTGACATTTACCAAATTCAAAGTGGAAAAAAAGATATTCACTATTTATTAAATTGCCATAAAAATGCTATTTAATAAGTAGTCAGCAAACAGTCCCAAGAGCAAGTCTGTACACACCTGCAGTTCTTGAATTCTGAAGGGAAGAGGCCATCATAAATTTAATACCACCAATCCCATCCTAGTATATGTTCCCATTTCATTTCTTCAAACATATGAGGCATCCCATTTGAAACAGTTCACATTTAATGACACACTAAATGGAGCCACTTTAAAATTAGCTTGCATACACCATGCATCAGTGCTTCCTTTAAGATGCACAGTAAAATAAACTAGAACATAATTTTTTGACAGTGTTCCCAAGTATAGGTGGAATGCTAAAGTTTTATTGTGTCCAGAAAGAGGTTGTTTTCCTTTCCATACCCACAGAATTCACTCCCCTCGACTGGCTGAAGTCCCTAGATTTGGAAACTGGAGGACACTGTGTGTTGTTCTCTTCACATAATGGAAATTATCATTTGAGAAGATTTCTTTGATGAAAGCCCTTGGGATGTTTTACTTGAGTTCTCATGTAAAATTTCCAATAAATTAAACTAGAGGAAATCTCCTCCTGCTGAATCTGTAGATTTGAGAGTCTTTCCAAACTGTGGGGGAAGATGATACATGAAAAGCATCCATTTTACGAGATTCTAGGGATCACCTATGAAAAAGATGTGATGTTCTCAAGAGAGCACTGGCCTGAAAGATGGGATTCCTCCACACTGTCCCATTGTTTTGTTGGCCAGTTTCGAGAAGGTTTATCCTTTTATGTATAATGTTTTCCATTTAGAGCAGGGGACAGCAACCTGCAGAAGAACCAATTAAAATGAAACCTAAGAGCAGTCAAGAGCCAAGCTATGATTTAAATGCACCTTAATAAAACATTCATTACTGTGAATCTAGAGGTTATATTGTCACCAACAGTGTACAGCAGTAGCAGTTTTAAATGCTTTGTCTACCCCACCCTCATACTATGCCTGCTTGGTGGCAGCTGGACCAATCAATCACTCAATTGTATTTACTGAGCACTTACTGTGTGCAGAGCACAGTGCTAAGTGCTTGAAGTGCTTGTAATAGCAATAATAATAATGATGATAATGGTATTTGTTAAGTGCTTACTATGTGCCAAGCACTGTTCTAAGCGCTGAGCACTGTTCTAAGTAAGAATACACTATAACAACATAACAGAATTGGTAGACGCATTCCCTACCCATGAGTTTACAGTTAGATGGGGAGACAGACATTAATTAATTCATTCATTCAATAGTATTTATTGAGCGCTTACTATGTGCAGAGCACTGTACTAAGTGCTTGGGATGAACAAGTCGGCAACAGATAGAGACAGTCCCTGCCGTTTGACGGGCTTACAGTCTAATTGGGGGAGACGGACAGACAAGAACAATGGCAATAAATAGAGTCAAGGGGAAGAACAACTCGTAAAAACAATGGCAACTAAATATAATAAATTATATTATAATTATAATTATATTATATTTATTTATATTAATATATATAAATTCAAGAAAGGTACATAAGTGCCGTGGGGCTGAGGGAGGGGTGAATAAAGGGAGCAAATCAAGGTGACACAGAAGGGAGTCGGAGAAGAGGAAATGAGGGCTTAAGTCAGGGAAGGCATCTTGGAGGAGATGTGCCTTCAAAAAGGCTTCTGAAGGTGATGAGTAGTTGTCCATTGGATATGAAGAAGGAAGGTGTTCCAGGCCAGAACCTGATATAACTGAGAGGTTGGAGACGAGATAGATGAGATGGAAGTACTGTGAGTATGTTAGTCTTAGAGGAGCAAAATGTGTGGGCTGGGTTGTAGTAGAAGAGCAGCTTGGTGAGGGAGGAGGGGGCAAGGTGACTGAGTGCTTTCAAGCTGATGGTAAGCAGTTTCTGTTTGATACAGAGGTGGATGGGGCAACCAGATTGAAAGGTTTTTACTGGGGGCTTCGGACTACTTGTTTCTGTGGGGACCACACATGATGTGGTGTCCTATTGTCATATTCTGCAGATTGCAATGTGGTGACACATTGTGCTCTATGATTGCTTCAGAGCAAAAGCTGTTACTGATAGCATGCAAGAGAAGGGAGAGGGAAGGGGAAAAAGAGAAAGGAGGAGACAGAAAGGGAAGAGCTGGAGTAAGGCAGAAAAACTAGGGTAAGGAAAGAAAGGGAAGAGAGGAGAAGAGGAAAGAGGGGTGGCATGACTGGCCAGCACTGGCAGAGAGATTAGTCTCTTCCTCCTTTCCTTCTCTCCTTCCCTCTCCCCAGGAGAGTTGGAGGGCAGGGCTCATGGGACTGGGCATTGGTAGCACTGATGGGGCCCCTCCCTCACCACCCAGGCCAACCAACAGAGGAAAGGAGCCTCTCTTCCCCATAGATGCAAGAGTAAGTTGTCTGAGAATAAGTGGGTCCTGATGCCCCCAGTTTAGTGCAAGACATGGTATCGCCCCTCAACCAACAATAGGTATCAGCTGTGCTGCTTGGGCACAGGCGTCAGGGAGGACTTTCTGGGGGTGGATGGTGGATGTCTAACACCTGCTCCTGCTCTGCTCCCAACCTTCCCTCTGCTCCTCGATTTTCTCCTGCCACTTCCCACAGCCAGTACCTCCTTCCCTCCTGGCTCTGCCACCTTCTGGGGATCAGCTCTGTTGCTGACTCCTCCCATCCTCATTTTTCTACCCCCAGAAACTGGATAGGGCTGAATGAAGCCCAGTAATCCTGTACTCTCTGCAGCAGCTTTTCAGTAAATGCCATCCATGTATTGTGGATTTTTTCGCGGACCCTCACCCCCACGTAAGTCCCAGGCCCTGGGCAGCAGTGTTAAATGCATCAAGCCATAGGTTGCAGACTCCTGGTCTAAGCCATGATAAAAATCATCTTTGACCTCTGCCTACCTCATAAAGGTGTTATAAGCCTTAACGCTGCCAATCATTTTGACATCTTTGATATATTCATAATCACTGCTCAGAGTAGGCAGTCTGTAAATTTTGCCGATACTAAAAGATGTCATACAAATGCAAGTTTTGTCATTTTATTTCCCTACATTTGTGAACAGAAAATATATTCATATTATAAGACTCTTGGGAGCCGTAGCTAAGCAAGGGAATGAGTAGAGTACTGTTAAAACTGTATTAAGCAAATGATGTTTGTGGTTGATTAGTGATGGATCATACTTAAGATGCTAGCAAATTCCCTAGGTAATTCAGGCTCTAGATTTTACCTTTGCCCCCTTCTCCCTATCTTTTAGTCAAAACGATCTTTTCACCTGAAAACAGGATTCCTCTCAGCAAGGAGAGAGATGGCTGCATGAAATGCAAGGAGCAACAGCTCCACAGATCTCCACTCCCAATCCCAGAGATTAGGAGGTTTATCATGACACATAGAGGTGATGCCCTTTTATAGCTCTTTGGGGGATTTTGAGGTTTATCCAGTCAGAGATGATTCCCGGATGCTTTCAAGAACAATCTCACTGCCAGACTCCAGTATGATTCTGACCTGCTAAATATATCAATTGAACTCCTTTTCCTGGGGAACTTCAGTTCCTTGGGGATGGTACCGAAAAATTAGCAAAATCAGCTCTGTGGAAATGCATGAGGCACAGGTGTGATTAGTATACACAAACACACACACACATATGTATCCCACTGATAGTTTATGACTCCTTTGCCCTCCATCCCCATGTTCTTATGTTCTTAAATTTACCTATCCTTCTAAATATAGGAGACTCAAGATCACTTTTTGGAAAATGAGAGGTAGAAACAGATTCTCTTTTCCCAGAGAGAATTGATTATTTGTAATATCACCACACTAGGATAAAGCATGCCATACTCTCCAGGGCTTTTGTGAGCAACAAACTGCACTGTGCTCCCATAGAAAAACCTTAAGATTATTTAGTAGCTGCCTTCACTTTTGTTCTCTTCCATTTCCTCTATGATTCGCAAGATGTAATAATTCAGGGCCGTTGAGGTGGGCTTATAAACTTTTCAGTGAACAACTTCTAAGAAAAAGTCCCTTTTGCCCCTTTTTAGAATTTGGCCTTACATCGTAAGCAATTTGAACCACTTGAGAGCGACTAAGCCCTCATTCCCCCTACTCGTATTCCCTTCTACATTCCCTACGCACTCAAATCTGTATCCCCAAAGCCCTGGATTTTCACCCCGCCCTCTAAGTATTGGATATTCACTTCACCCTCAGTTCCCCAGCACTGATGTACATATCCTTATATTCGGGTCTTTCTCCTAAATGTAATTTATCTTAATGTTTGTCTCCCCCTGTAGACTGTAAGCTCCTTGTGGGCAGGGATCGTGGCTACCAACTCTGTTTTGTACTCTTACAAGTGCTTAGGGCAGCACTCTGCACAGAGTAAGTGTTCAGTAAATACCATTGATCAGGTACCATTGAATAGGAGTTATTAAATATAGGGTGGGATTCCTGTCGTGGGGATAAGGCATGACTTTTTTTGAAAGTATTAACTCTAAGTCTCTAAGGATTATTTGCTTTGTTCCTGCTTTTCAGCATCATGCCAAAAGAACTAAAATTTAACAGACAATGAAATTCAAATGCTCTTCCCAATAAAGAGCTTTTCTCAGTCAGAGCCTAACACCCCTGTCTTCAGCTACCAGTGGACCTTTGGTCTAAACCCTGAAGATTGCACAGTATTTCTCTTTACCTTACTGGTAAAGATGAATGATGTTCCATTTCTTCTTCCTGTCACAATCCTTGTCACTGGAATGAAGGATAAGGATTGGAATGTTCTAATATATTGTATGGGGTTTGAATCTTCAGGATGTGTGGAACTGCTCTGACCTTTTGAGGATTCAATATATCGATTGGACTATTCTCTGTAATTCCTTTTCTTCTCACTTTCCAATCCAGAGGGAGAAAGTGTCTAGCTGTGCAGGCCATATTTAAAACATTAAAAGAAAAAACTGTTAGATGAGTCTGAAAACAAGATACTTAGATGCAAATGCTCACATATCTCATTCTTGGGACAACTGTCAGGGGAATATGGAATGACTGCTTACCTTCACTAATGTAGCTGCAAGTGTGTGTGAGAAAATTCAACCCATTTTTCATTCTCCTTTTTATAATGCAAAAAGGTTGTGCCACTGTGACTTTCTCTTGTTCAAATTTATCCCATTTCTTAATTTCTGCAGCTCAAAGGAAGGTGCATCTTTGCTTCCTACTCCCATTAGCTTTCGAGTAGTAATTGGGGCAGATAAAAATTGACTAGAAAATCATCCTTTCCATTACTGAAACCCTGTTCACCCAAGATGGCACTGTCTCCTCTGCTGCTCTCACCAGAGGGGGCCACATCGTCTCCCAAACCCCAAGGCTCAGTGGGAAATGGGGACGAATTGGCTTTCTTCTTGCTCCCCAGTGCTGCTTTCTCACCATCCCCCCTCCCCCCTCCCTCTCTTTCATTCAATAGTATTTATTGAGTGCTTACTATGTGCAGAGCACTGTACTAAGTGATTGGGAGAGTATGATACAGTAGAGTTGGCAGACATCCTATCCAACCACAGCTTTCTCACCTGCCTTCTCTCCCAAACAACTCCTGACAAATCTGTCCTGTCCCCCAACAGAGGCCTCTAATTTTTTGACCCCTTCAATTTTCTAACGTCATCAGGTTCAATTTGGCCTCCATACCCCAATTTACCTTCTCAATTCACAAATGGACACTTTCAACAGCACCCTCTCCATTAAACTCAATTCCATTGCTCCCCTATCCCCTCCCCCTTTATCATACTACTAAGCCAAAAACCTGGATCACCTCCACAGTAGGCTTCCTCTGCACCTGTGCTCTAGTTGCAGAGTGCTGCTGGCAGTAATCCAGATACTAGGCTGATATCGCCCATCTCCTATTTATCCATGCCTGCTTCAATTCTGCTCTTTCTACCACCCAGCAACATTATTTCTCCATCCTTATTGACTCCTATACCCATTGCCCATGCCAGCTTTTTCAGCAGCTTAACTCCCTCATCAAACCCCCTGCTCTGCACCCCACAACTCATTTCCTACTGACCAAGCCACATACTTTAAAAATAAAATATAAATCATCAGGCATTATTTCCTTAAATCTCCTTGGCTCCTCTCCAGTCCTTCCCTCCTCCTGTCTCCTCTTCAACTCTCCCAACTTTCCCAGCAGTACTCCAAAAGGAGATCTCCCACCTCCTGTTAAAATCTACTCACTCCACCTGCATCTCTGACCCCATTTCTTCACACCTTATCAAAACACTCGCCTCCTCCTTTCTTCCTCTTGCTGCTAAGCTTGTTGTGGACAGGGAACATGTCTTCCTACTCTGTTATACTGTACTCTCCCAAGCTCTTAGTGTAGTGCTCTGCACACAGTAAACACTCAATAAATATGATTGATTGATTGATTCCTTCCTGATGGCCATCTTCAACTGTTCACTCTCCAATGGCTTTTTCTCTACTGCCATCAAACATGCTCATGTAACTCATATCTAAAATCTCCCCCTTAACCCTACAGCTTCCTCCAGCTATCAGCCTATCTCCCTCCTACTATTCACTTCCAAACACCTTGAGCAAGTTGTCTACACCTACTGCCCCTATTTCGTCTCCTTCAATTCTCTCCTTGACCCCCTCCAATCTGGTTTCAATTCCTTTTCGCCACAGAAATTGAACTTTCTAGGGTCATCAGTGACCTATTTAATGGCCTCTACTCCATCCTAATCCTCCTTGACCTCTCAGCTGCCTTTGACACTGTGGTCTGCCTCCTTTCCCTTGAAGCTTTATCCATCCTTGGCTTCACTGACAATGACCTCACCTGGTTTTCCTCCTATCTCTCTAATTGCTCATTCTTAGACTCTTTTTTTCCCCACAGGATCTTCTTCAGACTAAAACCCTCTTCATGACTCAGTTCTGGGTCCCCTTCTAATTCTTCATCTACCCCCCTTCCCTTGGTGAAGTCATTTGCTCCCATGACTTCAACTACCATCTCTACACACATGATTCCCAAATCAACCTCTTCAACCCTGTCCTTTCACCTTCTCTGAAGTCTTGCATTTCCTCCTGCCTCCAGGACATCTCTACCTGGATGTCCCACTGACACATCAAAGTAAACATGACTAAAACATAATTTCTCATCTTCCCACCCAAATCCTGTCCTCACTATTTTTTTTTACAGTAATTAAGTGCTTACTATGTACCAAGCACTGTATTAAATGCCTGGGTAGTTACAAGATAATTGGGTTGGATACAGTCTCTGTCCCACATGGGGCTCACAGTCTTGATCCCATTTTACATTTGAGATAACTGAGTCAAGGGAAGTGAAGTAACTTGCATGAGGTCATACAGCAGACAAGTGGTAGAGCCAGGACTAGAACCCAGACTGGGACTCCCAAGCCTGTGGTCTTTCCATTAGGTCAGGCTGCTTTATTCCCAATACTGGAACCTTGGCATTACCCTCAACTTATCTCTCTCTTTCAACCCACATATTCAACCTGTCAACAGATTCTCTCTGTTCAACCTTCACAGCTGTGTTAAAATCTGCCCTTCCTTCTCCATCCAAACTGCTACTAAGCTGATCCACCTGATCATATCCCACCTCGACTACTGCAACAGTCTCTTCACTGACTTCTGTGTTTTCTATCTCTTCCTCCCCCAGTACATACTTCATTTTGCTGCCCAGATCATTTTTCTAGAAAAATATTCAGATAAAATATTCAGATAAAATATTCTAGAAAAATATTTTCTAGAAA
The DNA here is from genome assembly GCF_004115215.2 of Ornithorhynchus anatinus. Classification (NCBI taxonomy): domain Eukaryota; kingdom Metazoa; phylum Chordata; class Mammalia; order Monotremata; family Ornithorhynchidae; genus Ornithorhynchus; species Ornithorhynchus anatinus. The sequence goes on along the minus strand of NC_041753.1, from coordinate 19,272,433 downwards.
AATATTCAGTCCACAACTCCCTACTTTTCAAGAACTTCTAATAGTTGCACATCCACCTCCGCATTAAACAGAAAACCTTACCATGTTCTTTAAAGCACTCAATCAACTCACTCACTCCTACCTTATCTAATTGATTTCCTACCACAACCCACCCTACACACTTTGCTCCTCTAAAACCAAGTCACTTACTGTGACTCGATCTTGTCTATCTCACCTCCAACCCCTTGCCCATGTCCTCCCTCGGGCCTGGAACTCCCTTCTCCTTCATATATGACAGACCACCACTCTCCCCACATTCAAAGCCTTTTTTGAAAAAAACCACTTCTCCTCCAAGAGGCCTTCCCCAACTAAGACTTTATTTCCCCCCACCTTCCTTCTGCATCATCTATGGACTTGGATCTGTATTTGATATCTACTCCACCCTCAGCCCCAGAGCACTCCTGTACATATCCACAGTTTATTTATTTCAATGCCTATCTCCCTCTCTAGACTGTAAACTCCTTGTGGGCAGAGAAAGTATCTACCAACCCTATTGTACTGTACTCTCTCAAATGCTTAGTGCACTCCTCTGCACACAGTGAATGCTCAATAAATATCACTGATTGATGGACTGATAGATTTGATCTGATGGTGATGAATGACAATAACGACAAAAGCATTTCTTTAGTGCCAATTGGGCATGTAGAGCACCGAACTTGGCACATGGATACAACCATTAAAAGTCAAGGATATGATCCCAGTCCTCATCCTCGAGGAACTTAGAATCCTACTGAAATGACTATTATCTCCTGTAGAATTTCTCATAGGTGAGAGCAACCTTATCTTGTTGCTCTGGGGACAATCTTAAAGGATAAAAAATACAATTATGTAAGGTTTTTTTTCCCTTTATTTTGCACTGTGCATTCTTCGAAGATAATATAGATAATCAAAGACATACATGGGCTTGGTTTTCTGTATTTTATATGTATTTCCTTATGACTTTCTTCTGGAATTGGAAGCTATCATTAATGATACCACGCAACGGTTACACATATTTTATTTGTTGGAAATTAGGGCTTTGGGACACCATCACCAACTAAAAGGCCTTCTCCTTAACCCTCAGTAACCCTTACAAGTAGTGGTGAGTGGGAGGAAACAGTCCTCCTGTATACTGAAACAGGTGTACTCAGGCTCCAGAGTGCTGTGGGATCTAAATTGAACATGAATCACAAACATGCTTCAGCCTGCACATTCTCGCCCAACATGTTTTTTTCTTAAATTGTATGGAATGGCTTACAAAAATTCCAGTATGTTAGGACTACCTAAAGCACATTCATTTATTTTATTTACAGACCTTCCTTTCCCCTCCCCTTTTCTGTGGGGCTATTTATTTCAATTCAGTAATAGCCTGACTTTTGTTTAGTTTTGTACTGGTCCAATGCCAGAATCAGTCTCCTGCGTGTTCATGCATATTTTACTGCTTTTATTAAAAATGAGGTTTTAAGAGGAGATTTAGTATCTGCTAATTGGATATTTGATGTTAAATCTTGTTTTCTTCCCAGCACTTTTCTCCTTTTAGATTAATTCTGGGTACTGAAGCATTGGAGGGTCATGCTCATTTTTATTCCCTCCTTCAGGCACTTCTTTATTTGTAAACTTGCAATTTCATTTAGATAACCCACTCCTAGAGGAGAACTAACAAAATACTGAAGTGGAACACTTTCAGGTCTCAAGTCATTACTGGAATATGGGCTTAGTTCCACATAATCATGTTTCTGAGAGCCACATATACTTCAGTGGTGATTTAATTTTCTTGACTGTGCCCAAGGAGAATGGGGAGCAGGTCTCTGTGTGCATAGACTTAGAAATGAAGAACACTGTTTGAAAATACAACGCAGTTGTTGACATGAAGTTTTCGCCAACTAACTCCTAGAGAGGTAATCAATTCCTCATGGCCCCATCTCATCTAAATAAGTAACTCCCACAATCCCCTATCACTTACCCTTCCACAGCATGCATTTACAGCTTTTAATTTGACCATATCTGGGGAAGCTCAAAGTGAGATGGGGGAAGCAGTCTCCAGGAGGCAGAACTGAGAAGAGGGGAAGGTAAGTCTGAAAAAGCCAGAGCCAGAGGGAAAGAGTCAGAACCAGAGACAAAGAAAGAAAAAGAGAACTTAGAAAAAGAGTCAGAGAGGAGAGAGGAAAAGAAAGAAAGAGAATATAAGAAAAAGAGAGCTAAAGAGGGAGAGGCACACACACACTCTTTCTATAAAAGGTACTCACCAGGTCTGTAACCTCGATCATGGCAACAGTGTCAGAGGTCAACAGCCCAAGTAAAGGGTAGAATTAGAAATGCAACAGGGAAAGGGGAAGCTGAGTTGACTTTATCACTTCTGTATTAACCTGAAGCTGCTCCTCAAGCGTAGATAGCATGCCATTTGCTTCTATTATATTCTCCAAAGCACTTAGTTTAGTGCTCTGCAGAGAACAGGTATTCAACCAACCCTATTGATTGATAATTCAGATAGTGGGACAAAAGCCAAAATCTCATGAACAAACGAATGCAGGTCATCTTGTTACTTTAATCAATTTGCTTGGTCATGATTTACTCCATCATTTCCTTTGTGTAGTTGTTCACTGTTGAAGCAGTTGCTGCATATTCTTCCTTTGCCTTCCTTTGCTTTTGTTTTACACTGTAGACTATGAACCATTAGAGAGCGAGAAATATGTCTACTTAATTCACTTAGTACACTCCCTCCATGGATAGATAGTTCATATTTATAAAAAAAATATTTCTTACTACTTTAATATAGTACCCAAAATTCAGTTTTCCCTCATGGCACACCACTGTAGCTAGGTGGGAAAAGAAAATGGAACTTTGTTACAGTGATCTTGATAATGAAAACCAAATATCTAGATATCAGTCAAGTCTACTCAGAGTAAAATAAATACCAGTTTAGGCAACACAGAATTCAAATCTATCACACAGGCATTCCTGCCAGAAAAAGACATTTTAGGGCATAATTTGGAAAGAAAATTCCAAACTTCTCTAGCCCTTCTGTGTTCCCCTTGGCTCTTGGATTTGCATCTTTTATTCACCCTATTCTCAGCCCCACAGAACTTGTATACATATCCATATCTTTTTAATGTCCATCTCCTGCTCTAGACCATAAGCTTTTGGGGGGCAGGGAACATGTCTACCAAATCTGTTATATTGCACACTACCAAGTGCTTAGTACAATTCTCTGTACACAGAGTGAGTGTTCAGTAAATAAGATGATTGATTGATGTAGCAGGAAATGTAGAAAAATGTCATCAGGCTACATTAAATTGGAAAGCTAAATAGTAGAAGTCTACTCTACGCTGCATGAGAAGCAGCGTGGCTCAGTGGAAAGAGCACGGGCTTGGGAGTCAGAGGTCATGGGTTTGAATCCAGGCTCCACCACTAGTCAGCTGTGTGACTGTGGGCAAGTCACTTAATTTCTCTGTGCCTCAGTTCCCTCATCTGTAAAATGGGGATTAAGACTGTGAGCCTCACGTGGGACAACCTGATTACCCTGTATCTACCCCAGCACTTAGAACATTGCTCTGCACATAGTAAGCGCTTAACAAATACCAACATTATTATTATTATTGTTATTACTCTTACACAGTCGATCAAATATTAACTCTTAAAAAAATGGCATTTCATTAGATCGTATTTGAGGAATTCGCTGATTATCAGGATCACTTTCCATAAAGATTACCTGCTTTTGGGGAACCCCCAATAGGAGCGTAATAAATAATTAATCAATCATATTTATTGAGCACTTGTGAGCGGAGCACTGTACTAAGCACTTGGGAGAGTACAGTATAGCAAAGTTGGTAGACACATTCCCTAAATCAATTTATTATGGTGGATACATAATAAACGCCACCATAAAGATCACTTCCTTTGGGGAACCATTACAATTTCTCTCCTTCCTAGGTCTGTGCCTGTCTCTCTCTTTTTGTTTCTGGGTTACACCTGCATGAAGCAGCTTCTTTTTTGTTACTTTAGTTGAATAGGGGCTCTCTAATAACTTCTGAGTCTTCTCCCATGGAGCTCTTACAAAAGTGACATTCTGTACCTCTGGAGTCTGTCACAATGAGCTGCTAGTTGAAATAAATGCCCGAGAAAAAGCATTTTTTTTCCTCATTTCATGCCTGAACATCAGTCTTTTACCACTTGATGTCACTCTAACACTTAGTTCTAAATTGCCTATTTCAGTGGTGGAACAGAGGAAGAGTTCATTGTTCCTTTGATGGCGAATTGACTGTTCTATGTAAAAATGAAAGGGAACTATTAAATCTTAAGACGGTAAGGACCATTACATTTAACACTGTCTATTGTTGCACAAATGAAAGCAAACACGGTAAAAGCCTTGAAGAGAGCCAATTGGGGTGTAATATCTTAGGCACTTTACAAGCTTGTTACCAATCGAGAATTCTGAAACAAACATATACCACTTAAAAAGGATTGCTTAATTCTCTAATTAACCAGAGAAAAGTACAAAGCCAAGATGCAAAAGTGAATGCTAAGGTTGGATTTCAACTGAATTACAGGCTTTCATTATAGATAACCCCAAAGCAATGCTGTTCCAGTATTATCTAGGTCTTGGATCTGAAAGGGGAGACCCTTGTAAAATGATAGAGTGTAGAAATCCATTCCCTTGGTCCAAATTTATCTTTGAGGCACTGTTGAGTTGGTAATTTGTGGTGGTATGTTTCCTGGGGGATAAGGGTGAGATGATTCAGGAACTCTCATTAAGTCAGGCCACTGTATAAAGAAGAAGGCTTGGCTTTTACAGGAGAGGGTCAAAATAGAAGTAATATGCTTTTTGAGAAGCAATGTGGCTCAGTGGAAAGAGCTCGAGGTTGGGAGTCAGAGGTCATGGGTTCTAATCCCAACTCTGTCACTTGTCAGCTGTGTGACTTTGGGCAAGTTACTTCACTTCTCTGGTCCTCAGTTACCTCATCTGTAAAATGGGGATAGAAACTGTGAGCCCCACATGGGACAGTGACTATGTCCAACCCGATCTGCTTGTATCCACCCCCAGTGCTTAGTACAGTGCCTGGCACACAGTTAGGTGCTTAACAAATACCATAATTAATTAATTAATTTTCCTACTCTTTCTCCATGCTGACTCCAGTATTCATTTTTCCCCCTTCTCTCTTTCAGTTTCTCAGTTTTGTTCCTCCTATGTTTTTCTTTTCTTTACTTTGGACTCTCATCCCTCTTTCCTGTTTGGATTTTTTTTATATCTCCTCATTTTTCATTTTCTTTTTATTAGTTTGAGGGCTACTCCTCTCTCCCTCCCAGCCCTGCATAATAATAATAACAATAATAATGGTACTTGTTAACTGCTTACTATGTGTGAGGTACTCTACTAAGTTCTGGGGTGGATAAAAGCAAATTGGGTTGGACACAGTCCCTGCCCCACATGGGACTCACAGTGTCAATCCTCATTTTATAGATGAGGTAACTGAAGCCCAGAGAAGTGAAGTTACCTGCCCAAAGTCATACAGCAGACCGGTGGTGGGGTGGGATTCTGACTCCCAGGCCCATGCTCTATTCAGTAAGCCATGAAGCATCTCTGCTCTGTACTCTAATAAAGTTCAAGTGCGCCCCATGATGTGCACATCATGGATAATAATAATAATAATACTAATGTTGGTATTTGTTAAGCACTTACTATGTGCCAAGCACTGTTCTAAGTGCTGGGGTAGATACAAGATAATGAGGTTGTCCTACGTAAGGCTCTCAGTCTTCATCCCTATTTTACAGATGAGGTAACTGAGGTACAGAGAAGTGAAGTGACTTGCCCAAGGTCACACAGCTGACAAGCAGCGGAGCCGGGATTAGAACCCATCACCTCTGCCTCCCAAGCCCGTGCTCTTTCCACTAAGCCATCCTGCTTCTTTCTGGATCATGTGTGTTCCTGAGAGGGTGAGGGGGAGATGAGAAGTTGAGGGCCTGGTCTATGCCCTTGCTAACCTACATCTCCAGCATCAGCAGAACCTTGTCTGCTCCACTCTGGGCCATTACCTGTTCTCAGCCAGGAGGAGCTCCAGTGGGATGGAGAGGTGAGGGGAGAGGGATCATAGTTACATGCAAAAAAGTTCAGGTACATTGTTCATTGTTTCTCTGCAGTACTCCCCCACTAAAAAGAAACTTGGATTTTAGGGCAAATTTCTAGTTAGAAAAGGATGCTTTAGTTTCTGCGGGAAAGGAGCTGTCACCATTGTCCTTGTGGCCACTCTAAGCTCTTGTACATTCATTGAGGACAGAACCAGCACCTTGGTAGTGGAATTGGGGGACCCCAAGGCTGGAAGTGGGAAAAATTCCCAAATGAGCCAAGGAAAGTTCCAGGATATGACAAGGGAAAATCACTGGCCCAAGTGGATTAGAAGAAAATTCCACCAGATTCTTCCATGATAAATGCCCCATCTGTTTGGATAGATTTGAAATGATGAATAAAGAACCAAAGTGAGGCTGAGGCAGTAACAATTTAAACAGTAGCCTGGAGCAATGACTAGTGAATGTTTATCTACCTATGAAGACTCTTCATTTTCAAGTATGTGATTTTTTTTTAAAAAGTGCCAATTGTCTTCAAATGTATTCATTTAATTCTGGATGTTTTTCCTCCCTCACTTAGCTGGTGAGCCCCTTGTGAGGCAGGAAATTTCACTACTGTCTTTTTCCAAACCTGTCATCCACTATCCTCTATTGAGTTTTGGTTCATGCTTGGATGAGGCCTTCAATCGTCTGCCTTCCTGATTCACACTTACTATATGCCAGGCACTGTACTAAGCCCTGGGGTAGATACAAGATTGGTTTGGACACAGTCTCTGTCCCCCACAGGGATCACAGTCTTAATCTCCAATTTACAGATGAGGTAACTGAGGCACAGAGAAGTTAAGTGACTTGTCCAAGGTCACATAGCAGACAAATGGCAGAGCCAGGATTAGAACTCAGGTCCTTCTGACTCCCAGGTCTGTGCTCCACCCACTAGTCCACGGTGCTTCCCATGCTGTAGATAGAAAAGGGAAAGTAGACAGTGTTATCTAAGGGATGCTAGCTAGGTGCCATCTTAGGGACTCTCCCCAGGAAAACTCCCGATTTCTTTCCAATATATCTGTTGCCAAATTGTACATTCCAAGTGCTTAGTACAGTGCTCTGCACATAGTAAGCACTCAATAAATACGATTGAATGAATAATATAAAATCTATGTACTGATTAGAGAATAGTGTTTGCCATAGATATACTTTTATGAACTAAAATGAACCCATCGATCTTTTTTGTCGACGAAGACATTTGAGTTCATGCTAATGATTAAGTTACTGTAAGCTGAGAACATTGCTCTTTCACGCATTGGAATATTGAACCAAAGCAACAGACCACATCAAACTGACAAATTGAGTGTTTTACACAAATTGAATCTGTAACACACAGTCTAAACAGCTTAAGTCCATCAACCATGAAAGTCAAGACTATAGAGGGAAAGAGGTAAAGCATCAATAAGCCTCGGCTTTTTAGAATAGATACATGTATGAGTTCTAACTCAACTTACCCTAAGTGAACCCACATGACTTGCCGAAGCAAAAGAGAATGGCCAAGGACTGTCCAAGGGGTCACTTTAATAAGGATGAGGAAATTATAAAGGAAAACAAAACACACATCCTACGAGCAACCTTTCTGGCTAGACAAGTGATTTTTGCTTTTCATTTATTATAACACCATTTCATTATGAAAATTATTTTTCTCACAAATCAAAGTCAGAGTCTGTGACTCAGGCTGAGTCAAAGAAAGGGTTTTGTCACTTCTGGCAGAAGTTCAGATTTGCTGTCAGAGCCCCTAAGGCCAGGAAGTTGGTAGGTAGCAATTAAAACAGCACACGGAATCGCCAGAGCCTTTTCTCCCACATGTCTACATTAAGCTAGAAATGAAAAATCAGAGATTTTGAGTAGCCATGCCTTTCAATCCGGAGGCTCTGGTTTACATCTAGACAAAGGCTGTATTGTTCTTAGCCCTAACCAAACCTGACTACTGATGTGTTCATCACAACTGCTAGAGTCATAGATTAGAGAAGCAGCGTGGCTCAGTGGAAAGAGCACGGGCTTTGGAGTCAGAGGTCATGAGTTCAAATAATAATAATAATAATGTTGGTATTTATTAAGCGCTTACTATGTGCCGAGCACTGTTCTAAGCGCTGGGGTAGACACAGGGGAATCAGGTTGTCCCACGTGGGGCTCACAGTCTTAATCCCCATTTTACAGATGAGGGAACTGAGGCACAGAGAAGTTAAGTGACTTGCCCACAGTCACACAGCCGACAAGTGGCAGAGCTGGGATTCGAACTCATGAGCCCTGACTCCAAAGCCCGTGCTCTTTCCACTGAGCCACGCTGCTTCTCTGCCACTTGTCAGCTGTGTGACTGTGGGCAAGTCACTTAACATCTCTGTGCCTCAGTTACCTCATCTGCAAAATGGGGATTAAGACTGTGAGCTCCACGTGGGACAACCTGATTCCCCTATGTCTACCCCAGCGCTTAGAACAGTGCTCTGCACATAGTAAGTGCTTAACAAATACCAACATTATTATTATTATTATTATGAGCTTTCCAGGGCAGATTCCACCAATCAATCAGTGGCATTAATTGAGCACCTCCTGGGGCAGAGAACTGCTCTAAGCACTAGGCAGACATGATCCCTGTCCTCGAGGAGCTTACAACCTAGCAGAGGAGATATACACTAAGTAATTAAGTGAAGAAACTGAGTATGAAGATATGGATATGAGTGCTGTCCGGGTGGGGTGAGTAATTGATGAAGGGTGAAACACTTACATTCAACATTTTAAAAAAATATAAGTAAGGAGGATCCCAAACAGGGAGGCAGAAAGACAAGGAAAAAGGTGCAAAGGACACTCAAGGAAATATTATCAATATCAATCACTCTTAACTTCTGCCCTGATCCGAGTAAACTCATATTATTCCAGATGATTCAGACTCTTCGAGAAGCCAAAGATTAATAGTTGGAGAGTACTGGAGACCTAAAAGCCAAGACAGGGTGGAGGTAGCAATTTGGTCAAATGCATAGTATTTGAAGATACAATTAGAGTTTATTTTCACATGTATGGAGTGTGCATATCTCAATAGATGAATATTTTTGACGATCCAACGGGCATCAATAATTTTGCATCTGTTATGGATTAGAACAGTGCCTGGTACATAGTAAGCCCTTAATAAAGTAACCAATTTAAATGATACATGATGAGGCGAATACTGATGATAGCCAGTCAATATACACAATGGTCAACGTAATCAGTCAGCGTGGCTCACTGGAAAGAGCACGGGCTTTGGAGTCAGAGGTCATGGGTTCAAACCCCGGCTCTGCCACTTGCCAGCTGTGTGACTTTGGGCAAGTCACTTAACTTCTCGGTGCCTCAGTTCCCTCATCTGTAAAATGGGGATTAAGACTGTGAGCCCCACGTGGGACAACCTGATTCCCCTGTGTCTACCCCAGCGCTTAGAACAGTGCTCGGCACATAGTAAGCGCTTAACAAATACCAACATTATTATTATTATTATTAATCAGTCAAAACATGGAGTGTTACATTTCAAATGACCTCAACTCATAGCTTTAATCCTGAATTTTGGACATATTGCTTAACATGTGTCACATTACTACTAATGAGTGAAAGGCAGCAAGAAGGTCAGCAAAGGTGATTGAGAAGGAACAGCCAGAGAGATAGGAAAAGCATTAGAAGAGTGCAACATCAGTAAAACCATGGACAGAGAGAATTACTAAGAGAAGGGAAGAATCCAGTGTCAAAAGGAACTAAAATGTCAAGGAAGGTTAAGACAGAGTAGAATCCATTAGACTTGGCCACAAAGGTGACTCTAGAGATGACTGTGAGTGTGGTCTCAGTAGAATGAAGGGTTTTTAAAACCAGAGAGCAGAGAGCTAAGATGGTTGGTGGAGGGAAAGTATGTCCTGAATAAATACTACTTGCAAATTTACTTCTGGTTTGAAATAACCTTTCTGGTCTTGGGTCAAAATTTAGTCACATTCTATTCAAGAAGTTTGGACAGAAATGGAAATGGGAGGAGGGAATTAGTAGTGTCACCTTTGAATATGAAGGACAGATATATACATGTAAGGTGTGGGTCAGAAGAGCGCCTTTCACTTCCTGGCTACGTACTCTAAGTGTAATTCAGTGTTGTGACCTTTCCTGTTGACCCCTCCTGTCACCCAAATAAGGCCCACCATCCCCACATGCCCATCTCTACCTCCATCTCCATTCACCCCACCCTCTTCGGCGCATTTTCAAACCTCAATCCTCATGGCTTTCCCAAACCCAAATCCACCTCTATACCCTCCCTACTCCCTCTGTCTGTCCTTGCTGGGCCAAGTCACCCCAAGCAGCCTTTATGTTTTCCTCCCACATCCACTCAATCCCTTCCCAGGTGTGCATTTCCCTTGCAGCATGGTCCACCTTGGATTCTCAGTGCTGTAGGACCCCTTCACCACCCCGTGACTTGGTCTCACCTCGTCTCTGTTTCTACTCTATGGCTTTGGAGATATCAAGAAGAGGGAAGTGGGGAGAACTGGTAGAGGGAAGTTGGATGCAAAAAAAAAAAATGAGGCCCTGTGGGACTTGTTCAAGTTACAGGGTAGGGTAGAGGTGAATGGAATAAGTGGGTTCATGGTTCTCGGGGGGATGGATGATTATAAGGGCCTTGGGAAGGATGAGGTCAATGGGACAGAGTTTAGGTGGGAGGAGTGAAGAAAAATAAATAAGTAAAAATCTTTTGTGGGTGACAGGAGGGATTAACAACCAAAATGAAAGCAGCAGACCGCCAAGAAGCCTCTCTCTCTAGGAATATGGATCTAATTTCTAGAGATCCATAGTCTAATACTATTTTAAAGTGGATTTCATTGTTCTTTCTAAAATGGAGTTAAAGCTGGTTCCTTTTTTCTGGATTAATTATTTTTGCTAACAATTGCAGCACAGCTCTGAGAAGTCAAAATTATTCATTTTCACAAACAGCAACAGGGGGAATCTATTGCAGGCTATATTACACAAGCAGCACCCTAGCAAATAGTAAGCAAAAAAAGAAAACTGTCCTGAATAAATATTACTTGCAAATTTACTTCTGGTTTGAAATAACCTTCCTGGTCTTGGGTCAAAATTTAGTCACAGACAAGCAGGAAGTACTTCAAATTTTATTTTCTCCCCTTACAAAAAGAAATTAATAATATTGCAGTTCCAAATTATTAATAATAATAATAATAATAATAATGGTGGTATTTGTTAAGTGCTTACTATGTGCAAAACACTGTTTTAAGCACTGGGGGAGATACAGGGTAATCAGGTTGTCCCACGTGGGGCTCACAGTTTTAATCCCCATTTTCAGATGAGGTAACTGAGTCCCAGAGAAGTTAAGTGACTTGTCCAAAGTCACACAGCTGGCAAGCGGCAGAGCCGGGATTAGAATCCATGACCTCTGACTCCCAAACCCGGGCTCTTTCCACTGAGCCATGCTGCTTCTCAAAGGCTAATATGTTTCAAGGCTTTCCAAACTGAAATATATTAGCAGCGTGGCGCAGTGGAAAGAGCATGGGCTTTGGAGTCAGGGCTCATGAGTTCAAATCCCAGCTCTGCCACTTGTCACCTGTGTGACTGTGGGCGAGTCACTTCACTTCTCTGGGCCTCAGTTCCCTCATCTGTCAAATGGGGATTAAGACTGTGAGCCCCACGTGGGACAACCCGATTCCCCTGTGTCTACCCCAGCGCTTAGAACAGTGCTCTGCACATAGTAAGCGCTTAACAAATACCAACATTATTATTATTAGTTCTATACAATTCAAGGAGTGTGGGCAAAGGAAGACATTACACTGCATGGACTACTCCAGAAGAAAAAAAAATTCAATGAGTAATCTGAAATGCTTTGAAGCTCACGAGAACCTAATAATTAAGAATAATCGTTGTATGTGTTAAGCACTTACTATGTGCCAAACATTGTGCTAAGCACTGAGGTTCATACAAGACAATCTGGTCAGATACAGTCTATGTCCCATACAGTGCTTACAGTCTAAGTGGAAGAGAGGAGAGGGTTTTTTTTTAAACCCCATTTTACAGATGGGGAAACTGAGGTTCATTAGCAAAATAGGCATTGTGAAATCAGGGGTGGCATTCAAACTCCTCTATGCATTAATATACATTTTTCTTTTTAACTGTGGTGCCACCTTGTGCCTCGCTTCCCCCCCCCCCCAAAAAAAAACCCAGGTATCTTGACCCATCACTAGCATAGTGCTTCCTGGGGCATTCCCTGCTCCAACACTGTTAGGCCAAGCAGAGCAGGAGGAGCAGCTGCTGAGGGCCACAGGACTTAGGGCTGTGGGGCAGACCTATTGCTACCACTGCCACCTGCTTCTCTTCGTTCCCGCACCTCTGGCTTTTGACAATGCCACCATACCACAGCCATTACACACCCCCACCCACTGTTACTCTCAGTGTCATCCTGAGGATTCCACAGATTCACCCCAAATTTCACACTGTATCTCAAGCCGGGCCCTAATAATAATAATAATTAATAATATTTGTGGTATCTGTCAAGCATTTACTATAGGCCAGTCACTACTAAGTGCCGGGGAGGATGCAAACAAATTGGGTTGGACACAGTCCCTGTCCCATGTAGGGCTCAGAGTCTCAATCCTCATTTTACAGATGAAGCAACTGAGGCCCAGAGAAGTGAACTGACTTGCTCAAGGTCACACAGCAGACAAGTGGCAGAGCCGGAATTAGAACCCATGACCTTCCGACTCCCAAGCCCGTGCTCTATCCACTACACAATGCTGCTATCCAACTGACTCAACCTTGCATGCCATCATAACAACCCATCTCCTATAATGAATCTCCCCCGATTTGTTCCCAGCATCCCAAGTCAATCAATCCCACCAGCTATCTCCAGTACTTCTGCATTCATTCCCATCCTGAGTGCTTCTGTATATGTGCCAGTGAATTGTTCACTCAATAAATATCTTCAATTACTCAATTTGTGAATATTTTCATATCTTTCTCTCCCACTGCAGTGGAAGTTCTTTGTAGACAAGGAATGTGTCACTTGATTGCTTTGTGTTTTGCAAGTCCCTGGTGGATTCTCAATGAATGCTATTACTATGACTGACTATGATGATGAGAGTGAGTAAGAAATGCTAGATGAGATTGGGCAGCAGCAAAACTAGAGCTGGTAATGACAGTGGGCTATTTCTATTTCTCATGAAGATTGGCTATATAACTCACGAGGATAAGAAGAGGAGGTAAAGTTCTTGAGCAGAATAAATCACTATTTCCTGGAACAACTAGACTGCAACACATAATTACACATGCACACACACACACACACACACACACACATATATATATATACTGGATTTAATTTTTAAGTAGTGCACAGGACCTTGTGCAGGAGGTATATATGGGAAAGATACTTGGCAATGATTACCATAATGATAACATGGTAATTTTGCTAGAAACTGAATGTCCAATAAAAAAAAAAATCCCACAAGATTTTACATTCAGAAAAGAGAACTAAGAATGCAAATCTTAGTCATGGAAAGATTGAAAGGAATAACTTTAAAAATAGCCTTAAGAAGCCTGGAATCTGTCAAAACTCATCACATTATAAGCCTTGGTAATCGGTGCACCACCAAGGAAAAAAATAATCAAAAAGAAAGGCAATCATATAAAAATAATGCATGGCAAATCGGCCAAATGAACGAGAAGAAACAGAAATTGAAAGCTCATCTGAGTGAGGAGGACAGGAAAACTCCAGAAAGTGGTAGATCGGGTGTTGGGCTATATTGTTTTTAAAAAGATCTTCAGGCATCTTTTGGAGGCAGTGCTAAGGAACTGAGGGGATCTAGAAAGAAGAAGTAGAACCCCCTCTCACCCCCTCCAAAAAAAAACCTACGTCTACCAACTATTGGAGGAAAAGACAGTGGCTTTCTATAGGGGAAACAGTGACTCCTGCAGAACTTTAAGAGAAGCAGCGTGGCTTTCTGGGCAAGCCACTTAACTTTTCTGTGCCTCAGTTACCTCATCTGTAAAATGGGGATTGAGACTTTGAGCCCCACGTGGGACAACCTGATTACCTTGTGTCTACCCCAGTGCTTGGCACATAGTAAGTGCTTAACAAATATCATAATCATCATCATCATCAACTCTAAAGGTTGAGAGTGGGGACATAACTGAAGCCTATAACATCAGGAAAGCCATTCATCAAATCTCACATCATGAGAACTAGGAGTGCTCAATCAAGCTTCAAAGTGGTAGGTTCAAAGTAAACACAAGAAAACCTTTCTCCACATACTGAGAGATGTGCATTTGAAATGTATTACCTCAGGAAGTTATATAGTCGGACATAGCAATACTTTAAAGAAAGAACTTGGATACATTAATGGACAAAATATCTAAAACGGGTCATCATTACCAGCATCAACAGTATTTATTGAGTATCTAGTATGTGAAAAGCACTGAAATAAGTATGTGAAAAGCACTGAAATAAGCCCTGGGAAACATACAAAAGAGGTATAAGATCCTAGTCTTGAAGGATTTTGTAACATAATAGGGGGCATTCCTGGAAAGAATAGGGTCTTCAGAGGGAAAAGTCAGGAATGTAAGATGGAACTCCCTCATCATTGGTCAGATATCCAGGAGGGGAACCATCACAACTTTCCTTTGGCACCATGTTTAGAGGTAGAAAACTGGGCCGAGTGGACCATTATTCTGATCCAGTATGGGATTGCTTCTGTTCACTTTTTTTTTTAATGGTATTTGTTAAGCACTTGCTATACACTCGAGAAGTTTAGACAGGAATTGTAGGAGAGAGATGGGTCAATAACTAGTGAAATCTGTGAGGTCAGGTGAGGATTTTTTAGGGTAGGGGATATGTAAACATGTTTGGAAACAGAGGGGAAGAAGCCAGTTGAAAGTGAACAGGTAAAAATGACAGGAGGGAAAAGGAAGTCAAGGAGGGAAAAAGGGAGAGGGCTAGTGTTTTAATAATGTAGCAGAGATGGGGTAAGAAGTAAGCAATAAATCATATTTATTGAACACTTACTATGTGCAAAAAACTGTACTAAACGCTTGGGAGAGGGCAATATTACAGTTGGTAGACATGTCCCCTGTCCACAAGGAGCTTACAGTCTAGAGGTGGGTACAAACATTAATATAAATAAATTACAGATATGTACATAAGTGCTGTAGGGCTGAGGGAGGGTTGAATAAAGGGTACACATCCAATTGCAAGGTTGACACAGAAGGGAGTGAGCGAAGAGGAAATGAGGGCTTAAGTCAGGGAAGGCCTCTTGGAGAAGATATGCTTTAATAAAGCTTTCAAAGTGGGGCAGTCACCATCTGTTGGATATGTAGACAGAGGGCATTCCAGTCCAGAGGCAGGACGTGGGTGAAGGGTTGGTGGTGAGATAGATGAGATTGAGGTGCAGGGACAAAGTTGGCATTAGAGGAGTGAAGTGTGCAGGCTGAGTTGTAGTAGAAATTCAGGGAGGTGAGGGAGGAGGAGCGAAGGTGATTGAGTGTTTTAAAGCCAAGGGTAAGAGGTTTCTGTTTGATGTGGAGGTGTAAGGGGTAGACTTTGTAGAAATCAAAATGTTTTAGTAGAAAAATGATCTAGGCAGCAGAGTGAAGTATGGACTGGAGTGGGGAGAGCCAGGAGGCAAGGAAGTTGGCAAGGAGGCTAATAGAGTAATCAAGGTAGGATAGGTTAAAATGCTTGGATTAATGTGGTTGGATGCAGAGGAAAGGGTGAATTTTAGCAAAGTTGTGAAGGTTGAACCAACAGGATATGGTGCTGTATGGTAAGCTGAAATTGGAAAACTGAATGCAAGGAGAAATGTTTTAAGGATTACAGTAAAACAAAGTCTCAGACAATGCTGCATCCCAACTGAAAATTGGGATTTAATTGCCATGAATAAACCAGCCTGGTGCAATCAAGAAAGGAGTGGCTCTGTTTTTTCTTAAAACTCTAGAGATAGGGAGACAAAAGTGAAAACAAGGCTAGGGACTGTTTGCATCAGCCATGGAAGCACAACAGGGGAGAGCCTTTGTGTGTACTTGATGTGGCTGGGACTGTGAGTCCTGCTTTAGCCTATTCAGACTCACACATGCACCCATGGATGATTTTCTCCATCAGTCATGTCCTTTTTGAGTACAAAGGACAATTACCAGTCATGTCCTTTTTGAGTACAAAGGACAATTACATTTCAAGATCCAAATCTGTAAGATTTTCCCCCAAAGAGCTAATCAAGGGGGGTAGCTTTGGAATCTATTTCTGTACAGTCATCTAATATCCAGTCTTTAGCTTATACAACTAATTTGCAGCTGAACATAACTTGCCATTTAAAGATCCCTCATTTTAGCCAAATTCCTTCTGGAAATAGCCTTGAGTAAAAGAAATCACTTCAAAGTCAACTCATTGATGCTTTACTTTCCTGTATCACATGAACCTGATTTCTCCCACTTTTGTCAGCTCTCATTTCTATAAATCACTCACTAATCCATTTCACAACTGCTAATTTAGGAACTTCTACATATGTTATCCTTCAACTCTTAACTGGGTTTCAATCTCATCTTGTAATGTGTTTCGTCTCTTACTTATTCTTGTTTCTCTCTTCTTGCTGTTAGCCTAATGCAATTTGTGTTTTAATGAATTCTCCTTTATGCTTGTTGCCTTGCATTATTTAACTCAGTAGAGCATTTGGGGAATGATGCAGTTTGCATAAAGGATGTTATGTAAATAAAGTTATGCGGCTTCTGGTTGCTAGAATGGATAAGCAAAGTCACTATACAAAGCTCTTTTGCAAACTTTAACGGGGATCTGATGCTGAGAAACTTGTTTTAAGGCTACAAAACCAGTCTTTTAAAAACACTGGTTTCAAAACTGTTCTTTCGGTATTTATAGCAGAGTGTTTTATTTCCACCAACAGGTGTCCCTTTTTAGAGCAATTTAAGCCTTGTGGTTCAGAGAAGCAGACCTTGCAGATGCTTCAACAATTATTCAATTTCGATATTTAGGCTGTAGTTCTGAGCAGATTCTCCTTTTTTGCGTGAATAATTCTCATGTGATTTGGGCTTTAATGCTTGAATCTAAATTCTATTCAGAACTGATTAGCTGAGACTATTGTTGAAAATAAATCATTGGGCAACACATGACATAATTTGAATGAAGACAGAGATTGGTAGACATATGGACAGGTCTGTAAAATGCATATATCTTTCTAAAATATTGAAAACAGAAAGCAATCGCTCAATCCTATTTACTGAGTGCTTACTATGTGCAGAGCACTGTACTAAGCACTTAGAAGAGCAGATTTTCAAGGGAGTGGGTGTAAATGGAGAATAGAAAAAGACCCAGAACTGAGCCTTCAGCGACTCCCACAGTTAGGGCATGGGAGGCAGAAAAGGAACATGTGAAAGAGACTGAGGATGTGTCCAGAGAGCTAGGAGGCGAACCGGGAGAGGACAGTGTCATCGAAACTGATGTTGGATAATGTTTTCAGGAGAATGGGGTGGTCGACAGTGTCCAAGGCAGCTGAGAGGTCGAGAGAGATTGTCATTCTCAGGAAATTATTTTGACTATGAAATGACTGTGTCAGCATATGGCATTATTCAGGGGTCTTTTAGCATTTGGATATTGAAACATAGTCAATAGAAGTAGCTATAACACAGAACAAATCTACCTCGCTTGATCTTAGTGTGTTTCTTTGATAATAAGAAAAGTTAATTGTTCATCCGTTGTTGCCCTTCCTGCTGCTAGAAATGAAAGGTTATTAATGCCTGGAAGCAGAATGGAAGAAATAATTCTGCCTAATAAAAGCATAGGCATCTGGAAGAGTTGTAATATGCCTAGCTGTTAAATCTCTATTGTTAACTATTTTAAAGGTTAAGATACAGTAAATCCACTGGATTTTTTTTTAATGATCTTTAAAACCTCACAAGGGCATTCACCATGGAAGCGACTGTACTCTCTGTGGGAAGGTGCCTTTTCCTCAGGGCATTAGGTTATTACATACTTTAGACCAAAAATGACTTTGTGTAACGTTATGTGAAGTACGTATAAGCTAGATAAGACTCCTATTCAGGAATATGTGTTTATCCTTGCATTTAGACAAACCTAAGTAGGTTCAGAAGTTTCCTTTGGTTTAAAACTCAGAATCCTGAATCTTTCCTCAAAAAAAGTATAAAATAATCATATTAATGCAATGACTCTAATATCTGTCAATGCCACAATCAACGTCCCCTCCCCCGCACCAGGGACTAAGCCTGACATTCCAAAAGAAACATCTAGTTCTCTAGGGGTCGGCAGCGATATACGTGAGACTTGCCTGACTACTTGTTTTGTTGTCTGTCTCCCCTGTTTAGACTGTGAGCCCGTTGTTGAGCAGGAATTGTCTCTATCTGTTGCCGAATTGTACATTCCAAGCGCATAGTACGGAATTCTGCACATAGTAAGCACTCAATAAAAACAATTGAATGAATGAATTATAATGTGAGTGTTGTATTCTTACAGAAGCCCCTATTCAGGTAAACTCACTTTATAGTACCTCATGTCTGGCAGTGCACAACCATTGCTTCCAACACTGGAATGTGCTTTAACCACTCAAATGTGCATTTGTGGAAGAATTTGCTCTAATTCTGCCATTACATTCTAGACCACCAAAAGCATGGAAAAAGCCACATCCTGGCAGAAGTGAGTGTACTCAAAATACTGCTTATCAATCAATGGTATTTATTGTGTGCAGAGCATCATACTAAGCATTTGGGAGAGTACAATGAAATAGAGTTGGTAGACACGCTCTCTGTCCTCAAGGAGCTAATAATACTGTCTCTCACCACTCCAGTCCATGCTTCACTCTGCTTCCCAGATCACTCTTCTACAAAAACGTTCAGGACTTATCACCCTGTTCCTCAAAAAATTCCAGGGGTTGCCCATCCCCCTCCACTTCGAACAAAAACTCTTCACCCTTGGCTCTAAAGCACTCCACCACCTTGCCCCCTCCTACCTCACCTCACTTCTCTCCTACAACCCAGCCCGCACACATCACTCCACTAGTGCTAACCTCACTGTGTCTCCGGCTCGCCTATCTCACTGCCGACCCCTAGCCCACACCCTCCCTCCTCAAATCCGACAATTACTCTCCCCTCCTTCAAAGTCTTAGTGAAGGCACATCTTCTCCAAAATGCCTTTCCAGATTGAGCCCCACTTTTTCTCAACTTCCACTCCCTTCTGCATTACCCTAACTTTCTCCCTCTGCTCGTCCCCCCTCCCAGCCCCACAGCACGTATGTACATATCTGTAATTTCATTTTATTTATTGGTGTTGATGTCTGTCTCCCCCACTCTAGACTGTAAGCTGGTTGTTGCCAGGGAATGTGACTGTTCATTGTTGTACTCTCCCAAGCTCTTAGTATAGTGCTCTGCACACAGTAAGCGCTCAATAAATATGATTGAATGAATGAATGACTCTTTCTGCTATTGGAGTGACTTCAAACTAATACAAAGCAGGTCTTCTCTTGTGGCTTCCTCAGGTGACATTTCTGCATAGTTCTCTTGGAAAACAAAGTTTGTTGTCAGACAAGGGATTATTTTCTTCTCTATAAATAATGGCTAACTGATACACTGTTCGTCAGGGGTTTACTGTTCTCAAAATGTGTCAACAGGGCAGATCCAATAATTCAATTATTTGGTGCAGTGCAAACTTTTTCTGAGAGTTAGTCAATTGATGCTCTGCACTACCCTTTGATAAGTTACTCAAGCCTATGATTTTTGATGAATACATCAGGTTACAGCTAATTCCTATGGAGCCATTTCCCACTTCACTGATCTTTTCTTGTTACCCAGTCAGTCTATTACACGTTATCAAAGCAGTGGTGCTCTTACTGATCTATGAAGAGTTCATGGAAATGACAGAATTGAGCCATAGAGTTCAATAGGGTTTGTAAAATCAGAGCTGGGCACTGAAATATGTTTTTTAATGGATGCTTTCATTACCATGTATTTCTCTGTATCTGATCAAAATTGAACCTGTCTGAATCCTAGCCCCCAGGGCATTAGAAGCCCAATCCAATTGTGGCATGCTCTCTGTTTCACATTAAATGTTTAGGAAATCTGAAATGCTAAGGAAAGAATTGTAAAGAAAGCAACCCTTAACCCATACCTAAATCAGTAATACTTACAACAGGTAACTGCATGGAAAGGCCAGTGAATTGTCAAGCTCAGACATAGACCTTCATGTGGCTGCAGGAGTTTTATTTGTTTGCTGGAGTCACAAAAGGTAGGGTTCTAGTGCAGTCCAGTTAACAAACTATAAACTCCAGGCATCAACTCAGAGTCAGGAGTTTAAAAAGTCAAGAGTTTAAAAAAACATCAGAAATCCAAGAAATCTTTTCCTTAGGCTACTTCAAAAAATGTAGCAATATGATAACAATGGGCTAGATTACCTGGGTGAGTAAGTACTTCCTCAGGTAGTGGTTTGCACTTGCATGATGATTATTTTTCCAGGAAATTATTCTCATAGATCACTAAGTAGTTTCCTATTTTGCTGACAGAGCTCGTGAAAGAAACCCTCAGAGAGTCTATTTTTGCCCAGGAAGGTGCTTTCTCCTCTTAGACTCTAGCCTTGCCCTTTAAAAATCTTTAAGAACTGGCCAGTCTTCAGAGTCACTGGGTTGTTTAGGTGCCACTGTCACTGTCACTGGACTCAATGGTGTTGGGAGGTCAATGATGGATGGATGCATGGACACAGAAGGGATTGATTACCCTCTTACTCCTCCAGATGGACAGCTCCTTGTGGGCAGGGAACGTGTTTACCAACTCTGCTATATCGTACTCCCCCAAGGGCTCAGTACAGTGCTGTGCACACAGAAAGCACTCAGTAAATGTCATTGATCAAGTGATCAATTCCTTTTGCTTACCTCCCCCTCCTTTCTGCTGCTTCTTCCTACTCTCTTCTCATTTCCTCCTTCCCTTCCCTCTGTCTCTCTCGTTGTTTCTCTTCACTCTTCTCATGGGCCCTGGCATTGGCTAGAGTCTTTTGGGGACCACTTTGGGCTCAGAACTGGCAAGAAACTTCCTCCCCACCAGATTCCAGTGCCCGATGGCTCTTTCTATCTCACACTAGAGGATGTTTTTGTTCCCTGATGTAATGCTCAAAACTTTGCTCCAAGTTCACTATTAAAACGAAGTTTTAAACCCTCCGAAGCCCCGTCTCAAAAACTCCAGGAGGTTTTGTTTCTCATGAATTCTAAATTGTAATCACAAAGGCATGTAATTTAAAGAACCCCCTATCTTGATATGGTAAAACCTAGTAATACTGATTTGTCTTTCCCAAAGGTATTTTCTATTAAAATTTCAATGATTTCCAGAGCCACACTGTACAGGCTTCAGGGAAAGGGAAAGACTTGTTCTAGGTAGTGGAAATCATAACGTAAATTGGATTAGTTGTGTGGGTCAGAGTCAATTCCTATCTTGATCACCAAATGCCTTGCAATTTTTAAAGGATTATTTAAGGGATGAAATCTAATACATTGGAAACAAAATGATACCAAAAAAAATACCCATAAAGCATTTGGCCTAACAATGATTACCTACTCCTGTTCTTACTTTATTCACATAAGTTACTGTCTTTTTTCTAAATGGGGAGAAATTTCCGTACATTAGGAAAATACTGCACATGTATAATTCTTCCCCTAACTCCAAAGACCTTCCTTTGTTTTCTTTTTCACAGTCTCATGACCTCACACTGGCCAACAGGTTCAAACACAGTATTTTCTTAGCAATCTGAATGTTTCTCCATCCAACTTAGATGGAGCCACTTGATTATTTCATTTCCTCCCCAAAGCGTAGACCAGTGCTTGGCACATAGTAATCACTTAACAAATACCATTACTATTATTATTATTAATGCTAGGTCTATTTTCAGTTTTCTACAAACTTTCTCATGACCACCATTCTTTGTGTAATATTAGGAGATGATGATGATGAAAGGGAAGAGGGGAAGGAGATGAGGGGAGGAGGAGGAGGAGAAGGAGGAGGAGGAGGAGAGGAAGGGGAGAAGGGCATATGTGAATCTGAGTATATGTGAATGTTTACCTTTCTTCCTCTGGGAAAAATATCATTGTCCCTTTCAAGGAATTTTTCCAAATGTCACACACATCCCAAGCAATGGATATGCCCAGAGGAAGTTACTGTTTTGTGAAATTGGAAGACAGGATTTTTTTATTAGTTCCCGTTGAAAGCAAGAATGCCTCATTGAGTCCATGCTACAGTTTTCAACCTTATTTTATAAAGCACCTCGGCGTGATACTGGCTCTTCTCAAAGTAATAATTTGGGAACGGTACTGAAGGAGCCTAACATCTACAACCCAATGCAATTTTTGGTGTGTGCAAATACCATGCTTGAAGGATTGAAAGCTCTTAAGGCTGTAAAAACAGTGGAAGGAAAAAAATGCAAACCCAAGCATTATCTTGCATGAACTAGGGGATGTCAGAAGAATGAGCAGTGGGCAAGTTACATAAGTGACAATGGTAAGCATGAAAGGGCAGAATACTGAAAAGCTATCAGAATGCAAGCAGTCTCCAGTACTGCATATGCCTCACAAGTGTGTGTAAGAATAAAACAAAAAGATGCCCTCAGCAGTTATAACATTGATTTCAAGTGATCAGTGGCCTTAAATTAGTTGCTTTGGTCAAGGAGTTCTGAGTTATGGCTGGAAGAGCCCGAGAATATCCTACTTTTAGCCAGGGTGGTGGCAGTGATAGCAGCTGGAACCATAACAAGGATCCTTCCCCGTACCACAGCAAGTAATAACAAGTGAAGGTGGTAACAACAGTACCAGGTGAGGAGAATCCAAGTTTGCCAAGCAGCCTTCCCCACTGCTTCTCCCACTTACGCCTCATCTCTGGAGGCTGACCAGCTTCCAGATCAATCAATCACATGATATTTCTTGAACCTTTACTGTGCATAGAGCACTGTACAAAAAACAGTGGTCCCTGTTCCTCCCTGTTCTTTTAGCTCTGCTATCTAGGGTCGCAAACCTTGGACCATTTTGGACTCCAAAAATATGACTGCCTTATATTTAATTCACTCAATCTGCAAGTATTTTAAGGAAATACGGACTAGCTGTCGGCAGTGCAGCACAGGCCACATGGAATGAGAGAAATGCCTGCAGCAAATGCTGTTGTGATTGTGGTTTACTTCTTTCATAACTAAATTAGACAAAGTAGAATTATTATGCTCCTTCTGGGCTGGCAACATGTCTACCAATGCTGTTGCACTGTATTCAGCTAAGTGCTTAGTACATACAGTGCTCTGCACATAGTAAGTGTTCAATAAGTACATTTGATTGATAGATAACAGTAGACACTGAAATTGGTTCATTTGTATTCTGCAAGCTACCATATTTACTCATATAATTACCCATTTGGGGTATAAAAGTGGCTTTTCTTGGTATTTTTCCTGCTATGATTTTCTTATCATATTCATGGTTTTCAAAATGACAAACTGAAAAATCTGAAAACAGTGGAAACTAATGGATGACTAAACAATGCAGTACATACAAGCTAATCAGGATGGGCACAGTTCATTTCCCACATGGGGCTCACAGTCTTAATCCCCATTTTACAGATGAGGTAACTGAGAAAAAGAGAAGTTAAGTGACTTGTGACAGGTCACACAGCAGACAAGTGGAAGACCTGGGATTAAAACTTGAGTCCTCTGACTCCCAGGCCTGTGCTCTTTCCACTAGGCCACATTGCTTCTTGCTACACTGAAAGAAAATATTCACGGTAGTGACACCAAGGTTAATTTTCTCATTTCTGTGATTTAGACAATATCTATGAATTCTAACTCAAAGACTTCAGAGTTTATTTTCAAACAAAACCTATGCCCCCTGTGCTGCTTCCGAGGTGCTTAAACGTTCCACCCAACTCTGGATTCACTCCCAACGCAATACCAAGTAATAGCTTCAGACATTTGGACACCCCAAGTTGGGAAACCAATTGGCACCCATTCCCTAGAGTGGTCACCCAAGGCTCTCGACATGATGTGTCATTCCAGGAATGCAGTGTAATATATTGTCCTCATAAAAAAAATTTGCCTGAATCAATCCTAACCCTGAACGTAGAATCTTTCTCCAAGGAGGAACCCCTGATCTTTGCCATCTTGTTCCAGAGTCATTGGATTCCCCTCCCTAGTCCCTGTGAATACAAGGACCTCTTTCGAGTAGTAGTGTGGCCTAGCAGAAGAAGTGTGGACCTGGGAGTCTGAGGACTGGGATTCTAATTCTGGTTTGGCCACTCATCTGCTGTGTGACCTTGGGTACTTCCTTGTGCCTCAGTTTCCTCATAGGTAAAATTGGAATTAAATATCTGTTCTCTCTCCCCTAGACTGTGAAGTCTTTGTGGCACAGGGACTGTGTTCACTCTCATTATTTTGTATCCATCCCAGTGCTCAGTACAATGCTTGACCCATAGTAAGCACTCAAAACTCATTCTTTTAAGCCAAGGAACTCGTGTCATGAACCAAGGCAGAGGGAAGCAATATGATTTTGAATTTTCAACCTCTACCTGAATAAAAGCACAGATATAGGTGAGGTGATGACCCATTTCCCCGCTCTTCAATGAGGAAACTGTGGCTAAGAATGTAGCTGTGATGATGCTGTGGACAATAAGACGCCATCCAAGTGAAATAAAAGTATGGCAGTACAAAATTATGGAAGGAAGAGACAAAAGGCCATTTAGGTGAGCTATTTTCTGTCTAGTCTGTTGGTAAGACAAGGGAATATAATGTAAAATGAAATGTACAGAAAAGAATTTTTAAAAGAATTGCTAAAAAAAGTAGGCTTTTCTCTACTCTAAGATCATACAGAATAATCTCTACCTATCCTAAACTATTGAGGCCAACTACTGTCTGGTTATTCAAAGAAAAGTTATGAACAAAGTCCTCCATGGAAATTGAAGGGCCGTACAGAAATGTCAACTTCATGATGCTGCGTGTGGATAATTTTATATTAAAAAAAGTCTTGCAGTAGTTAGTATCAATATATAGCCATCTGTGCCATTCATTTTGATGCCTTTCTTTTTAGGAGGAAATAGCATTCATTTTAAGCACCCTACAAATCTTTTCAATGTAATTATTTGCTTTATATTCCCATGGTTTGCCAAATTATTTTTATATATTTTCATAACAGAAAATCTTCCCTTATTTAAGAAAACTAACCTCCGGGGTTTATTTATAATTTTACATCATTTTTTCCCTGCAGAGATAATGAGTATTGACCAGTGAAATGAAACAACAAGCAATAATGTATTTATATTTGGCTTTATAATAGATTCTACCTCTATGTCTGATTTACTTACATGGGCTACTACATGGACTTCTGCAATATTTTATTTAAAAGAGACAAACCAAGTGGCAAAATGGCAGCTTGACTGGAGTAAAATATATGGTGAAATTGTCCTCTGATAGAATTTCAGCACAACAATGTAAAATAACTAGGTGTTGTACAATATCAGGGAAATTTAGCTCAACATACTTGTCCTTCTTTTAAATTACTGAGTGGTATAATGGAGAGAGAGCTGATCTTCTTTGTCAACAAGCACTCTCTGTCCTGTACCTTGAAATGCATAAACTGATAGTTCACAAACGAATCTACTTAAAGATTCTTTAAGCAACAGCCTTGTAAGCAGCAAGGTGAGTCAAGACATTCAGTCATTTACTGCTAGAAATCTAGAAAGATAGCCTAAAACCCCAAAAGAGTAAAACCTCACCAATTCAGGCTGAAGGGGAGTCCAATCTGAATTAGTGAAATGCCAGAATTGTTTTTGATTTATAGTATTGATGGGGATGTTTCTCCCTATGTGCTTGTGAGTGTCCTTCAAGTTTTCTGATGACTTAACAACTCTGTTTATGTCTCATTATCTCTAAATATGTTTAGGGCAGATAGAGATTTGAGAAATCTTTCCTACCTTACCCTTTCCCTCTTACTCCCCTTCCCCATACTGTCCCCACCATATTTCCTCCCTGTCGCTTCTGCATATCCTTTTTTACTAAGGACCAGGACAGCCCCCTGCTTTCATAGTCCAGCTGCAAGAGTAGAAGGTAGAATGAAACCTACCCATCATGGCCCAGAACTTTCCCCAAAATTTGTATTCTAGTGACTCAAGGAGCTGTCCAAGAATGGCTCCTATCACTTCATTATAGATTCATAAAAACTATTTTCATATGCAGCAAAGCTGGGAGAATCACTTCATGAAATTGTAAAACATCATTCTTCTTTCTTGAATAGGGGAAAAAAAGAACCATTAGGCCATGGAACATTAGATCACTATGGGATGATAACATAAAAAACAACAGCATTTGTTGCATGCGAACTACTGAGTCAACATCGTGGCATTGACTGAAAACAGATTACCTAATATAGAACAGCTAATGGATAAACCCGCTGCCGAGTTGTCCCCTCTTTAGGTATTGGATCTGTAATCAGATAGTGCTTAGTCTCTGGCCTCTGAAATCGCTCCAGAGCATGGCCTAGTGGACAGAGCATGGGCCTGGGTCTCAGTAGGACCTGGGTTCTAATCCCAGCTCTGCCAGTTGTCTGCTGTGTGCCCTTGGGCAAATCACTTCACTTCTTTGGGCCTCAGTTGCTTCATCTGTAAAATGGGGCGTAAAACCATGAGCCTCATGTGGGACAGGGACTGTGTCCTGGGATCTACCCCAGCTCTTAGTACAGTGCCTGGCACATAGTAAGAACTTAACAAATACCATTAGAGTGACTTCAAAATCTGACAAGTGGATCATTATGAAAGATTTCTTGGCATGGGTGATTGGTGATGCTGAAACATGGAAATATGCAATGGGATTGGAAAGTTAAATGGCAATGATCGGCTTCTAATCAGCAAACATGCCAAACAGCTTTAATCCCCCAACACTATCTTCCACCTTCCAAATAAGTGAAAGATACTGTAAATATATCCACTCTACACATTTCACGTATTATACCATTGTCTGACAGTGGGAATTGAAGCAGCATGGCCTACAAGAAAGAGCATGGGCCAGGGAGTCAGAGGACCTGGATTATAATACCAGCTCTACCATTTGTCTGCTATGTGTGACCTTGGACAAGTCACTTTATTTTTCTCTGCCTCAGTTTCCTCAACTGTAAAATGGGGATTCATTAACTGTTCTCCCTCCTACTCAGACTGTCAGCCCCAAGTCGGACAAGGACTGTGTCCAACCTGATCAGTTGGTATCTATCCCAGCATTTAGAACGGTGCCTGAAAACATAGTAAGAGCTCAACAGATAAAATAATAAAAATAACAGTAACAATAAGCACTTAACTAAAATGTAAAAAATGAAAGATATATCATTTGGAACATGGGATGCAAATGTGAACAAATAATACAACAATGCATTAGAAAACAACATGAAATCAAGTATAAGGCTAAATATCATGCTTCTAGAGAATGAAGAAGCCTGCAAGGTGTTTTGTACTATCAGAGCTGCCTTATTGGAACAAGTAATCCCAGCTATGGTTAAAGATATGACTAGTGAATGGTGCTTCTTTGTAAATACCATCGGGTCACCATGGACTGTGGGTTTGGAAAGTGCTCAGATCAAAAAACTATGTGCAGCCAATCAAGAGCTCCATCAACACCACCTTGCAACTCCTAGTGACTAGAACACAATATGGACTACTAAAACCTGTGGTCCTGGAATAGAGTCAGTTTACCAGCATTAAAACAATGCTCCCAGCAACACAGCTCCACTGGGCAGGCCCTACAAGGGTAATGGAGAGCAGGATGCCTGAGTAGATGCCGAATGGTGAACTGAAAGAGGGTCTACACAATTGGAGAAGGCAGAATAAATTATTTAAGGCCTTGTGAAGCACAGTCTCAAAAAAATGTGTTCTAGCAGTGGACTGTTGGGAGAGCACCACAGCAGACGCATCAGCTTTCAGTGGTAGTAGTAATCAATCAATCATATTTATTGAGTGCTGATTGTGCTCAGAGCACCCTCCTAAGCACTTGCATGAGAACAATACAAGAGAGTTGGTGGATGTTCCCTGCCCACAAGTAGTAACAGTATTTATTAAGTGGGAATTAGGCATTGTCTTTTAGCCGGCACTGATTAAAACAGAGCTTGTTCTCCTTGCACAAAGGCTTCACGGAAATCAGGTTTTCACAAGGCAGGCTTGAAGACAGGTTCTATAAGTGGCTAATATGTGAGGACATAAAGGGACAATCTTTATTTGTAACTTATATGGATGGATTGTTGGTGGCACATTGGTCTTATCTCAGGATCTCCCAATCAACAGTGCCATCTCTGAAAATAACGAACAGATATATATGAATACACTCACACAACCACACACACAATCTCAGACATACACAGTTATTACTGACTCTGGAATGGAAAACCTATTCAAACACATTCTCACATTCTGGTTTTACCATCATTCCAGTAATAAGTTTTAAACAAGAACTAAATGGTGCTCTGGATTACATCAAGCCATTTAATTAGTTCTAGCAGGAAAGATTTAGTTCCACAACAACAGTTCATGTAGATATAAACTCTGGAAAACAACCTTCTCAAGGTTGTGTGACTCAGAAAGCCATAACCGAAAATTAAAGGGAATAAAGTGTGACAGTGCAAGAAAATGCTTGAACAACCAGACGGCTAGTATGAAAAAAATATAGTACACAGTTGAATGCAATATTATCTTTTGCCAGCAATAAGGATATGTTTTGGGGATTCTTTTAGCAGATAGTTAAACCAAAAAGCCCTAGACATATTAGTTGATAAATAGTGCCATGTTGATTATCTTTAACTCCACAACCACACCATTCAGTTTCTTACCAGCTACTGTGACATAATGAAATTTTAAAATGTTACTAATAGAGTTTAAAAAAAAATTGCTCCATTCATTCAATAGTATTTATTGAGTGCTTACTATGTGCAGAGCACTGTACTAAGCACTTAGAGTGCTCCACTATCCTCTAGATGCCCTGTACACAGTGATGCTCAATAAATATGATTGAGTGATTGGTTTCAGGCTGATCCACCCTGCAGGCTGCCTGCTGGTCACTCCTGAATAGAGGAATTAGCACCTTCACTATCAGTCATCAGGAATCTCTTTTGATTTCTTTGCTTATCCATTCAACTTTCAGCAGTTCAGTGCCTAGGAAGCAGCATTTGGGGACAGATTTGAGTACTTTGTTGTTGATGCAAAACTTTGGTTGCATGTAGGGTTTTCTGAGTGTGGGCTGTTATCCTGTGTAGTCAGGATAAAAATAAGCCAAAATCTGACAGTGTTCAGTAAAATCTCTAAATAATGCCCCTACAAATAAATTAATGGTATTAAATGAGCACCACCTGCATGCAGAGCACTGTACTAAGTGCTTGGGAGAGTACAGCAGCAGCAGAAAAGCAAACATGTCCCCTGCCCTCAAGGAGCTTACAGTCTCATGGGGGAAAATGAGACAAATTATTTAATTGAAGAAGCTTGACCCCACGGCTCCCACCAGCTATCGCCCCATCTCCCTCCTACCTTTCCTCTCCAAACTTCTTGAGCCAGTTGTCTACACACACTGTTTCAAGTTCCTCTCCTCCAATTCTCTCCTTGACCCACTCAAATGTGGCTTCCATCCCCTTCACTCCACAGAAACCACCCTCTCAAAGGTCACAAATCTAACGGCCCCTACTCCATCCTAATCCTTAGCCTCTCAGCTGCCTTCAACACTAGGGGACTGAATCTGGTTGTTATTTTATTGTATCCTCTTAAGTGCTTAGTACAGTGCTCTGCACACAGTAAGCACTCAATAGATATGACTGACTGACTGCCAGGAGAATAACTTTAAATTATCTTGCTCCCTCCTTCCTTACCTCCCTGATTTCCTACTATGACCCACACCGTACACTTCATCCCTCTAATGCCAATCTACTCAATGTATCACAACCAAATTTCTATATGAACACTTGGCAGCATCATATGATTTTAGGAATCATATAGAAAAGCAGTGTGGCTCAATGGAGAGAGCCCTGGCTTGGGAGTCAGAGGTCATGGATTCGAATCCCAGCTCTGCCACTTGTCAGCTGTGTGACTGTAGGCAAGTCACTTAACTTCTCTGTGCCTCAGTTACCTCATCTGTAAAATGGGGATTAAGATGTGAGCCTCACTTGGGACAACCTGATTACCCTGTAAATCCACCCCACCTCTTAGAACATGCTCTGCACATAGTAAGCACTTAACAAATACCAACATTATTATTATTCTCCCCCGATTAGACTGTAAGCCCATCAAAGGGCAAGGACTGTCTCTATCTGTTACCAATTTGTACATTCCAAGCACTTAGTACAGTGCTCTGCACATAGTAAGCACTCAATAAATACTATTGAATGAATGAATAGGAAGTGTGATTAACAATGATAAAAATGTAATGATGCTGGGCAGAAAAGATTGTGCAAATTATTTTAGGAAAAAACAAAGTGCTTAATAAAATGCCATGCAGCTCAGGGGCTCTGAATAAGTATTAATTTAATTGAATTGAACTAAACTAAGTGAATAAAACCACCGGAAGGACTGATCATTTTTATTCTTTTTATATCATTGTAAATAATGCAAAGGTTAAGTGGCAAAATTATTAAATTAAACATTTATAAAAGAGGTTCTTAGAGTGCACTGTTTTTTCTAATATTTAATTTGAAATGCCTTGTTGGTAAAAATAACATTAAAACATGTAAAAGCCTAAAGAAATACAGTTCTCAACATACAACCTTTGGTTTCTTTATAATCAAATCATGTTTTTAAGGTCTGATAGAATCCATCTTGGAAATATCATTTGTGAGGGAGGAACTGAAACAAGCTCCCTGCTTTAAGGTTTTCTACCCCTGATTATCAGTCTCATTTATTGAGCATTTACTATGTGCGGAGCATGGCACTAAGCATTTGGGAGAGTACAATACAACAGAAACAGCTGATATAGGAAAAGCACTCTAGAAATATCTCCCTTGAATATGGAATCATGGAGCAAAAGGGATATATCAATCTTATGACTTTTCTAAACCATTTCAATAGCTCTATCCGCTTTAAGGCTTCTAAATTATTGTTTTAATGGTATTGGTTGAGCGCTTGCTCTGTGCCAGACACTCGACTAAGTGCTGGGATAGATACAGTGCTTGACACATAGTAAGTGCTTAATGAATACCAACATTATTATTATACTAAGTAATTAGGTTGGACATGGTCCCTATCCCATATAGGACTCAAAATCTTATTCTCCATTATACAGATGAGGTAGCTGAGGCACAGAGAAGTTAAATGACTTGCCCAAGGTCACAGAGCAGTCAAATGGCATAACCAGGAATAGAATCTAGGTCCTCTGACACCCATACACATGCTCTACTAGGCAAAGTTGTTTCTCATTTTAATGTCTGTTCCCTCCTTAAGTCTGTAAGCTCCTTGTGGAGAAGGATCACGTCTACCAACTCTATTGTAATGTATTCTCCCAAGCTCTTATACTTCAATACTCTGTACCCAGCAAGCACTCAATAAATACTATCAATTGATTGACTAATGGTAGTTAGGTTCTTGAGCTATTTATATCAAACTCTAAATCATTCATAAATGGCATCTTCATTACCAAATAATTAAAATTAATAATTGTGGTATTTGTAAAGCATTTACTATGTGCCAGGCACTGTACTAACAGGTGGGGTAGATAACAAGCAAATCAGGTTGGACACAGTTCAACCCTCTGAGTAAGGTACTATACTATGACATTTTCAGGAGAAAATTGAGGTTTTAGAATATCCTGCTGGACTTTGGAAAAGGCTTCCTGAATTCTATGTCCTCTTCTTCAGAGCAAGGAGAAAACAGAGTAAAAAAAACCATACATACACTAAAGCACACTGCCCAGTTTAAATAAGATCCCCCCACCTTAAATTTGCCCCATGTGATTCAAATGTTTCAGCATCAGGACTACCCTGGCTAAACAAGATAACTTACCTTGGGCTGTACCCCAGCTGATCCTGCTGCCTGTTAATGCCTTCTGCCTTGAGAAAAGAACATGCTCAGTTCAGGTTCTATAGAATTCTGAGGTTGTAGGATGGGTGATTGCATGGCACAACATAATCCCTTCCCATCCCACTTCCTACATTTCCATACTTTCATGATTGCTCAGAAAGGGGGTGAAGGTGAGTATGTCAAGGATTCCAACTTGAATGCCATCTTTCCCTTTATGATGTGCGTAATTAAAATGCAAATTATCTCAGTTCCCCTATAACGCAAAGGTTGTGTGTGTTCTTGAAAAATATCCTGGGCACACACACACAGACATGTTCTTCAATAATGTGGCCAGTCACATAATATGATGACAGAAAAAACACCAGATTCCTCATTGTTTTTGGATTTGTTATTGAGCTCTGTAAATCGGTGCACATCTTATGCAAGTCGCCTCCTAGTAGTTTATGACCCTGAGTAAATTACTTTACCTCTCTGCCCCTCAGTATCCCCATCTGTAAAGCATCCAATACAATTCATTTCATAAGGGTGCTGTGAGAGTAATTTTTAGCGTTTAAAAGGCTCAGCTGGAAAGAGCAAGGAGAAAAATATTGCGGCTCAAAGAAAAAAGAACACAAAGGTGAAGAAAGAGAAATAATTTACTGTAAAGAAGTTCATACCTGGTACTTACTAAATTAAATGTCATTTTGGCAGCATCACCCTGCAAACTGCTTCCATTCAAGGTAGAGAATTTATAAAATATATAAGTGGAGGGCAAGCCAATGAGATGCATGTGATAAAACACAAGACCAAGAGTGACACAACCCCAGGAAGGGAGATGCCTCAAGGGCAGGACAGTATTGAGTGTCTTCAAATAGGAACCAGATTCCCTAGGAGGATAGATTGAAATAATCAGGACTTTGGTCTGGAAAGGCAGAGGCTGAGAAGGGATATAACTGAAGCTTAGTACCAGGATTAGAACTCAGCAATTCCATCATCATCATCATTATAAAATCACTAAAGTGTTTGGTGAGTGTGAAAATGTCTTCCCACATGACTAGAATCAGAAGGCAACCATTCAAGGTGGTACATTCAAAACAAGAAGAATGCATTTCTTCACCTAAAGGTTGGTAAGTGTATGGGCTTCCTTACCACAGGAAGCTCTGAAGGTAGAAAATTGAAATAGTTTTAAGAAGGGGTTGGTTGAAACGGGAATGATGGGTGAGCCTCAGTCCTATAGACTTCAGAACCAAAAATGTTATGTGAAGGAATTATCACACTAGTGCTTTTCACCTTGCCACTTGCCTGGTGTGTTCCTCTGGTGATGCTAGATATACATGATGATGACGATATTTGTTAAGCACTTACTATGTGCCAAGCACTGTTCTAAGCACTGGGGGAGATACAAGGTTATCAGGTTGCCCCACTCATAGTCTTAGTCCCCATTTTACAGATGAGGTAACTGAGGCACAGAGAAGTTCAGTGACTTGCCCAAAGTCACACAGCTGACAAGAGGCAGAGCTGGGATTCGAACCCACAACCTCTGACTCCCAAGCCCATGCTCTTTCCACTAAGCCACATTGTTTACTTTGGTTATCAGTAAAGACAATCACACTGTTCCTTCAAGCAGAGACTATTTTAAACACTGGAGAGACCATTTGTCTGATGCAGAATGACACTGTCTATGTTCTTATCAATCAGTGATATTTATTGAGCACTTACTGTGTGCAGAAGAACTGTACTAAACCCTCGGGAGAATGTAATACAACCGAGTTGGTAGACATGCTCCCTGCCCACTAGGAGTTCACAGTCTAGAGTGGGGAAGCAGACGTTAATAAAATTAATTCCTGATATGTGCATAAGTGTCATCTCTGTACATCAATCTGTGACCCTTTGGAAACTTGATATTCACCCACCCCCACAGCACTTATGTACATATCTTTAAATTATACAGTATAAATCATTTATTCATATTAATGTCTGTCTCCCTCTCTAGACTGTAAGCTCATACGAGCAGGGAACATGTCTGCTAATTCTGTTGAATTGTACTCTTTCATGAGCTTTGTGCTCTGAGTAAGCACTCAAGACTGTGAGCTCGTTGTGGGCAGGGAATGTGTCTGTTGTATTGTACTCTCTCAAGTGCATAGTACAGTGCTTTGCACACAGTAAGTGTGCAATAAAAATGAGTGAATAAATGAATGAATAGGATTGACTGACTGATAAGTGCTGTGGAGCTGAGGGTGGGATGAATATCAAGTGCTAAAAGGGTACAGATACAAGTGCATAGGTGATGCAGAAGAGAGAGAGGGAGTAGGAGAAAAGAGGGCTTAATCATGGAGGCCTTCTTGGAGGAGATGTGATTTTTATGCTCTCATAAAAACTACTTAAGGTGATCCAAACAGGGCTTTTTTGACTATGTGATGGAATATTTCTGCATATCTCCCAGTTGATCTCGCAAATGGTCTGATTGGCAGCTGCTGCCCGGGGGTTCTGGGTAGTCCATTCTGCTGCCAGCCTTCCTGGACCATGGAAACTATCCTGAGGCCTCTGCCCAGGCCCACATAATTCCATGAGCATGCACATTTGCTTTGTCTGCATGCCACTATCCCCCAGATGTTTAAAATCAGAAGTTTGTTTTGCACTGTGTAGATCTGGCCCCCAAATGAATATTTCCCTTGGAAAAATCCACTCACAAAATATATCTACCATGATGCAGACTTGGACATTGAAAGCCATTGAAAAGCAGAGATAAACTACCTGACAAAAACTGATTTAGAGAAATGGGAATGAGAAATAATAAGCAAATGAACTTGTAATATCATTTCAGGGAATAGTAAGAAATGAGTACCTTTCTTAATGTGAAATAAATGAAAATGGCACTCTATAGCTGAAGAATAATCTGAGCCTGGAATGATAAAGAAAAGTGACAGAAGACCCCCAAAATATTAGGTCTAGCCAATTCAGCAGGAAAGGGAATATTAAAATGCCAAGTGAGAACCGGCTTAGCCTAGTGGGTAGAGCATGGGCCTGGGAGTCAAAAGGACCTGGGTTCTAATCCCAGCTCTGTCACTGGTCTGCTGCATAACCTTGGGCAAGCTGCTTAGCTTCTCTGTACCTCAGTTACCTCATCTGCAAAGTGGGGATTAATACTCTGAGCCCTATATGGGACATGGACTGTGTCTGACCTGATTAGCTTGTATCTTCATTCATTCAGTCATATTTATTGAGAGCTTAATGTGTACAGAGCACTGTACTAAGTGCTGGGGAGAGTACATATAACAATAAACAGACACATTCTCTGCCCACAATGAGTTTACAGTCTAGAGGGGGAGACAGACATTAATGCAAACAAATAAAATTACAGGTATGTCCATAGGTGCTGTGGGGCTGAGAGGGGGCATGAATAAAGGAAGCAAGGCGATATAACTTAGTACAGGGCCGGTCACACAAGTGCTTAACAAACTCCCTAAAATAAAAATACAAAGAAGCCAACAGTGTAAGATGTGAAGTAGATAAAAATAGCATTTTCCCCTCCCATAAATGTAAGCACTCTGCGCCTGAGGACACTAAGTTTGTGTTGCATTTTATAGGGCATCAGCTACCTGAAAATCTTAAACAATGTAGTGAATTTTAATGTATTAATAATATTTTAGTGACAAAAGGAGATGTAAGCATCTTAAATCACTGTTTAAGAGAAACCAGAGGAGGGAAAGGCTAAGGGACTTATCCAAGGTCATATGGTAACGCACAATGCAGTGGGAAGCTAATCCCAGTCTGTCAAAAACCCCATTTGTTGTTTTCCTGCTAGATGCTACATATTTCATTTCTTAAGTAGAACCAAACAAAATCCACGCCAATCATATTTCAGTAGGAGAAGAAAAAGAAAAACAAGTGCTCAACCTGTTAGTTTCGTCTTTCTATATAATGTAAGTCTTCCAAGCTAACAGAAATTTAAAAATGGCTCAGCAGTCTCAGATATATGAGAAAAAAAGAAAAAAACAATATAGTCTTGATTAAAGTCTCGAAATGGGCTTTGCCAACATAAATAAAGCTTGACAGCTAAATAACGTGATCATCTCTTTGTTGCTTAAAATCTACCAGGCTCTTTTTGTGCAATACAATGATTCTTTTGCAGCCTACTTGGATGAAGTATCTTATAGCTCAGTAGACATATTTTTTTGTCCAGTGTTTGTTCCAAGTGACTAAAAAAATAGCTTAAAGTGACAAAACCACAGATGAGCCATTCACCCAAGTGGATAGGAAGTTAGACAATAGATTTCTCAATGTAAGCAGCTTCCAATTCTCAGAATCATGAAGATAATATGTTATGTATACAATCGAGCAGGTGGAAAGTCCTGCTGTTCGAGGCCGTTGATCACTTGTAGCTATTCGTAAAGTTGCATGTGGAATGCCTCAAAGGAATAAAGCATCACCCAAGTCCTGATGCTAATTTTGTAGCTGGGCCATTCAAAATCTCAATTTAACATGCCAAGTACACCATGTTTTCAGCAACGTGCTTTGCATCCCATTCCCGCTCACCTTATAAAAACCATCGCCCCTTCCTTCCTCCCCTCCTTAACTTCTATCTTTAACCGCTCACTCTCCAATGGCTTCTTCCCCTCTGCCTTCAAACATGCCCATGTCTCCCCCATCCTAAAAAACCCTCTCTCGACCCCACTTCCTCTTCCAGTTATCACCCTATCTCCCTTCTACCCTTCCTTTCCAAGCTCCTAGAATGAGTCGTCTACACTCGCTGCCTAGAATTCCTTAACTCCAATTCTCTCCTGGACCACCTCCAATCTGGCTTCCGTCCCCTCCACTCTATCGAGACCGCTCTTTCAAAGGTCACCCATGACCTCCTTCTTGCCAAATCCAATGGTTCCTATTCTATCCTAATCCTCTTTGACCTCTCAGCTGCCTTTGACACTGTAGACCAACCCCTTCTCCTCCACCCCTTATCTCACCTTGGCTTCACGGACTCTGTCCTCTCCTGGTTCTCCTCTTATCTTTCTGGCCGTTCATTCTCAGTCTCCTTTGCAGGCTCCTCCTCCCCCTCCCATCCTCTAACTGTGGGAGTTCCTTAAGGGTCAGTTCTCGGCCCTCTTCTGTTCTCCATCTACACTCACTCCCTTGGTGAACTCATTTGTTCTCACAGCTTCAACTATCACCTCTATGCAGATGACACACAAATCTACATCTCTGCCCCTGTCCTCTCCCCGTCCTTTCAGGCTTGTATCTCCTCCTGCCTCCAGGACATCTCTACCTTGATGTCTGCCCGCCACCTAAAACTCAACATGTCCAAAACTGAGCTCCTCATCTTCCCTCCCAAGCCCTGTCCTCTTCCTGACTTCCCTATCACTGTGGATGGTACGACCATCCCTCCTGTCTCTCAAGCCCGCAACCTTGGTGTCATCCTTGACTCGGCTCTCTCATTCACCCCACACATCCAATCCATCACCAAGACCTGCCGGTCTCACCTTTATAATATTGCCAAGATCCGCCCTTTCCTCTCCACCCAAACGGCTATTTTACTGGTACAGGCTCTCATAATATCCCAGCTGGATTATTGTCTCAGCCTTCTCTCTGATCTCTCTTCCTCCTGTCTCTCCCCACTCCAGTCTATTCTTCATTCCGCTGTCTGGCTCATCTTCCTGCAGAAACACTCTGGGCATGTCACTTCCCTTCTTAAAAACCTCCAGTGGTTGCCCATCAACCTCCGCATGAAACAAAAACTTCTCACTCTAGGCTACAAGTCTCTCTATCACCTTGTCCCCTCCTACATCTCCTCCCTTCTCTCTTTCTACTGCCCACCCCATAGGCTCCGCTCCTCTGCCGCCCACCTCCTCACCGTCCCCCATTCTCGCCTATGCCACCGTCGACCCCTGGCCCATGTCCTCCCGCTGTCCCGGAATGCCCTCCCGCCTCACCTCTGCCAAACTCTCTTCCCTTTTTCAAAGCCCTACCTAGAGCTCACCTCCTCCAAGAGGCCTTCCCAGACTGAGCTTCCCCTTTTCCCTCTGCTCCCTCTGCTGCCTCTGTACCCCCCCTTAACCTCCCCTCAGCTAAGCCCCCTTTTCTCCCCTTTCCCTCTGCTCCTCCAACTCTCCCTTCCCCTCCTCTCAGCACTGTGCTCGTCCGCCCATTTGTATATATTTTTATTACCTTATTTATTTTGTTAATGAGATGTACATCCCCTTGATTCTATTTATTGCTATTGTTTTTGTCTGTCTGTCTCCCGTGATTAGACTGTAAGCCCATCAATGGGCAGGGATTGTCTCTATCTGTTGCCGAATTGCACATTCCAAGCGCTTAGTACAGTGCTCTGCACATAGTAAGCGCTCAATAAATAAATTATTGAATGAATGAATGAATGAATGAATGAATGAACGTTTTATACACTCCATTTACACTCACTCCCTTGGTGAACTCATTCGCTCTCACGGCTTTGACTACCATCTCTACGCAGATGACACGCAGATCTACATCTCCGCCCCTGTCCTCTCCCCCTCCCTTCAGGCTCGCATCTCCTCCTGCCTCCAGGATGTCTCCACCTGGATGTCGGCCCGCCACCTAAAACTCAACATGAGCGAGACTGAGCTCCTCATCTTCCCTCCCAAACCCGGTCCTCTCCCAGACTTCCCTATCACCGTGGATGGCATGACCATCCTTCCCGTCTCTCAGGCCCGCGATCTCGGTGTCATCCTTGACTCATCTCTCTCGTTCACCCCACACATCCTATCCGTTTACAATATCGCCAAGATCCGCCCTTTCCTCTCCACCCAAACAGCTACCTTACTGCTACGGGCTCTCGTTATACCGCGGCTAGACTACTGTGTCAGCCTTCTCTCTGACCTCCCTTCCTCCTCTCTTGCCCCGCTCCAGTCTATTCTTCACTCCGCTGCCCGGCTCATCTTCCTGCAGAAACGATCTGGGCATGTCACTCCCCTTCTTAAACAACTCCAGTGGTTGCCTATCAACCTCCGCTCCAAACAAAAACTCCTCACTCTAGGCTTCAAGGCTCTGCATCACCTTGCCCCTTCCTACCTCTCCTCCCTTCTCGCTTTCTACCGCCCACACCGCACGCTCCGCTCCTCCGCCGCCCACCTCCTCACCATCCCTCGGTCTCGCCTATCCCGCCGTCGACCCCCGGGCCACGTCCTCTCGCGGTCCTGGAACGCCCTCCCTCCTCACCTCCGCCAAACTGATTCTCTTCCCCTTTTCAAAACCCTACTTAAAACTCACCTCCTCCAAGAGGCCTTCCCAGACTGAGCTCCCCTTCTCCCTCTACTCCCTCTACCACCCCCCCTTCACCTCTCCGCAGCTTAACCCTCTTTTCCCCCCATTTCCCTCTGCTCCTCCCCCTCTCCCTTCCCATCCCCTCAGCACTGTACTCGTCCGCTCAACTGTATATATTTTCATTACCCTATTTATTTTGTTAATGAAATGTACATCGCCTTGATTCTATTTAGTTGCCATTGTTTTTACGAGATGTTCTTCCCCTCGACTCTATTTATTGCCATTGTTCTTGTCTGTCCGTCTCCCCCGATTAGACCGTAAGCCCATCAAACGGCAGGGACTGTCTCTATCTGTTGCCAACTTGTTCATTCCAAGCGCTTAGTACAGTGCTCTGCACATAGTAAGTGCTCAATAAACAAATACTATTGAATGAATTATACAAAACCATTGCATATCGTCTCATCCATAGTGTAGACTGTTTTCTTTTTTTAATGAAAAGAGGAAAAGGGTAGTGTTAGAGTGGTTGATGTAACTGATGCTTGTTTGGGGAATAAACATTTATGTATATGACAAAGTTGTGACTTTTTCCTCCGAGAGGATGCAGCTACCTTTCACCATGGAGATTTTCTTCCCAGGTTTTCAAAGAGATTCCAACTTTCCCTGAGATGGAGCGATTCATCTCCTGTCATTGCCTTATTAACTGTAATATTGTGACAGGAGAGAAAAATAATCACAAATTACGGACCCCTCTGTCCAAAGTGGTTCTATAATTCATCAGTAGTACGTACTGAGTCCGTCTCTGTGCAAAGCACTGTACAGAGCACTTTGGAGGATACAATAGACTTAGTAGACATGACCTCTGCCTTTAAAGAGTTAATAATCTAGTGGGAGTGTTAGACATCAATTTATTATATTGATACATATCAGCGTGGCTCAGTGGAAAGAGCCTGGGCTTCGGAGTCAGAGGTCATGAGTTCGACTCCCGGCTCTGCCACTTGTCAGCTGTGTGACTGTGGGCAAGTCACTTCACTTCTCGGTGCCTCAGTTCCCTCATCTGTAAAATAAGGATGAAGACTGTGAGCCCCACGTGGGACAACCTAATTCCCTTGTATCTACCCCAGCGCTTAGAACAGTGCTCGGCACATAGTAAGCGCTTAACAAATCCCAACATTATTATTATTATTATATATATTTTTAAATTTAAATATTTCAATTATAGGTAGAAGGAAGAGTTGCGAGAGAGGTTCGATTTGCAGACAAGGCATTTTGTTGGTTTACTCAGTTGTCTGGGTGTCCTATCAATTCTACCAATCCAGAATTGAAGTGGTTGACCTAGAACCCAACATGGAGCTACCTCCCCCATGGTTGACATTTGCCAGTCATATGATGCAACCTGCTGCCAGGCTCAATCCCCCTGCGTGTCTCCAGGCCCCGCTGGGAGAGCCCCGGCTCCTACCCCTTCTGAATTCCCGAACGCGGCCGTGGTGGCAGTAGGAGCAGGATCTTCCCATGTCTGGCACAGATCCGGGTTGTCCCCGCCCCTTCCAATGGGAGGCAGCCCCAGGAGAAAGTCTCGCAGTCGCTCTTCCCCAGTGCCACCCCCGGTCGGAAGACTGAGTGACTTCGTAATTTAAAGTATGCAGACAACAGAACAGGAGGCAGTTTGAACTGCTTCTTTATGGGACCATCTTATGTACATATTATAGTATTTGTTACATGCTTACTATGGGTCAAGCACTGAGATAGATACAACTTAATCAGGTTGTACACAGTCCCTGCCCACACAGGGCCCACAGTTTAAGTAGGAGGGAGAACAGGCAATGAATTCCCATTTTACAGTTGAGGACATTGAGGCACAGAGAAGTTAAGCGACTTGCCCAAGGTGACACAGCAGAGAACCGGATTAGAACCCAGGTCCTTTGACTCCCAGGCCTGTGCTCTTTCCATTGGATCATGCTGCTTCTCTTGAAGGGTTTCACCTGACTAAGGATTCATAGCACAAAATGTCCTCATCCATTGTGGAAAGAGGAGGAAATAATAGAGTATGATGATTTGGGCATAAGTGCAACAGGGAGGATGTGAGGACCCAACTGCTTATTTGATAGGGAAGTGTTGAAGTGGCAGTTGGAGGGGAATTTGGGTGGGGAAATAAGAGATTACTCAGGAAATACCTCCTGGGGATGTGATTTCATAAAGACCTCGAAGATAGGGAGAACAGCGGTCTGCCAAGTAAAAATAACAATTGTAATAATAATGGTATTTGTTAAATGCTTACTATGTGCCAAGAACTGTTTTAAGCGCTGGGGTAGATACAAGGTAATCAGGTTGGACACAGACTCTGTCCCACTTGGGACTCACAGTCTTAATCCCCATTTTACAGATAAGGTAATTGAAGCACAGAGAAGTTAAGTGATTTGCCCTAGGTCACACAGCAGACAAGTGGTGGAGCCGGGATTAGAACCCACATACTTTGACTCCCAAGCCCATGCGCTTGCTGGAAGGAGTTCCAGGCAGAAAAGAGTGTGCGAGCCAGAGTTCATCAGGAAGAGAAATGAAGATGAAGCACAGTAAGTTGGCTTGGGAGGAACTAGGCTAACCCTTGTGGTCTGGTGGATAAAGCAAGGCCTGGGAGCCAGAGGACCTGGGTTCTAATCCCTGCTCTGCCATTTAACTGCTTTGTGACCTTGGGCAAGACACTTAACTTCTCTGTGCCTCAGTTTCCTGAACAGCAAAATGGGGATTCAATACCTGTTCTCCCTCCTACTTAGAAAGTGAGCCCCTTGTGGTATAGGGACTGTATCTGGCCTAATTAACTTATTTACCCCAGGATTTAGAACAGTGTAAAGAACACATAGTTTAGGTTTAACAAATTCCATGAAAAAATTAAAATAATCCTTGTGGTCTAGTAGATAAAACATGGCCTGGGAGAAAGATGGACCTGGGTTCTTAATCCCGGATCCACCACATGTCTGCTGTGTGACCTTGGTCAAGTCATTTCTCTGTGCCTCAGTTACCTCATCTATAAAATGGAGATTAAGACTCTGAACCCCATGTTGGACAGGGACTGTGCCCATACTGATTATCATGTATCTGTCTCAGTGCTTAGTACAGTGCCTGACACATAGTAAGTGCTTAACAATTACCATAAATTAAATGGGACATGATAATTTGGGATAATTAGAAGGGAGCAATAGATCAGAAGTCACTATGGGGGAGCAGGACAGTTTTTGCCAGGAGCAGGTGTGTGGGAGAAAAAGCCTGTAAGGAGCCTGTGGTTGGACAGAAGGATTTCAGAGTTGGTGAGGGAAAGGACTGTACAGTGACTAGACATGATAAGATTGAGCATGTGTCCAAGTTGGTGAATGGGTGAGGTGGGGTGGAGCAGGAGGTCAGTGGAGCTGACAAGTGAGGGCAGTCAGGCTGTAAAATCATCACTGGGGAGATCCTCATGGATTACAAACTCCCTGCGAGAGAAGGAATATGAGAAAGGCATGAAAATCATTCAGAAAGTTGCAAGGGGGCCTGAAGAGGTGGTAGATGATGGCAACCAGCAGTTTGAACTGAAAATCCTGGGAAAATTCTAATTCAGCTTGATCCAACAATAAAGACAAGACTGATTCACAATCAACTCATCTTCCATCTACCCAAATAAAATAATGTAATGCATCTCTTCTCCTAGAAGAAGAAAAGCTTCAATAAATTAGCAAAAAGCTGGGTGAGCTTTAAGAAGGGAAATTTCCCCAATTAAATTCAGATAAATTTTTGTTTTTGAAATGCTTTGCTTAACATAAACCCCAATTACATATTAAATTCAAAACTGTAAGTGTTTCTTCTAGATAGTTATTAGGATAAGCACAGTTCAATTGGCTGCTTCTCTAATAGATTTCCATAAGCTGGAATTAGTTTCTGGTTTCTCTGACATGCAGGAAGTCACCGGACAGGCAATTTCTGGTGAACAGATTAAATGAAAATGATATTAAATGATAGGGTAGTGGAAAAAAAACCCAGGTCTGGGAATCAGAGGATCTGGGTACTCTCCTGGTTCTGCCAGTGGCTTGCTGTGTGACCTTAGGTGAGTCACTTAACTTCTTGGAGCATCAGTTTCCTCGTCTGTAAAATGGGGAATCGATATCTGTTCCACCTCCTTAGCCTGTGAACCTATGAGGGATAGGGACTGTGTCCAACCTGATAGACTGGTATCTACCCCAGGAAGTCACTCAGCTTCTCTGTGTCCCAGTTTCCTCATCTGTAAAATTGGGGATTGAACACATGTTCTCCCTTCCCTTAGACTGTGAGTCCTTTGTGTCAGGAT
The DNA here is from genome assembly GCF_004115215.2 of Ornithorhynchus anatinus. Classification (NCBI taxonomy): domain Eukaryota; kingdom Metazoa; phylum Chordata; class Mammalia; order Monotremata; family Ornithorhynchidae; genus Ornithorhynchus; species Ornithorhynchus anatinus. Next base: position 19,228,800 of record NC_041753.1, on the reverse strand, counting down.
CAGACAGTCTGATCCTGTTTTATTGTACCCTTCCTAGTATTTGGTACATAGCCCTAGTACCTAGGGCTTGGCACATAGTAATGTCTTCACAATTATCACAAATATTAAATAAAAGAAAGGTATTGTAGATGCACCCAAGGTCTGAAAAAATTGGCAACTAAAACTATATCAACATCACATGCATCATTGTGACTTGAAAGACATATAGATTACTGCAGACATGAAAGGGGACAAGTGCTGAAGGGACCACCTTCTCCAAAACTCTTAACTTGAGCTAGCAATTGCAGTTCATTGAAACGTGACATCCAACTATCAAGAAGGCTAAACATCAAGCTCCTGGAAAACCAAGAGAACTGCATGGTGTTGGGTAACAACGGCACAGTGGTGTTTATTCACTGTGCCCCAATCTCGTGTATCTTGCCGCTGACTCCTTTCCCATGTCCTCTCCCTAGCCTGGAAGCGCCCCCCCCTTCATATACGCCAGACCACCACTCTCCCCCCATTCAAATCATTATCAATCAATTGTATTTATTGAAGACTTACTGTGTTCAGAGCACTGTACTAAGCACTTAGGAGGGTGCCATATAAAAGAGTTGGTAGACACGTTCCCTGATTAATTAAGATATCTCCTCCAAGAGACCTTCCCTACTGAAGCCCTCTTTTCCCTGGCTCACTCTCCCTTCTGCATCATCTATGTACTTGGATCTGTTACTTTTGGGTATTTGATATTCACCCCACCCTCAACTCCCAGAACTTATGAATATATCTTTATAAATTATTTACTCATATTAATGTCTGTCTCCCTCTCTAGACCATATACAGGGAACGTGTCTGCCAACTCTGCTGAATTGTACTCTCCCAACTGCTTAGTATAGTGCTCTGCACATGGTAAGAGCCCAATAAATACCACTGAATCAAATCAGGCACAAACAGAAAATGAGGTTGCTCAAGCAGTGTGAAGTGCCAGGGTTAACATTAAATATAAAAAAAACAGGATACTAGGGAATGAGTGGGGCCGCTTGCTGATTGTGGGGTGAAAGGTGCACTCAAGAATGCAAATGAGAGAGTGGAGAGACTCGAGGAATTCTTTACTTCAGCCTTCACAGAGGAAGATGTTGAGAGATTCCCATGCCCAAATTTGTTCAGTAGCAAGCAGTTCAGTAAAACTGGATAAGATACTCAGGATGGTTTTCATTAAATTGATAAATTACATTGTGGGAATGGATGACATCTACTCAAGAATTTTGAAGACAGGGCAACTGTGGAACTCTTGGGGCGATTATGTATCAGTATCTGTATGAACAGTATCTTTAAGCACCTATTTGGTACAGAGTACTGCGATCATTGATTCCTTAGAAAATTAGTGAACTTACTTGGAGGGGAAATATTGCAGGCAGAGGGTTGATGAGGAAGCAACTCAGATGTGCTGCAAGATAGCCTGCCTCATGTGGCCAGCAAATGTTATTTTTCAATTCAGAGGCAATCCATAATATAATCCTAGTCTAAGGAGACCAATCTTTCCGGCTTAACCAAGAGATTCAGACATGAAGAGACAGATGATTTAGCCAAAGGACATTATTTACTCCACATACAACTAATGAAATGTCCACAGAAGCATTCTGGCACTAAATAAGACCAAAGGAAATTATCCAGGCTACCAGATAGCCTGAATGGGGAAATGGTAACAGGAAAATGGTGACACTGGGACAGTTCCTGGGACACGAGGAGCAAAAAGAAATAAGAAATATTTCTGTTTATGTTCAAGGGGAAGGTACTTTTGGCTTGATAGATGATTAGTTCATGGAAGCATTGTAGATCTAAAGCATTTACAATGCCAAAGAGATATAATTTGACATTGAAAAATATGGTGGTGAGACACTGGGTTAGAAAACAAGAAATGAGAAAGAAATGAAAAATGATACCAGGATATTTTTCATATCACTGAAACCAAAGGAGGGAAATCAACTCAAACTTTGAGGTACCCAAGTATTGGAATATCAAGTGATGGGACATTTTACCTAAAAAAAAATAACTAGAAGTGGCAGTAAGACCCCCATTCTACATATTCACTCTGTTCTCCAGTAATCTTCATTATTTTCAGCCAATGCAATCTTATTTCAAAGGAGAAACAGTGGCAAAGTAACATTAACGTCACTAATTCAACAGCAGAGCCAGGAATGAAACCCGATTGCTTTGCACACAGTAAGAGCTCAATGAATATGATTGAATGAATAAATGAAACGCTACAAGGACAAATCGAGTCCGGTATCTACCGGCCTTGTTTACCTCACCACACAATAATTTAAATTCAAATGAACTCTAGTATACTTTTATAAGTTGAAGTCATAATCTTTGTTGAATGAAATTATGGCTTGAATTTTTAAGTGTGTTATAGTTAGAGTATAAATTTTGGGATTTAAAAATACCATTCAGACTAATTATCTCTTATGAAATTGGGTATGAATAAAAGTTTATTTCAAAAATCCAGGGCTTTATTTTAGTTTTTGCTCTTATGATTCACAAGCAACAATGTCTCCACGGCAAATGTTTCTTCAGTAAATATTACTCCTGTCCAGCATTTGTAAATGATGCAAATGGCTAAAACTAAGGTTAGACATGACTACCCTCTATGGAATGCAATCTAAGTGGAGCCTGCAAATGAATGTGCTAAACAGACCCATGACTTCAATTTAATGTCTAAAGCTTTAAACAATGGAAAAAGGTAGATATTGAAGAAATATCAGAGTGCCACACTCTCTTGCAATCAAATAAATGGAAAAAGAAACCTTGAAGCATTCTGCATGCCTGGGCTGAGATGAGTAAGTTAGTGAATCAAGAGGTCAGTGACTCATCTAAGTGTTCCAAGATAGATTAGCGATATGAGTTGTGTTTTTTTTAACACACACTTAGTACTGAGCATTTAAATGGACAACATTGCACATTTTTACAATACCTTGAGCACAATTTCTTATAATTTAAAAATAGCTTTTTTTAGTTTTCACAGTTTTTAAACTAAAATTTAAAAATAAAAAACAATCTTGGGAAAGAAATCAATTTAAATAGGGTAGACTCCCCCACCCTTCATAAATCACTTCTCTAAATAGAATGCTGCTGATTGTGGTAATTTCTGTCTTTTCCCCCATCAATAACAGGATGGTAAATGATACTGATTTATAGCAATATTGGCAGCATTTCAAACACAGAAAGAACAAACATAGTTGAGTTTTGCAGCATGTCATATTCTGAAGAAGGAACCTCCACCAGCATTCCAGACAATGGGTGTCATTCACTTAGACTCAAACTACATCCAAAGACACAAATTTAGAGGAAAACCACGACCACCATTATCAATGGTGCCTCAATGACTGCTTTTTATTCCTTTTGAGATGAAGGTTACAATAAGGGAGTCTCATTAGCTGACTAAACAAGCCAAATTTCCATAGGACCAATAAGAACAAATCTGTATCTTTTGATCACACTGACATTTGCATTGCGACCAACAGACTTGGCGTCTCTAACAGCGTGGGAATTTCTACCTCAGTCATCAGTGGAATGTGCCGCTGGCGGAAGCCTAGGCACCCAGGTGGAGAGTAAGGGGAAAAAAGTGGCATAAAAGCTATTAGAAGGCCCATTCCATTCATATGACCTTGGTAATAAATTCAAGGAAAAACAAATTCAGGAAAAGTTATTCTCCAAAATTGGAAAGATCTCCAAGTAGGATTGTTTCCATTAGCCCTCAGCAACAGTTTAATGTTCAATCCCAAAGCATTGAAAGATGGCTAGGTGCACATTTATCTCCATCTGGTGCTCTAATGTATCCCTTGATAGGCTCAGATATTCTCATTTTAATTTTTCCAAGGACAAAAATATAATTTTGATATATGTGTTCTTGATAGGATTTTTAGTTCATTAATTCCCTGTACTACAGTTATCTCACTTCCAGTATCATCATCTTTGAATATGCGGGACTGCTTACTTGATAAGGTCTCTCTCATACATATGAAGGAAGTGTCTATAGATGTGTCTGTGTGCATGTTTATATGTACCCCCCCAACACATCAATATACAGACATACCTCCCCTATGCACCAGCATGTAGAGGCTTCATGTTTTCAACACATATTACAGGTAGGTGGTTCTTTGTTGAGCTGCTTTAGTCAATGTTTCATCCAGGTTTCATGGAACTTCTTCAGGGCTGTCTGAACTGATTATTTGGCATCTACCTCAAAGCTTAATATAGTGCTTTGCACATAGTAAGGACCTATTGAATATTATTACAATTATCATCAACATCATCACTACCATCATTTTAGGAATTGTGCCCTGCTATGTGACTGAGCATCCCTCCATGCCCCCTTCCCCCCCATTCTTTGTAGGGCAACTCTTGCTGCCCACTACCATCCTAAGCTATTCCTGGAGTTTGGCCACATGGTCAAATGACCATTCTCCAGACAGTGATGTCAGTGCCACAAACCCCTAGGAAACATGGTTCTAGTGGCAACAGAAGTACGAGTCACATATCAATAGTAGCATTCCAGTTTTTCCAGTCACGAACCACAGCTATGTGGTAGGGAGCATGGCCGTCTCTCTGCTCACCTGCTATTGCTGTCCTGCTCTTTGACTTCCCCTCCAAGCCTGTCATGGTCACTCCCACCACTCAGGCTGCTGAAATCAGGCCTTTAGGGAGTCCAGCCAGTCACTTGTCAAGATAGGGTGGCAGTAAATGAGACTGAAATTCATCTCCATCCCTACATAATGTCAGACACCATTCCTAAACCATGTCTAGATGTTGTGGGGAAGGTAATGTAATCAACTGCTCCTTAGATAGATACTCTCCACTTAAAGAAGGCACAAACCTCTGCAAATGAAGAGTGAAGGAGGACAAGAAGGAATGCTACTTTTCTTCTCTCAATTCTGAGTGGGAGTCGCAGTGCTCTTTGGAAATCTCAGATGGTAGAGATGGGCTCAGTAGTACTTTTATCGCATAAGAATTACGAAGAATTTTAGGCAATGGTCCTGGAAGGATTTGAAAATGAAAAAGTGCCATAGAAACACTATTATTGCAGTTTATAATTATACCCTAAATCTCACATACCAAATACCGTGTAGAGGTCTTTTGTATAGAAAGTTATTACTTCCATTGTTCTTTATAATGCATCCCTCTTAATGATGCCTGTTTTGGTCTTAATGCGAATATGATAAAAAAAACTTGCTCTAAAAATGATGTTATTTAGAGCAAGATTCCAAGTCCAATATATCATGCCTGTCATGTACTAATATTGCCCCAAATAGATATTTAATTGGATTTCCTCTTTGATCAGCATTATAACTGGGAAAAGCTTGCAGAGCTGAGCTCATGCCTGTGTTATCACGGACATCTTGTCTCTTTACTAGTCTCATTTTTCTGTCCCTCTTCTATTCCTCCCTAGCCCCCTCCTTCTCCCTGTTCCTTTCATTCCCTTCCAGACTTTTTCTCATCCATCTTTTCTTTCTCACTAACCCTTCAGATCTCTCTTTAATCCTCCTTTATATCATTCCAGTGGTGAAACTGAAACATAATTAGGAGATGGGATGGGTCCATATTGCCACAGTGGCCCAAGGCACAAGAAATAGTAATAGCAATGCCTCCTTCTCTTTGAATCAATCAGTAGTACTGATTAAGTGCTTACTTTGTGCAGAGTACCATACTAAGCATGTAATGCAGCGGGTAGACACAATCCCTGCTCTCGAGAACATATTCTCTCAAGTGCTCAGTACAGTACTCTTAACACAGTATGTGTTCAATAAATGAATTTGTTTGATTGATTGAAGAAGCTTACAGACGCACAGGGATGTTGTCAAATTGGTACCTGTGTATTCTCTCTTGGCATTTAGTACGGTGCTCTGTAAACAGTAAGTGCTTTATACACACTGTAGTTACTGAATTAAAATAAATTACAGGAGGGGAAGCAACTGAGTATAAGAATATATAGATAAGTGCATGGGAGAGGGAAAATGGGGTGGGGGAGAGAGCTTAGTCCAGGAAGGCTTCCTGGAGGAGCTATGATTTCAGGAGGGCTTTGAGCCCATCCAATCACCTTACCCAGGGTCCCTGCTCCCAACATGCTCTGTGCATGACGGCCTGGATTGAAATCAGATATTGAACTTTAAAATCAAATGGCAAATAGTTGAACTACTGTACATGTCCAAATACATCTTAGCAGGTTTATCACTTGAGAAGTTGTTACTACACGTACACTTGGTCCTGTATTTTTTGCAGATTCACATTGTGAAGATTTACTGTTCCACTCATGTGCAGATTGTACCTCTCCACACAATTCATATAAAGGAATTTATAAATTTAACAGATACGGTTCTAGTTCATTCAGGCAGTCGCCTTGTCAGATCAAATCATGCTAGTGTAGCCACTGTTCCTTTACCCATATCCTCCTCATTTCCCCTCACTGCAATAGCCACGCTCTACTCCATGCGCACAGGGACACGCATTCTATAATTATACCGTTCTTCAGGATTAGACAAAGCTGGCTCCTGCAGAGTCCTTGAGGGCTTCTTATGGCTGTCTTGAGTCTCATTGTGTCCCTCATACAAGCCATCCATCTCTTCTCAGAGCAGGAGGATGGCAGGAAAAAGGAGCAGTTAAGCTTTTTAATGAAAGAAAGTACCAGCCGAATGTAAGGTAAAGCACTTAAACTAGGGAGACTTTGACACCCGCAGAAGCAATGCGCTGTCCCTGAAGGAATCTGCTGATGGAGGGCTGGGATACAAAAGCAATGTTTATTTGGTGGCTCAGGATCTTACGCCACAGATACAGTAATATTTCATGGGTGTGACATCCCAATGGAGCTCATTTGGCATTGGACTTGAAGGTTCAGGCATCATTACAATAAACTACGATAGGTGGCTATTGCTGAAGGATACAGCTCATAGCTCACTTCAGCAGCAAGACCTTGCCTTTCATTTTTTATTTTTTTTTCGAAATACACTGTCACAAAATCCTACAGTCTTAAAGTGAATTAATGCCTCTAAATTTGAGAAAAACATATTTGTAATGTGCACAATTCATACATAAAACCCACATCTCAGAGCAAAGATTCTTATTTGAAGAAATTGATGACTCCTAAGAAAGACATATCTTCCTTGGATTCTAAGGAAAGGCTTTTAAATAGCATTGATAATCTTAAGCATGATTCTGCCCTGACAAAGAAGAATGGAGTTAGCTTGGGAGGAGGGATGAGAGGAGAGAGGAACAGAGAATGTATCCTAGATACACAATAAGTTTGAGGCTTGGTAATAGTTTCTTTCTTGCTAATCTACAACTCCCTCAATGTATTTGCAGTTTGCTAATCTACAACTCCCATAACAAATGAAAGGCTTCTCAGACACCACTGTTGATTGGAGTTTTCCAATTATAACGTTGGTTTATGATGCGCACCTCTTTCCTTTCCTCTGATTGGTTCCCTCTGGCAGGGTTTGATTGGTAAGCAAATCTGCCCTTTGGGTCCTCAGCCCACCTAGGCCAGACCTGATTGGTGGAAAAATTATGTCTGTTGAGTCCCCTATGCCAATAAGGCAATTTCCTCTGGTTTTGAATGGGGAGGAATGCGGAGGAGCTTGGGGTAGAAGGGAGAGAGATGATTTTTCTCCTTTTACAAAGCTCGTGGAATTTAAATGCCTTCTTAAGTCCTACAGTAAACTGAAAACAAGTGGAAGGAAAGCAGAAAATATTCTCTAGCCCTTGCCCACGGACTAAAATGGCAGCTTCTCTCCTACTTCCCCTTGAAAAAAAAACAGCGGCATTTTTCTCTTGCTGGAAGAAGAGCTGGGGAAGACAGGGAGAGGTGAGTAGTCAGGCCCCAGGCTTCCAGCTCCAGGAAAATTGGGGGTAAATGGGTAGTCTCTTGAGAGGCGACCCTGCAGTGGAAAGAATCTGCCTCCTCTTCCAGTGCCCTCTTTTCTAGCCGTGTCAAAAATGAGGTTTAATAGACCAGAGAAAGGGAACAGTTGCTTTGTAAAGCCATCTCTAAAATTTTTCAAATAGGAGGATCTCTGTCCATACAGTCATATTAGCTTCCTAGCACCTGTATGTAACTGGAGGAATGGGGCCCTGGTGGAGATGGACAGTGGAAGTGACCTGGCTGCAGCTGGACATGACAGGCTGGAGCCTACCAGATGTGGCTGGATGCCTGGGTATTGATTAGGTCTCTTCATGGCCTCTGGGGGTTGAATAGGTGGCCTACTTTTCCCAGCAGTGGTGTCGACGTTTGTTCTTCACCTCCCTTTCCTTCAATTCTCTGAATGGCTCTGGCCCTTGAACCTTTCTCCCTCCTCCCTGACTGCCATGGACTTCCTTCCCTCACCCTTGACTAGCTCCCAGAAACAGCAACACTCCAGGGTTGAGGGTAGGACTGCTGCCAGAGCTAGATGAGAAGCAGCGTGGCCTAGCAGATACAGCATGGACCTGGGAATCAGCAGGACCTGGGTTCTAATCCCGGCTCTGCTACTTGTCTGCTGTGTAGACCTTGGGCAAGTCACTTGAAGCAGTATATGAACCTGGCCTGCCCATGTGCAGAAGTAGCCTATTGGTGCTGATCCAGAAGGGAGGAACTGGCTACCCTAGGCCAAGGTAGATTCAGGGAGGAGTTGAGAAGGGCTATATAACCAGGGAGAACAAAGGGAGTACTGTGCATGCACTGATATAAATCAATCAATTCAATTGTATTTATTAAGCACTTACTGTGTGGAGAGCACTATACCCAGAGTTTGGGAAATTAAATATAACAGGGTTGGTAGATAGGTTCCCTGTCCACAAGGAGCTTACGGTCTAGAGCAGCAAAAATGCCATCTTCTCTGATGGTGAGAACGGGGTTTAAAAGTGCTCAGTCTATAAATCATATTTATTGAGTGCTTGCTATGTGCAGAGCACTATACTAACCGTTTGGGAGAGTACTACATAACAGAGTCAGTAGATACAGTCTCTGCCCACAACAAGTTTACAATCTAGAGGGGCAGACAGACATTAATATAAATACATTATGGATATACACCTAAGTGCTGTGGGGCTGAGTGAGGTGAATAAAAGGAGCAAATCTAAGTGCAATCCCACTATATATACTTGTTCCAACTGGAACCAGGCAAGCTTTCCCCAAAGGAACTGGCAGCACACAGCAGGTGACCTACAAGGTGTGAATGTGTGTGTGTGTGTGGGGGGAACGGAAGCATATATCATTTGGAGGGTGGATTGTAATTCCCTCGATAGTATTGTTTCTCCACTTTCCTTACACCACCTCAGTCTGGCTTAATGAGACATACTTTGGCAATGCAGAGAGGCCACAGTGTAGACCGTGGCTGTCTAGGTAAAGATCCTTTAGAATGTAAGTTCCTTGTGGGCAGAGAACGTGTCCACTAACTGTTGTATTCTGCCCAGCACTTAGTACAGTGCTCTGCCCACAGTAAGCACTCAGTAAATACCATTGATTGATTTCCCACCTAAAGGTTGTGTCAGGTAGAGAATAATCAAGCACTGCTGTGCCTTTTTGGGAGGTGATGGGTTATCAAGAATTATTTTAAGCCATTCTTTCAACTCTCCATGCTTTAGGAATAAAACAGCAATCTCCTGAATGATGATACCCTTTGAAACCATGAAAGGCATTACTCCAGCATTACTATGCTGAATAGGCCCAGCTAATGACACTTTTAAATGTACCAGTGAAAGAGTACACAGCTAGGGTGCTATTCATCCCATTTAATACAAGATGGAACAGTTTTCAGCTGGTCTGCCCCTGTCTGGGGGTGCTATACCACCGGACACTTTTATGTCTGGTATTTTCCATTTTTAAAAGCCCAGAAACCACTTAAATTCTGTGATTTTCCACAAAGAACCCTTCTCTGTGTGTTTTCATGACTTTCATTACATAACATTACACTGTTGATGATATATCTTCTCAATATGGTCTAGTTGAGGAAATAGGCACTTTTAGGCAAGGCAAGTTGTGGAATTCAAGATTTTGAAAGTGACAAGTTGAGGCAAATTGAAACTGACCTCAAGCATCTAGAATTTGAAACTGAGAGGCAGCACCTAAGAGTGATATGGAACTGACGGGCTTGTAATAGAAACAGCGTGGCTTAATGGATAGAGCTCCAACCTGGGAGTCGGAAGGACCTGGGTTCTAATCCCTGCTCTGCCATTTGTCTGTGACCTTGGGTAAGTCATGTTACTTCTCGGTGCCTCAGTTACCTCATCTGTAAAATGGGGATTAAGACTGTGAGCCCCATGTGGAACAGGGACAGTGTCCAACCTGATTAGCTTGTACCTACCCCAGAGCTTAGTACAGTGCCTGGCACAGAGTAAGCACTATTCTACCCCCCAAAAAATAGAATCACTTTGCTGCCAGATGATTATTTGGGACACTCGTCAGACAATTCGAGTAATACTTTTGAAACTGGACCTGCTTTGCACAGAGCTGGTTTTAAATGGGGTGTATTATCCATCTGCCTTTCCTATGGTGCAATTCTAAAAACTCGCAGTCGGACTAAACCTAGAAGCAGGCTCAAATGCTCAGTGGTGTGCGGCGGATGTTCGAGTAAATCAAGTGATAAGAACAGTGTAAGATCCCACATAAAATGGAAATATAGCTTATGTGAGGGGTTTTCCAGCTTCCCTGGAGCACCCATTAAGAAGCAATGAAAATAGAGCACCAGCAGCAACAGCCATTATCATTGTTGCTGCTGTAAAGATGATGGCTTTTGCTGCTAATGTCCAATTTTTCATTCCCCACTAACCTTCGCTGTTGTCCCCACCAGTCCCCCTCCCATGCCTGCCCACCAGACTCCCCAGACCCAGGCACTGACCCTCACCCCTTGTCTCTAGTCCCTGGCTCACCTACACGTATCTCTGTGCATGCAGGGTGCTATTTTCCTAAGTCAGGGCCTTGATGTCATTAAAAAAAAAAAGTAGTATTGAAAGCATGAAAAAAGCCCGTTGATCTTACATAGCCTGACATGGCATAAAACAGCATACTTGCAAAGCTTTGGCCCCCAACGAGATAGCCTAATAAACATACACTAAAATAAAATCCACAGATGCTTCCTTGTAGAGCGTCAGGCACAGCAAGACAGGCATACCTCGCCTTAGATGAGTCTGTTTGTGAGACTAATCAATTACACGAATTGTTCTGTGTTCAATTTCAGCTCCCTAACAAAGAACATAAAGAGAGCGTCGTAGAAGGTTGATTGGCTATTGGCCTGCCAGCAACGGTTTTAATTGCTATAGGAGGTGTAAACAGATATTCAACCTCAGCCAACCCCGTTTTTGACCACGCTTGAGAGCATATACGATAGCAGCTAATGAAAATTTGGGAATTACCATAAGTCAAATTAGTGTGACTAGAGACATATCTGAACATGAATGTGATCCCTTGAGAAAGGAATAATTCTAAGCAAGAGAATCAAGACCCTTGCAAATCCATCACAGATTGCAAAAGAATTACATCTATCAAAAAAGAATTACATCTTTATATATAATCGAAAATGTCAATTACAAACTAATCATTATCCCAAATTCAAATAGAATCATTGCAAGACACCAGTGCTAAGTAAACCCAACGGAAACAGTGACTTAGAGGAAAAACTTCTCTAGTGGTGGGATATCAATCAAAAGGATTCACTGAGCACTTACTGTGTGTACTAATACTGTATTAATTGCTTGGGAGAATACTATAACATTGGTAGACAAGTTCCCTGCTCTCAAGCTGTCTACAATCAATTAGGGATAGGGGACAGTTCTGTGACAAGCTGACTCCTTGAAATTGGTGATCTACAGAGCATTGCCCTCTGGAAATGGGATGGAAGATGGACTTTCCAGGATTGGTGCAAGAAGGGGAGAAAGAGGGTTGGGAGCAAGTGAGGTGGCAGAAGTGACAAAGGAGGGTCAGTGAAATGGCAGATGTAAGAGGAAAGCTTACAAATGTTGGGAAGTCAATTCCCTGCCCAAGCTCTACCATCATCCAGTTACGACTTTCGGTGGATCCTTGACCTGGAGAAAGGATGTGTTGTTACAAATAAATGACCTAGGAGAGTGTGAAACTTGGATAGTAGAGGATTCTAAAGGGAAGGTGGGTATAGATGAGGTGCAGATGAGCATAATGGACCCTTCTTTACTGGGTGGGAATTCATTTTCTGTTTCCATTGTGGTAACATTTTTTCCTACTCTATGGAAATCGATCAGTGGTATTTATTGAGCCCTTACAGTTTGCACAGCACTGTACTACATGCTGGGGAGAGTATGATATAACAGAGTTGGTAAGATCTGGGAAGTGGGTTTTCCAATACTCTTCTGGATTGATGGAGGATAAGGATCAAATCAATGCCCTCCAGGGAGTAGGGAGCTGTAGTTTGTGAGTGTCTTGCACCCATCTGCACATTTTTAGCAGAGAGTTATCTAGACAATATCCAGAACTGAAATGTTTAGAAAGGGCAGGGACATTCTTGGCGCCTTTGTGGGATGGATACCATTTATATTGACTCTTGTGTCTTAATGGAGGTATGAGCCACAGACAAGATTTGGCATGTTCCGGATAAGGGGATGGGAAGAGAACAAAAAGGCTTGTGGAACTGAGGAGGGTAGCCTTCCAGTGGTAAAATTCTGTTGTTGTGTGGTGTCACTATGGCTGAAGGAAGAAGGGGGGCTCTGCCATCCCTCTGTCTCCCCCATTAACACCCCAGCGCACAGCTGCTTTCGTTTGGGAACAAGTCACAGAGCACAGTGTGGAGAGGGAGGGAGGAGAAGCACATCAGGAAATGCTCCTTGGTTTTGGTGGGGGTCCTCCTGACTCCTCCTCTCTCCACACCCACCTTTGATTGCCCCCAGGCTAAAGACCATTTGGCCTCTGCAGCCAAGACGACCCACTGTTCCCTCCCATTTCTTCCACCACTCTGGCTAATGGTGCTGAAATGATGCCATAATGGGTCACATAAAGAAGAGCCCTACTAGATAGCCAGGTCCTGGGTCCCAACTTCAGTTTATGTGTTCTGGCATAGAAGACAGGGTTTACCTGAAGTTCACATTTGCTGAAAAGGATGGTATTTCCTAGAATTGGAAATGTGTAGTCTAAACTCATTCCATGTCTGTATGCTAGCCACTATAACATGAGAGTTAAATGCCACAAGCCCAATATGGCTGACACTGATATGCTAGTTTACTAAACTCTCCATGCTCCCATCAGTGAGAAGGTGCACAAATGGGTCTTTCCCCATAAAACCTCTGTCTTGTCATTTCTATTGAAAACACACAATTGCATAAAGTACAAGCAATTTCCCAGTAGCCTTTAGAAAACAATCAAAATGAGAATGACATTTAAGAGAATCCTGGGAATTCCCTAGTTGCAAAGGATTCTGGGGGGAGGAAAGCACACCAGATGCAGTTCACTGAAATTGGAGGAAGCTGAAACCCCTTCTGGGGACAGCTAGCCTCATCAAGAAACAGAAATCCAAAGTTGTCTGTGGGAAATGAATCCCCAAGTGCCATTTTTACTTGCCAATATCCAGGTTTTCCTGGCATGAATTCCACTCACCAGCTGTGCTCAGTGAGCGTATTGAAAATGTCCCATTTTTCTCATGCTGTCTCAACCTGCGACTCTTCTGCCTGAATCCTCAATGGAGGAGTAGAAGGCCTGTAGGCTTCTGAGCCTTTGTTCCAGCTATTGATGCTCAGCTGAGACCACCTACAATAACTGCTGTGCTGGAAGCTTCTGTGTATTTGATTTTCTTTCTCCTGATACTGTTGGATAGACATCAAAAACATATCCTCCGTGAAAAAGAAACAATAAAGTCCTTGCACACAGATCTTTGATTCATTCTTCCAAAATTTTGCTCTTGGATTCCAGCTACTGATTTTGTATCTGTGGTCCTTTAGTCCCCGATTGAAAGTTGCCTGAATTAGTAATTTTAAAACTAAAAAGATCAAGGCACCATCATATCAGCTTTCTGTTAATAATAATGATGGTAATTGTTAAGTGCTTACTATGTGCAAAGTACTGTTCTAAGTGCTGAGCACTGTTCAAGTGCTGGTTCCTACCTCGGCTTGACTGGATCCACTAGGCGAGGATAAAGCCCAACAGTGCTTGACGAATAATAAGCACTTAATAAATGCCACTACAATTAGGGCAAGGGAAGGGAAATTTGGGGGAGTAGTAGAAATAACAGTATTTATGATGTGCAGACCATTTAAGCGCTATCACCTGGACACGCTGTTTCTCCAATTTCATGTCTGCTATACAGAATTGGATATGAGCACCGAGTTTGGAGATTAAAGAAAATCATTTTTCACTTTTACAAATGCAAAAGCAGTGAAAACTCCATCACATGAATGGATAAATTAAAGAATAAGGAGACAAAGCAATCTGCCCAATTCCCTGATGTCATTGCTAGTGAGTGGCAGACCAGGAAGTCAAATTTGGGTACCATGATTTGTCATAGCCTGTAGATCCTTTTACTAACCACTAATTCACATTCCCTCTAAGAAAGATATTAATTAACATGCTGCCTCTTCATTACTGTAAATTTCATACAAGAGATGGAAACAAAACAAAGGGACAATCCTCGCATCACTTTGAAATCAGGTTAAGTTTTTGTTCTTGTCACTACTTTTAGCACTAAATAGAAAATACTCCTTTGCGAATTGCAAGGTAAGCAATTGCCAAATAAGCTATGGGATCTGTGTCCTAGAATCGAGACATTTCATCTTCTCCCCCTCCCTATTCCTCTGGTTCTGTGCAGGAAGAGCAGGTGAGTCCAGCACTGAAAGATCAGATGTTTAAACCCAGATCCAGAGTAAAACAATGCAGAAGAAATGCAAAAAGATTTTGTATTTGCTACTTGCACTTCCCCTGAATGGGTGGGTGCATTTATCTTTCTCCCCTTATCTTTGCCTTTTTAGTACAGTTCTATGAACAGAGTAGATGCTCCAAAATTACTACTGGTTGATTTTTTCTTTTCCCCTTCTTTAGGTTTCTTTACCCTAAGAGCGGCTCTTCATCTCTTAGAATCTTCAAACAGGCTGGCTTTCAGAATCGATCAATAAATCAATTAGATTAATTCATTACCTTTTATGGTATTTGTTAAGTGCTTACAATGTGCCTGGCCTTGTACTCAGTGCTGGGATACAGGCTTCAAAGCTCTCCATCACCTTGCTCCTTCTTACCTCACCTCCCTTCTCTACTTCTACATCCCAGCTTGCAAACTCCACTCCTCTGCTGCTAACCTTCTCACTGTGGCTCATTCTCGCCTATCCCGCTGTTGACCCCTGGCCCACGTCCTACTTCTGGCCTGAAACACCTTCCCTCCTCAAAACTGCCAAACAATCATTCTCGCCCCCTTCAATGCTCTATTGAAGGCTCACCTCCTCCAAGAGGCCTTCACAGACTAAGTCCCCCCTTCCTCAGTTCCCCCTCCCCTCATCGCCTCGACTCGCTCTCTTTGCTCTACCCTCTCTCCCCGCGCCACAGCACTTGTGTATATATGTACATATCTATAATTCTGTTTATTTATATTGTTGCCTGTTTACTTGTTTTGATGTCTGTCTCCCCCCTTCTAGACTGTAAACCCAGTGTGGGCAGGGATTGTCCTCTTTATTACTGAATTGTACTTTCCAAGTGCTTAGTGCAGTGCTCTGCACACAAGAAGCACTCAATAAATATGATTCAATGAATGAATGAATACAAACTAGTCAGATTGGACTCAATCCATGTCCCACATGAGGCTCACAGTCTTAATCCCCATTTTGCAGATGAGGTAACAGGCACAGAAAAGTTAAGTGACTTGCCCAAGATCACACAGCAGACAATGGTGGAGCTGGGATTAGAACCCAGGTCCTTCTAACTCCAGGCCCATGCTCTATTTATTGAGCACTTCCTATGTGAAGAGGGTTGTACTAAGCACTTGGGAAAGTACAATACTACAGTCGGTAGACATATTCCCTACTTACAAAAAGATCACATTTTAGCTGGGGAGACAGACATTGATATAAATAAATGAATTAAAAACAAGTAACAGAGACACACACAGAGGCATAGGTAAAGATGAATAGAAGAATGAAGTCAGTTACAGCTTCAAAAGAATCATTTGAGGCAATTGTCCAATGGCCCAAGATTTTATTTTGTTTTATTTGATTTTAGTCTCTCTCCTTGTAGAAGCTAATTTCTTTTTGGTCTGAGAGAAATAAGCCTGTTCAGGAACAAATAGGACTGATTGATTGATCCCAAACCATAGGCTCATGTATTCAATCCTGGGCTGGATGGTTTAGTTCTGCTCTTACCAGTAGAGCCCATTAATTAGAAAGAGCGGTGAAGACTTTTCCTTTTGAGTGTGGGGAAAACTTGTTTAGAAGAATGTCTGAGATGTGGCTAGTTGTGGACCCAACTTCCCAGGGATATTATACCCAAGGTCCTCTGCTGTCCCCACAGCCTAGCAGGGTGAAACATGTCCTCTTCTAGGCTCCAGAGTCTAGAGGAGGCAACTCTCCACCTCACACCCCAAGTCCAACAGAGGAGTAACCAGCACCATTTCCAGAACCCAGGAGGGCCAAGTGAAATCCACCTCAGGGCCCAGGAAGGGCAAATTAATGTCCTGGCTTACCTTTCCAGTCAAACCGGAATTGGAGCTGCCATATTTCTTTTGGCTCCATTTCAAGTAGACTCCCATCCAGCCCCAAGAGTCAGGCTGGTCTACCTACCCCTGCATGCCCTACCCAACAAGCTGTTGGGGCAAAGCTGATGATTCTCTCCCTCAGCCCCAAGTCAAAAGACTGTTCAATCACCCCTTCCACCTTGCTATTGTTGCCATCCCAATAAGGAACACAAATAGAGTCCCAGCAGCAATAGTCATCATCTTTGCTTTTGAGCCAAATTAATGACTGTTGCTTCAGGTGTCCTAGATTTATTTCTTACTAAATTTCTTTGCTAACATCCTCCAACTGCCTACTCTCGGGGGAGCAAACACAAGGAATGGGTTGCTAGGCTCTCCCCAGCCCTGAAAACTATCCCGAATTCTGCCTCTGTCTTTATCTGGTTCTCAAAATTTCTGTTTCTGTACAAAGCTTAGCATCTCCAGCGGTGGAGAGACAGGTCTATGATCAGGGAAAATAAGCTCAGGCAAGTAAGCCCCAAAGACTGAAATTTTGAGAATGCTGTGTCCGTGACTGCTCCAGACCAGTATAAGATTACCAATTCCTTTGTTCCTTTGCCAGTTTCCCTCCTGCCAATTCCATCATCGGATACTGGGTATATATAAGCCCCAATACCTAACTTGGTTCTTCTCACCCCTAAAAATGCACTGCACCAATTACCCTCATACCACCTTCACATCCTTTCTCTTACTTTCCAGTTACCATGGCCTAATGGAAAGAGCACAGATCTGAGCATGAAAGGACCCGGGTTCTAATCCAGACTCTGCCTCTTCCTTGCTGTGTGACCTTGGGCAATCACTTAACTGAACTTCTCTGTGCCTACGTTTTCAGGACAGTTTCAGTGAAGCTAAGGCCAAATATTATTTCCAGGAGAAAGGAGTAGCCAACAATAACGAAGATGGGTGAGAGGTTCAGAAGGATTAGGATGGAGTAGAGGCTATTGGATTTGGAAACAAGGGAGCCATTTGAGATCTTTGAGAGAGAAGTTTCTGTGGAGTGAAGGGAGCAGAATCCAGACTGGATGGGGTGAAGGAGAAAATTGGAGGAGAGGAAGTTGAGGCAGCAGGTGTAAATAATTTGCTCAAGGAGTTAGAAGAGGAATGGTAGGAAGGAGCTACAGCAATAACTGGAGGGTGTTGGGTCAAAAGAAGATTTTTTTTTTAAGGATGGGTGAGCGAACAGTTGAAGTTCATGGTCAAGGAGGGAAGAAGGGAGGGGGAAATGTTTTGATAAGGTGCTAATGGATGGAATCAGAGGCACAGGTGGAGGGGGTAGATTTCAAGAGGGAGCAGGGGAACTGTTGGGAAAGATGGAGTCCAAGAAAGGCCATGCTGCTTCTCAGTTCCCATATGCTTTGTGGATCCTGCACCTGTACATAGCATTTCTTTCAGTTAAACAAGCACAGGCTGGTTTGTCTTATTTTAATTTATGATTTGGGTGAGCAAATGAACTCTGCCAACCCCAGCTACAGCAACCAAATATATTTTCCAAACAGACAGTTGAATCAATCTATTATTTAGGTCTATATATGGGCGACACACTTTCTCCTATCAGATGCCACGATTAATGAGATGTTTTGGCCCATTGAGATTTTCCTATCAAAATGTTTTTAATTTTAAATTAAATGAGAATAGCTGGTCACTCTCTCCTCCCAGTGACTTTCAGTGCATAATAAGTCCTCTAAAGCCCAAAACTCCCTCAAGACCCAAGCTTAATGATATTCCTTTATTAAAATGTGCAAGAAAATTGGTCAAAACAAGGAAACGCATCTTTATTTGTATAATAACAAGCAAAAAAAAATAGATTAAATGTATAAACTGCAGTTCACAATGGATTTCCAGCATGCCCAGACTCAGTGCCTAATTTGCAGAGAATTTGTGATCTGTGTACAATTGGGTGCTCTAAAAATAAGTAGTGCACCCTGCAGAGATTTAACATCAGGCTGCAGTTTCCAAATAA